>NW_008795259.1:5977011-5988542 GCF_000699145.1 Aptenodytes forsteri | reverse complement strand
AGCACTGCTCAGCAGTAACTAAACCATCCCTGTGTTATCAACACTGTTTCCAGCACAAACCCAAAACACAGCCCCATACTAGCTACTATGAAGAAAATTAACTCTACCCCAGCCAAAACCAGCACAATCACTCAGATGGCTCCTGAGCTGGTAGCAGCAGCCTGTTGTAGCCTGGGAGAATCCCAGATACCACTGGGTCTTCAATCACACATAATCACTAAAAGCTGCCGCTACAAGGCCAGAATAAGAGAAACCCAAAATTAATTATTTGGCTGCAATTTACAACATATAAATATACCTGTCCACTTTCTGAGCTTAAGCAAAGTAGACTAGCACTTGTGTTCTCTGCAGAAAATAATTGGCAAGTAATAATCTGATTAGCTAGAGTTGCTGCGATAAAGATGTGATGATAGGATACAAAAATGGAGTCTCTTTATTTTTCCCTTTGACACTGTTTTCATTTGCCCTTGCTCCTTTTGCTCTTCACAAATTGCACAAAATGGTAATAGTAATGCTTATTGGTAAAGTATTTCAAGGATTAACGGTGCTGAGTATTGCCCTCATTTAATAAGGGGACAGGCCAGGATATGTCAGCTATGATACAGCACAGTAATTGTGCCACAGACACCTTTAAACTCCCCTGATTTTAGTCTGCGTTATGCTCCTAACCTTAGAAATTTAGTGGAATGACTTTGGAGTCATCCAATCTCTATTTCATATAATTCCATTCCTCAATGCATAAACAACTGCATCAAATCAGAAATCCTGTTATAGTTGCCCTACTGGAGTAATTTAACCTTTCTCTTAGACAAATATATTAAAACGTTAGTAAAACTACCCTCATTCTTATGCCCTTAACCATCTCTCTTTTTTCCCTCTTTTGTTTTTTCTTGCTGTGGTAAGGTTGACATCAAAAATCTTCCACTTACGAAGCCCAGTTTGAAGTGCTCCATAGGTTACCTTGATAAAGCTGCTGGGTCACTGTTTTGGTCATTTCACTTGTTCCAAGAAGTGAAAGCCTCATAAATCTTTGGTGACATAATCACCATCCTGCAGCATGTGATGGCCACGGGTTGGACCCCACTTAATTGCCTTTGCACTTCACCATTGGTAATTGTGGAGGAAGATAATGGATTTATTTTAAAAAATAAAGTAAAAATTCCCAAATTAAAACTTTTAAATTCCCTTCCTGCTAGACTGCAAAGGCAGAAACATTCCCTGAGATGAATAGCAGAAGACAGTGTAACAAATTAATACAAATGAAGTCATTCCTGAGTGACTCCATCTGCTTTGGAAATGAGACTCGGACTTTCCAAAATGTGGCCATGATCCAGATAATTAGGCCTGACTCCAAATGAAGCCACACAGGTAACTTATAGCTTCATTAACTCTCCTCGGGAAGGCAGGCATCCAAAAACTAACCTTAATAGAGCAGCATATGATCCATAGACAATCTGTTTGATATTAAAAAATGAACTTTGTTTTTACTATGTTACATGAGTATTAGGCCAATAACATATGCAGAGCAAAACGTTAGGGATTGGACATGTTCTTGTATCTTGCATTACACGCCGGTCACTATATCCAGAGAACTGGGATCGTAATTTTTTGTTTACAAAGTTTAATCAAAATACATTAATAATCTACAAAACCTAAGCAAGGCACATAAGGTGTCTGCAAGTGTCTTTCCTCTGTAATCAACAGGAGGATTATTAGGTAATAACAAATGTTATTCATCTTCATAATGGCTAAATGACAGCCTGCTTAAAAATAACAAATGACTACTCTTCATCGACTATTACAGGGTGAATATGACCTTCACGTACTTTAAGCAAACAAGTCCTCTTTTCAAAGACTTCCCTAGTTCTTTAATTGATAATGATGAGATGCTTTATCTTTGCTGAGAATAAAAAAGCTCTAGTTATACCATTTATTTTAGGCTTGGAGGCATTTTATATAGCCCTCTCTGTCAGAAAAGATGCTGAGATATAATACCGATTTTTTCATCAATAATAAATTAATGCATAATTAAAGTGGTTAGTGACGTGTATAATGAACTCCTGTGAGATGTTTCCCCTTAATGTTTATCAGTCTTCTGTGTGATTTCTTCTGTTGACGTGGTGCTGCTTTAATGCAACAGAACTGGAGAAAATTGGGCTGAAAGAAACCTCAAGAAGTTCTCTCGTACATCTCTCTGTCCCGAGACAAGAACAGCGATGCCTCAGCCATCCCTGGCAGAAGTCCCTCTTACTGTTTCTTGAAAACCTCCAGTGTTGACAATTCCTTCCCCAGAAAAATCAGTTCCAATCCTTGCTGCTAGAAATATTTTCATAACATCCAACTTGAATCTCCTTTGTTGCTATTTAAGCCCAAGTGTCTTGCAGAGTAGGCCTTGGAGTTTCCAGACTGAAGCTCTTCTACATATTTAATCTTACTTTCAAGTTTCTTCGAGCCTGAAAAGAGTAAAGCATGTGCAACAGCTTACATACATCAGTAGTCAGACTGATGAGGATGGAAGCCTAAACAAGTGCTGCCTAATACAGTAAAAACAGTCATTCTTCCCAGCAGAATTTTCGTACAAAGACTTTTTTTGGTGTATAGATAGTTTTGTCAATTTAGGCTGCTCTGATCCCCGCAAATGATGGCTTACAGAAGTTCTGGCCTTTTACAAATACTGACAGCCAGAAAGGTATCTGTGCCTTCTGCTAAAGTAACGCACAGTAGTTATACCTTCTAGTAAGGTAAATTACGACACTTTTTTGTGAATGCTGTCTATAGATAAAGCAAAAAACAGAGTAACTACCATGCTTGCTTCTGCAATTTGAAAGATGTTGCTGCATTTGCCAAGTCACAGCCATATTTGACTCATTTGCCATACAATTTACACCCACAGGATTTGAGATGAGGTGGAATTAACAGCTTTCTCCTACCTCTTGTTTCTCTCATGGTACAATGGGTATTGCAAACAAAATGTCATTTGCCAGATATACTCAAAGCAGAGAAAAAGTGATACTAACATTGGTGGAGATCATTTTATCGATCTTAGACAATCATTTGGAGTGAAGAGTGCTGTGCATTGGAAGGAACCTTTTAATCATGCTCCATAAAAAGCAATCCAATATTGAAACAAGTGCAATATTGTCTTTGATTAGTCTGATATTAATTATAGCAGAGCATAATGCTCTGTGTTAAAATTTTTGCTGTTCATTTTAAGGGTGATCCGGATCATTCCAACTCAGTCTGGTTTGCTTTAGTATCTGGCTTTTCCTGCAAATCAGTGTGTAATTATTTATCACTGACTTATCACTGACTTTATTCAGGCAAAAAATGCAAGCATTGATTCTTTTTTTTTTTTTAAATGCTTATTGAATTATCTCCATAAATCAGCTAATAATTGAATAAATGCTGTCACAAACAAAAGTAAATTGTATCTTTTTCATTTTCCTGGGCTACAAGTATGCCAAAATGCAAACCTGTGTTAGAGATATGCACACACACAGACACGCACACACAGACGCACACACACACTACACACATGCATAGAATGTTTCTTATAAATATATACATTATATATTTATTCTGATCATCTTCCCTTTTGACAGATATGACAAAAATTAACTGAAGACCATTCATTAGATGTTATTAGTAACTTTCGGATTATCTGGTTCAAGCTAACTAGGCATGGCAAAGGCAGGCAGATGGTTTGATGTTCTCAGACAACACATGGTCAAAAGCTAACTACTCTTTGCTGTAAAAGGAAATGCCAGTTGTGCCTTCAGCCTTAAAGAGATGATTTATTAAAGTTATCAGCATCGCCTCCTATAATAACAGCACTTTCCTGTTTGTGCCAAATTCGAGAAAATCAGGACACTGAGGAAGAGCAAGGTGAAAGAGAGTATTATCTGAAAGGATTTTCCCTTCTGGGTTTTCTTCTTCCAACTCACCCTCCTTCTCAGGAATATTTGCCATCAAACTACTTGTGTTTTCTATATTTCTTGCTTGTGTCATGATTTTATGCCCATTTGTCTTCTATGTGAAATTACAGAATTATCAATGTGTTTTTAATGTGAAAGCTCTGCCTTTCTTGTTAGAATGGTGAATTACAGAGCAGCAGGTAATATTGAACAGGAGACTGTTTTCCTAACCTTTCTCCAAGGCATAATTTCAGTCATTTGTTAAATAAACTGATAACAGTATAAAATTAATGCTAATCACCTTTCCACATATTATTTATTGGATGCAGGATGACTATAGGACAAAGACTGCAGCAATGTTAGTAACTACAGGGCCACAAGCTGAGGACTAGCACACCAGAATTCATTTACTGGTTTGTGCAGAGGGTACCATATTTTGAAGAGCCGTAACAGAGCCGGGGGTTTGCATTCCTGGTGACCAGCCAGGGTCTGGAGTGTGTACCCTTGTATTTGCTTCTTTTGAGCCCAGCAAAAATGGGCTCTGTCTCAGGTGAGATGTTATTCAGTGAAAGTTACTGGCAGAGTAACCTAATATAGTGTTGATTAGCAACAGGAAGCTAGTGTTAAGGTTAGAAAAGGCAAATAAAAGACTGCAACACCATGGATGGCCAAAACGTGGGGAGTTCCTGGTCTGTGTATGTGGGCACGGGTGAGGCAGTTTCCTTGGGGCTCTTTCCAGCAGGACACAGACAGGTACAGGATGCCTGCGTGGCCTTGCCACGGCTGCAGGCTGAGCAGTGATGCACCCGATGAGCCTGGGCAGGGAAGTGAAGGGGCAAGACAGCTTTAGGAAGCATGGGAGTCTCCGCTTCACTTGCCAGCTCCTCGAGGAGGAGATGCGCAGTGCTGGGAGAGGAGTGAGTGGCATGCATTAATGCCGAAACACAGCGGGTGGGAGCCAGGAAGAACAAACACTGGTTCTGTCTCTCTGTGACTCGAGTTCACTCCAGTTTGTTTCTGTTTTGCACAGGGCTGGTGACAGTCACACTTGAGCTCTCAACAGGCAAATAATTCTGCTCTCTGATATTCCCCTCCAGTTTCCTGCCCTAAAATTTTTTTTCTGGTGCTCTGCAGCCAGCTAGGGAGGCACCGGTTTTCTCTCCAGAAGGGGCTGCTTTCTGGTAAAGGGTGCAGTATGTGTTGTAATTTGAAATCAATAATGCACTAGGAAGTCAGGAAATGGCACTACATAAATCAGTCAGCTATCGATATTATGCTTGTTGCTTAATAGCATAATTTTAAAAGAAAGTTGTCTGCAGACGTTTACCTTCAGTGTCTAGGTAATTGCTTAAAACAGAAGGTTGTAAGAGAGCTTGAGCTTTTCCAAGTTCAGCTGAGTACTCTTCAGCATTTTTTGTAAGGCTTATAGAGGTAGGAAAGGAAGTATTTGTTCCTTTATTTTAGAAGCTGGGATTCATCCAAGGTTTTGTATTAGGGAACAGTGTCTTTCCACATTGTAAGGCAGAAGGGTTCAGGTGATTTCTGTGGCTAGATGGCAAATCATATTTGGACCTGGTGAGAAAGAAAACATAGGTACAAGTACAATCAAGTCACAAGAATTTGTGTAAAGTCTGATGAGTACCTTCTATAAGAAAAGCCATATGTATACTATTATAATGCAAATATCATCATGAATTGCAGTTCTTAACAGAAATATTTAAATGAGCATAGGAAGCTGATGAAAAGATTTCTAATCTCATTGAACCAAATCTTCTTGATTACAGGTATTCTTGATTCAGTCCTTTGGGAGCATTTCTGAAATGAGGCCTACAGAAACATGTCTGTGTATTGCTTATCTTCAGTCAACATCTATAAAAGCCATAGATTTTATCCCCAGAGATACCTGGCATTTTAAAAAAGGAAGAATGCACAAGTCCTTATCAATACCAGTGCACATGAGAAAAATCGCAGGAGTCAGGATTTTGTTTATTAGCAGCCGCCTTAGAGCTAATCAGCCCAAGAGAACTGTATTACATAGAAGCCGTTTAAAGACAGATCTATTGAAAAATATTTTTAAATTACTTAAAAAGTATTACAATAAATCTCCAATGTACCTTCTTTATTAATGTACCTCTTGAAGCAGATTTTTAAATGGACCTCAATTATGCAGGCACAGTAAGTTGTGGGAGCAAATGTCTGATTTAAATGTCTGATTTGTCAACACAGCTCTTGTTTGCATCCACAAATCAGATAGATATCTATCTATTATCTCTATAACTGATGTAACTCTATAAGAGTTACTTCAGATGCCTTCAGATGCCACAGAAAAACCACCAGATGCTGGACATTATTTTGGCAAATCAAAGAATATTTCCTCCAGGGCAAAGGTGAAACACTCCGTTGTAACATCTGTACAAAACAACTTGCCTTTTTATTCTGGAAAATAAACCCCATGATATTGAAATAATAGTTACCCTTTATTTACTTTGATCTCACAGCAGAACAGTGACTTTGTGAGTCCATACTCAAGACCAAGTAGTACACAAAAGCAGCATCTCCTCAATTCACTTGTACTTCTCTTCCAAGGAAACAGCACCGTCGATGTTCTTCTCCCCTCCTTCCCCCCACCATTGCAAATAGTATTTTCTGATTTTGTGACCAGAATGTGGCAGTCCTCTGTGATCTTCCTCCATCATCTGGGATCTCTGCCCAACATGTGGGAAATGTAGCACTAGAAATACTGTACCAGTTCTGGCCATGCTCAGCCTGTTCAGCCATGTGCACGGAAGAGTAACTATGGAAGAGCACTCAGAGCTTTCTCAGGGCTACTGGCAAGAACCAGGAGGATGAATCTCTCTATATGTACATCACACATCTGGGCCATTCCTCACCTTTCAAAATAAGGCTTGGGCAGATGGCTTCACCTGATTTCTTCCTCTTAATTATATCTCAAACAGCCTCGATGAACATAGAGCTATGCACGGTTTAGAACTAGACCTGTTTAACCTGCCTGTAAAACGTCATCTTTTTTTCTGGAGAGCAACCCAGCAGACCCTAATTAAGATGCTCTAGTCAGATACACAGTCAGTGGAAGTTGTCCTCAGCTCAAGTGAGGCAAAGACCGTTGATTCTTGGAGCCAAAGGTCAGTTTTTGCTGATGGCTGTGTAGCCCTTTCTATCCAGGAATGAGAAGACTCCTGGTGGGATCGGGCAGGTGGCCAAAGAGGATGTAAGGAGGAAGCCCATGACTATGTAAAATTCCAGGGAAGCCAACAAGGCAGCAAGCAGGGGCAAAGGTTTGTGCATATGTAAGTAATGCATACAACACTTTGCTCATCCCTGCTAATGCAGGTCTGCACAGAGTTCCACAATGGACCCAAGAGGCAGTTAACATTGTTTTCTGGTATCTTTTACAAGTTACATAGTAAGGAGAAAAACTGTGGGCAATATCTGATGTTACATCATTATGTGTCACAAAGTTTTGCCTCCTGTCTAGTCAGTGGTCTTATCACACGAGCTCAAGCCAAAACTTAACTAATCCATTTGCATAAGAAAAAGTCATCCCAGGGAACCCTGCATGAGGTACTGGAACGTATCACTTGGCACTGTGGTATTTCTCATTAAAAAATTAAGAAGTTGGGCATTCAGGTACTTTTAAAAATAACTTTTAAATACAACATTCTGAAAGTCAGTAATGGCTAGGAAAAAAGGCAAAGCTAATTAAATTAAATTGCAGCACTTTTTTTTTCTTAAAGTACTTGTTTAATATTAAATGAGTTATTTAAAAATAACTATGGACAACAAATGGATAAAAAAAGGTAGATCAGGTGGACTGAAAATTAAAAGTGAAACTTAAATATTCATAGAGTTTTTCCTCTCAGTGCTAGAGCTGGTCAGAAACTTTTACTGCAACATTTCCTGTCAGAAAATGGTATTTCATCAGAACAAAACAACATCTGCGGGAATATGTCAATTATGACAAAATGGGGGGGGAGTAAATGAATCCTTTTAGTAGTATCAAAACATTCTATTTTGAAGTGTTTCTGAACATTATCAGCATGGTGTTTCTTTTAATTACAATAATTTTATAGTCTGATTTAAAAGTGAAGTTTGGAATAAAACATTCAAGCACTATAAAATGGATCATTCCAGCCTTTCTAAAAGCATTTTTTAAATTTTATTTTATTTCACTTCCTTTGTCTTCAAAATTACATTTTGGAAATTATGTTATAATTTATGTCAAAAATGTCTCAGCTCATAATTCTTAAAGGAGTGAAGTTTCAAATTTCATGGGGCTTTACTTAACAACTGTTCATATCTTTTGCCCCATTATTTACTTTAGGTGGGTTCACACTTGTCTCAGGAGGTGACATAAAGGAGACCAAAGATGATGTGTATTTTTTTTCTTTGAAAGGTTCATCTTTCAAACTGAAACTTCTTCATTTAAGAGATTTCCTCCCCTTCTTTTCTCATTGATCCCCCATTCCTGCACCTTCCCCACCTGCCTCTTGTAATCTAAACCAGAGCACAAAAGTAATTTGGGGGTTTAATCAGAACACAGAAGTTTCTTGATTTTGGGGTTTTTTTTAAATCTATTTCTTTAAAGTAGTGTTTTTTAATGCAGATCATTTTGGTGATTATGCTTGTAATGTAACCGTAAAACAGGTGTCGGTGCAAGCTGCCAGTCCCTGCAGGAAAGGCAGAGACCAGCAGTGGTGGGTAGGTGGGAGCAAAAGCGATGAGGAACAGAGACAACTCTTCTGCCAGCCTCAATACTATAGAAAACATGTTGTAGACTTCTGCAAAGGTTCAGACCCATCCACAAGGATGAGCCATGGAGTGACCTGGTCTTTACTTATTTTGACCAACTTGTTTAAAACGAGATAATCCCATTCAGTACACACAGGCATTAATGGAGTCATTTCATCTGCTGTAGAGATTTATCTTTGCACTGAATGTATACAATGAAGTTGCTTAAACTCTGAATGCTCCTGACTGTAGTCTAAGCTTCCAGTATTTCCAAGATGTCTGTATACACTGTTTACACATAAAATATACCCCTATACTGCACATGACAACAATATTATGGTTAAAAATAGTCAAGCTGTCTCATTTTACAGATGACTGAATAGACACCGAAGTGGGTTGGGATTTGGTATGAGGACTTTCATCTCAGAGGTCAAGGGTTCAAATGTATTCCAAATCAATACTAAATGAGAGTTATTACCTTTGGGTGGCCTATGTAAAATGAATGGTGGTTCTAGTCTAATTTCTAGTTGACAGATGTCTGTGCCATCAAAAAAATCCCATCATTACATTTGGCATTCTTCGCATAAGCTTCAATGTAGAAGCGAAAGACAGGCTGGGCACGGAGGTGGAATTAATCTCTTATGAAAGGACTATAGTTGGTCCTTCCAAAACAGAGATAAAACAGATTATTCAGGCAGTTTGAGGAATATTGAAGTGTTAGTCCTTGCAGTTTGTGCCTTCCCATGAATAAAGAGAGGGCAGAATTTTCATATGGTTTTGAACCAGCATCTTTTCACAAGCCCCTAATTCACTTTTGTGGGGGAAAAGATATAAGAGGCTTATTTGTGCTACCAAGTTAAGATTATGTCAGCGTCTCCCTTATAAACCCCATCAAGCCATAAAAATTTAATCTGGGCTAAAAGGTGGCAGAGATGTTCTCAGCCCTGAAGTATGTTCTAAACCACATTAAAAAATATGTTAGGCCACTTATAAGTTAAAATACTCAAGGCTAAATAACAATAATAAAAAAGTCCTTTCATCTAAGTGTGGAATGCAAAGAGGAAATCGACTGTCAAATATATGGTTTAAATAATACTCCTGTGTCTGTGCATCAAATGAGGAAGCTTTGACAAGTCTTTCTGATTAAGTCTGAGGATACTTGAGAGATTCTTCTTGCTTGAACTGTTGGGAATATGCTCTCAGCAGGTCCTGGAGACAGACCACAGAGAGCTTTAAAAAATGTGAGTGATAACATTTTGAAATCACTGCAGAACTTTACTGCCACGAAGGAAAAATACATAGATTTGGCTTACTCCCAATGGGAAGATGAGCTGCATAGTTTTGTGCAGCTTGAAGGCATTAAATTTGCCTAGTGGGAAGACCAGTTAAAAGAGAATTACAGCAGTTTAAGCATGAAAAATAAGAGTATGCTGCACATCAGCACACTCAGTTCTCAAGCAGATATTGTGAACCTTAATTCTTGCTGCATTTCTCAACTGAAAAAGAAAGATAACTTATGCTTTTAAGAAAAAAAGGTCTTCTCATTTGTGCATAATAAAAACACAGTGTTTTTCTACATTCAGGTGCCCCCTTCATCCTTCAGGATATCACAAGCCTGAAAAGGGGTAGATCTTGACACAAAAAAGCTTATCAGATAAATGCTTTTAAATGGGATGTAAAGGGCTGGATCCTAAGTCCACCAGGGCTAACTCTAAGGTCTGGACCCTGTGATGCTTCTCATTTTCTGCGGCACTTTGCTGCTGTGCCTTGATGCCAGAAGAATGGTACCCAATGTGAATCACACTGGGAAGGAAACCCAGGTACACAGAGAGCTGCTGTCTTCTCTAAACTGGTCCCAGCACAGGCAACTAGGAAAACGGGAACCCGGAGCTTGATGTAGACAGCATTTTGCCTGCAATTCAGGTGTTGTCCAGATTGAATGGACATCAGGTACAAAGCAGTTTTGAGCCATGTCCCCCAGGAAAAAAAAAATCTCATCAAAAATATTAAACAGTCCGAAAGCTCCTCAATTGTCCCCATTAAAAATGCTTCTGGTTTGTGCGTGTTTAAACATGAAAAAAAGCCAAAAATGCTTCTGGTTTGTGCGTGTTTAAAGATGAAAAAAAGCCTACCACTTCAGGGAGCAATGGCACATTTATAGGAAATATACCAGATTAGCTAACATATTTTTTCTATCTCTAAATTGCATGGAGCTAAACTGTAGATAAAAATAACAATCTGGGAATACAGGGTGTTGATAGGAGAGTTAGTACAGAAATACCAATATTCCACTCACAGTTTCCAGAGATCATACGGTCTTAAATAACAACTGATATCCCAAAATAAAAGATTTAAGTGAATGTCTGTAGTGGATCAAATAATCCTTAGACAAGCTACCTAAGTAGTCAGTAAAAAAAGAAGAAGGGTACTTCATCCTGATTCAGCTCCTAGCTCAAGCACTACTTGTAGAGGCCTCTTTTCTGGTGATTGCACAGTGAAATGCACATGATTGTGTTGGTGCCCAGGCTGTGAGAGCTGGGGCCTGGCCGATCGCTTAAAGAAGGTCTGGTGTGGACGAGAGAAATGATGCCTCTTAGCTCCCTAAGCAAACAAAGGGTTTACAGAGATGAACAGCTTTTCTGTATCACTTAATTAATCCATATGTATGTATTTACATGTGTATTTGAATTACATGTATGTATAATATACACGTACACTGCATACATATATGTAATGTGTAAGGGGAAACATTTGGAAATCTCTGTACCGGGTGCAGGTGCCCAGGCGCTGGCAGCAGCAGCAGCACTGGGTGGGCTGCAGGGGCAGCCCTTGTGAGGAGGGGCCGGGGCTGCCCCGTGCCGGACACAG
>NW_008795259.1:5952962-5976682 GCF_000699145.1 Aptenodytes forsteri | reverse complement strand
CCCTGTGTCGCTCCGAGGGGAGGAGGTAGAGGAGTCGGGAGTGGAGAAGTAAGTTGAGCCTGGGAAAAGGGGGAGGGTGCTTTAGTTTTTGTCTTTGTTTCTCAACACAACTTTATTTTAATTGGCAACAAATTAAACTTTCCCAGGTCAAGTCTGTTTTGCCCAATGACAATAATTGGTAAGAGAATGCCCTGACTTTACCTCGACCCACGAGCTTTTCCATCTTATTTTCTCCCCCTGTCCTGTTGGGAAGGGGGAGCAAGAGAGCAGCTGGGTGGGTGTCTGGCAGCCAGCCAAGGTCAACCCACCATGATCTCACAGCAGCGAATGAATTGCCAGGGCCCCAGTGTGTACCTTGTTGACTGTAGTATTTAACCACAGAAGAAAAAGCTGCTTACTGTCTCAAATTACCTATGAGAATTTCATTACGGTACAACATTCAGCATTTATGAGCCGGAGAGGCATCAGTTGCAGAACATCAACAGCTCCCTGAAAAGGGAGCTTTTCTGAAACCTGCCGAATAACATGGGACAAAACAGGAAGGCTCTTGCCTCACACTGTCACAGAGGCACTGCTCTGAGGAGGCACTTTTCTCAACCCGGAGTGAGAGGTGTCAGGTGAAGACTTGCTCTTGTCCCTGTGTGAGTGTCCACAAGAAGACAGCTACAAAAAAGCAGTGCTTCTTGCTCAGCAAGCTGCAGAGTCCAGTGTACATCCATTGGGCAAGAAGAATATGCTTCTCTGACAAGGTGGGGACACTACCAGGAAGTACTTCTTAGGTTTGTTATTTTATTTTTAGAAAATACAAGGATTTACCAGCATTCAGCGTTCCGGTTTTGCAGTGTCCTGATGTGCATGCAGCTAGTGGGATGTATTTCTCTCCTCTCCAATTGTTCTTCTATATTGTGAAGGCGCAAGGAGGTTCCATATGCCAGATTCCTGCTCTCTTAAGACATCAGAAATAAAAGCAGAATTACAGTGTAATTGAGTCTTAGTCCTCTCTGCTACAGGGAAAGCATAGCTCTTTGAATTTATCTCCACCCAAGGGAAACTTTTTTCCCCCCCAAAAAGCTAGGTCTGATATGTTGCCTAGTCTAACTGAAGGTAGCAATATGCTTGCTAAGATAACAGACCCTGCCTGCCTTCTGCTCACCGTGATTTATAACTTTTTCATTGGAAAAGATCTAACTGCTCCTGAGAAACTGAAAAAATACCTCTTATCCCCCAACTCTAAGTAATTCAATTGCCTAATGAAGTTTTTTTATAAAGAGTTGATGTAGCAAGGTGTTTAACTGTGTCAGTCAGGCTTAACTTGTTTCCAGTTACATTTGCTCAATTGAAAAGAAGTTGTACAAAAAAAAAACCCACTCCAAAATCTGGATTGCTCACAGGCCCAGCTCTATCTCGCTCCTCTGAAACACCTCCAGGAGGATGCTACCTCGCTACATTCATTATCTCCTCCTGCAACTAATGAAGGGGGGAGAATGAGGGAGAGGCAATTCCAGAGAACAGCTCCTATCCTCCTCTCCTTCCCCATTAGCTATAAGAAGAAATGTGAAGAGACAATGTTCCTCCTGAAGGTGCTTCAGCTAAGCAGGATGAATCCTGAAAGCCTGAGCCAGGAACTCGTAAACTCTTGCTGATATAATGAGCAACCTAAATAGCAAAGGCTGGAGCAAATCATCCTGAAGCAGTTTGAGCACTATGTGAGCTCTGAGAGCCCCATGGTTCCAGAAGTTAAAAGGCAATCAAAATATATGTTGTGCTGAGTGGAAGAAGCCGAGGAAGTAAAAATGAGAGTCCTGAGATTGCCTGGAATTGTAGAAAACAAGAAGAAGAAAGTGAGATCGCTTTTGACTCTATCTGCAAACAGCATCCACAGGTGCATTAAGAATGGAGACATTCAGAAGGTAACTGGTTTTGACAGTGGCTAGTCTGTAGGCATAACATTTTGTTCTGCTGAAAACAAGAATGCCTGAGCTGTTAGGAACAGATGCCAGAGTCTCTGGGGAATTACATATATGCAAAGTGACAGTTAAGGCAAAACAACCCCCTTGATCGATGTGAGTTGGGGGCCCCAGGGCTACCGCTGCTTCGCAAAAAGAAACTGTACCTACCCATGTCAGTAAATGCTGGCTGTGAATTGCCATGGTATCACCAGAGGTAGAGGTTATCTGCAGTTGCCTGAAATTGTCAACCCAGACAGGAGCATCACCGCCTCGGAGAAGAGAGAGGCTGAGGCTGCCTGAGGTCAGCCAGCTCCCTCTGAGGGGTCCTCAGCCAGGCGATGAGCCTGGCAGGCTGAGACAGAAGGGGCTTCCAGGACACAGATGTCAGAGTCATATCGTGAGGTTTACTGCCTTCCTAGGCAAGCGACGCTGAGGTTGGAGGGGAAGTCTGTGAGCGCGAGCAACAGTGCAGCACACTGTCTGAGCTCCTGGTGTACATACAGGTGTTGGTCTGGCTGCAATTGTGCAGAGCTGGGTGTTAAAAGTATTATAGCTGGGCGTTTTAATAGTAAGCCCTTTTGCTGTAAAGGAAGAAAAGCTGGGCAGTGTGCTCAGCTCTCAAGACAGAGCTTGTGCAGAGTACTGAGGATCTGATGAAGTTATGCAGAGCTGTTTAGTTCTGGCCACAGACCCAGGAGTTAACTCTCTCAGGAGTCTTAAATTCTGAATAGCTAACGAACGTTGCACCCTGCTAGCAGGTACCGGACCAGAGTGTCCCCTCCACCTCTGCAGAGCAGGGACCAAGCATGCTAGGCAGCACTCAGATGTTGGGGACCCTGATGAGTGGAGGGACGGAGAGGAGAAAGGAAGAGCAGCATATAAACACATGCATAAGGAGATTCCAGACTGCTGTTTGGGGACTGAAATAAAAAAAGTATACAAATATACCTGACCATCAAATTTTAAAGATACTGAACATGAACCAGGAACCAAAGGGAAATGAGTTACCTCAACTGAGAAGATACAATGGTATTTGCAAATGGCAAAGGCCAAGGAGCAGGGCTTCAGTAAAGCAGGTGCTATATAACAAGGCATATCTTTTTAGGCACTGTCTCTCACCTATTTCCTTCAAACTTGCCCTTAAGTCACCGGATGGTGCAGAAAAAGATGAGAAAGCTGTTCTGGGTTCTCAAAGGTAACTACCAGCAGTTTTGCCTGTTTGTTTGTTTCTGTTTTGTTTTATTTAACATAACTCACCAGCTGATTTTTACAAATAAGGTAGCAACCCTGAGGTTCAGTGATGAAAATGTCAAGATTAAGACCGCCATGTCTGTGAAGTGTTAATAATGGGGAAGAGTTGTAACAAAGGTGCAAACTCAGTGAAACGGAAGATTGAGGATATGACATTTTCAGTGAGTAGAAAATCAGCTTAACATTGTGAGATTCAGACAGGAAGGGAGTAATTGAAAGTTTTGCCATTTAGATTAGAAAGTAAGGGTTTGAGCCACCAGCAACACTGACAGCATGGTACTCCTTTTCAGTATATCCAAGTAACTGCAAACACTACAGCTCCATTCTTTTTAACATAAAGTACTGGTCAGATATTGTTCTCAGCCAAGTTGATATAAATCTGAAGTAACTATACTGACATGCAAGAGCTAATCTGGGGTTAGCTCCAGCACAGCTGATAGCAGCATGTTGCACTTGGTTGTGTTTTCACCTGTTGGTGGGAATGGCAGGAGCATCTGCAATGGGTAGCCATCTGGCTGTGCAAGGTCCCAGATGTGAATGTTAAGATGATCAGTTCTAGTTTGCCTTCTGCCTAGCAGTGGCTTTAGATAGAGGAATAAGGTGCTCGTGTCATTAGCACTGCTGGAGGGGAGAATGCTCTGATTCTGGTGTTGTGGGAGATATTATGCAGGTTTCCTCTCCCTCTTATCCTCGTCAAGGCTACATTCAGCTTCACAATATCTCACTTCTGGAATATGATAGTGTCCAGCAGTGGTTTATGTGATGCAGCCAGTGACTGGTTTTTATAGCTCTCTTTCTTTCTTTCCATCATTGGAGAGTGAGGAAACCTGTATTTGGCTGCTTTATTTTGTGTCTCTTTGGCTATGGCTTCATATTACATGGGTTAAAGAAGTCTGCCTGGGGACTGGGGTGCAGCTTGGTGTGCTTGACACAGTTGAGACATTGCAGGAATTTATTGCTTGGCTTATGATCCAAAGGCTGTTGAAGTCAATATTAAGACCCCCACTGTCTCTGAACCAGGCTCTCATGTTGCCCTTCACACTCATGCAACAACAGAGTGCTTCAGGATAACTGGACGTGAGAATCCATAAGGGAAGGTTCTTTGTAGAAATCTCAATACAAATTTGAATAAACTAATCCAAGCTAGAGGTAAATATTTGGGTAATAATGTGTTGTCTGATGAAAACAGGATGAAAAGGATGTAATTCATGCAACACATAGCCTCTGCTGGACGCTAGGTAGATGAATCCTAGAAAACCTATGTGTCATAGTGGCCAGCTCAGTGAAAACATCTGCTGTGTGAAAAACCTCAGCCAAAAAGTAAGCACACAAGATAAAAAAAAGCATAAAACCAAAATTGACTGCATTAAGAAATGTCAGGAGAATAAACCTGAAAATACTTTACTGATATTGTTGTAGATACTGGTAGCATGCCTTCACCCTCAGTATTATCTCTGGTTCTGGTGGTCTCCACCTCAGAAATGATCTGACCAAGTATGCCAGTTCCAATGTTGCTGTAATAGTGACATGTTTTATCATAGAATCATAGAATCATAGAATCATAACATTCAGCTTCACAATATCTCACTTCTGGAATATGATAGTGTCCAGCAGTGGTTTATGTGATGCAGCCAGTGACTGGTTTTTATAGCTCTCTTTCTTTCTTTCCATCATTGGAGAGTGAGGAAACCTGTATTTGGCTGCTTTATTTTGTGTCTCTTTGGCTATGGCTTCATATTACATGGGTTAAAGAAGTCTGCCTGGGGACTGGGGTGCAGCTTGGTGTGCTTGACACAGTTGAGACATTGCAGGAATTTATTGCTTGGCTTATGATCCAAAGGCTGTTGAAGTCAATATTAAGACCCCCACTGTCTCTGAACCAGGCTCTCATGTTGCCCTTCACACTCATGCAACAACAGAGTGCTTCAGGATAACTGGACGTGAGAATCCATAAGGGAAGGTTCTTTGTAGAGATCTCAATACAAATTTGAATAAACTAATCCAAGCTAGAGGTAAATATTTGGGTAATAATGTGTTGTCTGATGAAAACAGGATGAAAAGGATGTAATTCATGCAACACATAGCCTCTGCTGGACGCTAGGTAGATGAATCCTAGAAAACCTATGTGTCATAGTGGCCAGCTCAGTGAAAACATCTGCTGTGTGAAAAACCTCAGCCAAAAAGTAAGCACACAAGATAAAAAAAAGCATAAAACCAAAATTGACTGCATTAAGAAATGTCAGGAGAATAAACCTGAAAATACTTTACTGATATTGTTGTAGATACTGGTAGCATGCCTTCACCCTCAGTATTATCTCTGGTTCTGGTGGTCTCCACCTCAGAAATGATCTGACCAAGTATGCCAGTTCCAATGTTGCTGTAATAGTGACATGTTTTATCACACCTGTTAAAGTTTATTTATGTCAGAGACTCCAGAAGTCTCAGTTATCCTCTGTTGATGAGGTTTTACACCAGTCAACAGCAAGGCTCTAGCAACAGAAATAGATGGAAATGGGAATTTTTCCTTGATTTTTACAATGTCTGCCCCATGCACTGAGCTTTAAATCTCATCTTTTCTCAGAATATTGTTTGAACGGCTGTTTGTGCTCCAGGGAATGACTAAGAGCATTTTTATTTTCTCCTCTTTTTGTGCTACATTTTTTAAAAGTTTTATTTCCTGCAGTCTATCAGCCAAATTCTAAATGTTTCACAAGCTGGAATGTTTCAGGCAGCTCTCACCTATTCAGAAGTGTACGTTAATATATCTCATTTAGACAGAGGGTCATAGCCTGTCCTTCCTTACAGCCTATGAAGCTGACGTGATCAGTGTTAAGTCCCAATTTCTCTCTTCCTCATGAAATACCTTGGCCTTGAGCAGATCTGCCCTCTCTGAGATAAGCTGTGAGGTGCAGGTGTGCTCTGCCTTGCACTGTATGAGCCCCATCTCCCCACTGTCCACACTATCTGACCGCATCCCCTTTCCTTCCAGATTCCTCTGGATGCCAGAGCTGAGTGTAGACACAGCCACTTGAGACCTGTACTAAAATTTGCATGGGACCCTGTCAGTTGTTTTCAGCATTAAAATTAATCAGCTAAGGCCTCATAGTATGAATTCTCTGACTTTAAGATTTCTTTTGATTTCTTATGTGGAAAAACAATTGGTCTCTAAGGTGCTTCTATGTAAGAGTTTTTGTTCAGGTGAGGAATGAGGTTTTTTAAGCAAATTTCTCGATTGTCACCCATACTCTGCTCTGTTTCATATTTGTATTGAAAACATGCTAACTTCTGGATGAAAATAAACCAAAAGATACACTCTGGGTGCACACTGATATGCTCCAAACACTAACAGGCATTCGGTTCACAGGATCAGACTAGACCTAGTCCAAAGTAAACCCTTCCAGAATGTATACAGTGTTCATGTCAGATCCTCTGTATCAGCTGTTTGACTCTACAGATCTCCTCCTATCATGCAGCACTATTTGCTAATGTAGACCTAGCCTAAGAGGATATTAATGCAAAACTATTCCAGGTCACTTTAAACTGTCTCAGACAAGTGGCATCTATTTGGCAATTGAAGGGCGTAATAATGTAGTATGATAAATGCTCCAGAGTTATGTAAATTTTGCCATTTAATTTTCTGGTACTTTATTTCAAAACAATCTGGATATGGACAGTATCAACTTAGTTGTAGCGATGTTTGTGAATACTAATAATAGTATGAAAACCTTGCATCTTGAAACATAGTAAACACTGATTTAGATTTTCCTGTTTCATATTTTTATATAATCTTTAAAGGAATTCCTCCAAAAAATATTAACGTGAAGCACTTTCCAGAGGGCTTTATCCTGCCCTCAGAAGGGGCATCACATCATCCCTGTGATATCCCACGTGAGCCCATGGCCACCATGAGAGCAGAGGTGCCCACCACCTACTGCTTGCTGCAGGAGTAGAAACAGGGGTTTTACTCCTCAAAAACAGGCAGCTAAATCTCACTGATTTTGGGAATCAATTGTAACATCTGCTGGTGTCCTCGGTTCAGTTCTCCCGTGTTTTCAGTCTTCTCAGTACCCAAACTCATGGGGGAGTTTCCACGAGAGGAAACACAATGTTCTTCCACAGGTCCCTGGAAACTCTACCGGTGAAGTGACTCAGTCTTTCACATGCTCATGCTATCTACTGAACCACATTCAGACCCCACAGACCTTGGTGTTCACTAAACTCTGTGCTAAGAATAGAAGTTCTCATGTTCTTCATTTTGCACTAGCCTGATAAGGGTAACTGGTCAAAATAGAGAAGCCTTCCTTTTGAGTGATAGGCTTTTGAGTCTGTGATATTTGGGGTTAAATAAATTAAAATCATCATAGACAGGAAAGCTGGGGAGAGGCAATAGAAGGCTCATACTGTGGAAGTGACAGAGTTCATAAGAAGATAATCAGAAGAGAGGGGAAAAAACACAGTAAAACCATGGAGATGGGCACTGCACCTTAAGTCACACATCTTCATCTATGGGCAACCGTTAGACCCATAGGACCTTCAAAATTGGAAGCTACGTTTATAGGTGACTTTCTTGCTCCTAGCCTTGTGATCCTCAGGATGCCAGGTATAAATGTGATGTGGGGTAGTGATCTCTCTGCTCCTATGTCTTGTTGGGCAGACAAGAACATGTGGAGAGTCAGTTCCTCAGCTTATTTACCCTGAATTTGAAATGAGCAGAAAATTCAGGAATGGAGGAATTCTTTGCTTATTCCTATTCAGAGATCAGAGAACTCAGTACAGAACGTGTCTCCTATATATCAACTTCCTTCTGACTTTCCACTGATGATATTGTGGCAGCCACCATAGCTACAAGCAGAATTGGCTGAGGAATTGAGCTAAACTGAGAGCAAGAGAGAGACTTTTATTCTCCAGTGTTCCTGGCAGGGCGGCTGTTTCCCGTGCAAAGACTGAACAGCTGGGAGCACTGTTCAGTGTAAGATGACCAAGGACAACTCCTCAGTCAAGGATGACTTAAATTGTCCTCCTAGTGAGACACATTGCAAACTGCAGAGGATGAGAGCAGACCTTAGTGAATTCTTATGATGCTCCTCCTGCCTATTCTTGCAAGGAAACAGAAATCATCAGAGATTTGTTAATTGCAGGAGCCTCAAAGCAAAACTAGACAATATTTCCCAGGGGAGGAGGGTGCTACCAAACCATGAATAATGTTTACTGCATGGGGATTGGGATACAATAAATTACCCTTGTCTTTTGCATGTTCACACCAGCACATGAAAAAAAGGCAATGGACTACAGGTTAAGTTACTCTGGGAGTGAGATTCACTGATCATTAAGAAAGGTATAATAATACCCAATTTTTCTGCCTTTTGCATGTCCCCTTCTTACGGTTTCTTCAGTCTTGTATGCTCATTTGTTATTTGTGAATAGGGAAATATTCCCTGGTAAGGCCACTTGGGAAACATCAAGTGGTGACTGTTAGATTTAAGAAGGGGGGGGGGAACAACAAAAACAAACTCCAATACCAAATAAAATTATTTTGATAAGCTTTTGAAAACTACATTTTTCTTAGCTGTACAAAAGGGAAAAGGATATTTTGCAATGCCTACTGAGGATCAGATCCTACAAATTGGCATCTACCTGCAAATTGATCTCTACAAAAGAATGTTACTATCCTGCTTACTCTTTTAAAGGAAAGGGACAGTAACAATTCCTAGAAGCTCTAATTTGCAAAAATATCTGCAAGTGAAGAAGGAAAAAGGCTGATGTGTTTACTGGTGTGATTTATTTTTGTTTGTCATGAGGAAGGGAAATAAACTTTTCCAGCTTCAAAGTCAAAGAAGCTACTCATTAGACTGTGTGTGTAGCAGATCAGGTGAAGAAGAAATTCCATGTTGCAGCTATGAAAAAAAGTTGAATGTTTCAGTAAATTTCATTATGGAAGGCAAGATCATAAATAGTACAAGCCACTTGGCCTAGCAGGACAGAAGGAAGGCAGGCAGGAAAGTAGGATGCCAGGCAGGAAGGAAGGAAGGCAGGGAAGAAGGAAGGTAGTCAGTCAGGAATGGAGACAGGCAGGAAGGCAGGCAGGACAGAAGGTAGACAGAAAGGAAGGAAGGAAGGGAGAAAGGAAGGAGGGTAGAAACTTGAAATCTTACATTCACTTTGCTGTATCAAGTCAATTGTTTCAATTTGCTTCATATTCATGTCTTCACATTCACGTGTAATATTTACCTGCCTAGATGGATTTCATTTGCTGGTTTTAGTATCCCTAATAAATTTTATTATTGCAACAAAAACAACAACTACCAATGTCATAGACTCCTGGCAGCCATCAATTGACATCTCAGCTCAGTGAAGTGCTATTGTTCAGGAAATCAATTAAACCCATAGCTAGGTTATGTTAAGTCCTGAGTAATTTGAGGCATGAAAGAACATGATGAGTGAATAAGCGCTGATACCCCTACGGAGTGGTTCTTGTACATTTGAACTAAAACATGGGTTTGATGTCTGTACCAGATCTGTTTGCAACTGCAGGAGTGTAAATGCATGAAGAACGTTTTTATCTAGTGCATTCAGTCTGGCACTATTTGTCAAAATAGAACTCAAATACTCATGTGTCAGCCAAAACAGGTATTTGGCTGTTAATGGAGCTGAAGTGAAAGTTTGAACATTGTGTAGGATGAAAGATGAGCTTGAGGAAAGTCTAGAGAATACATTTAAGTGTGTAAATACTCCAGGCCCACGTAAGCCTCTCAATGTTGCCCAATTCAAGGAAAAATACAAAGACAAAGCCAAGCTTCTGGCAGCCTCCATCTCCACGTCTTCCTCTCTACTTATCTCCAGTAGGTCTAAATGTAGGCAAAGAGAGAAGACCGATATGCTGAAGAGAGTAGGCATGTCCATTACTAGCTAGTGTGCTGTCATGTCTCGACTGGGGCTCAGGCAAAAATCTACAGTGCAATTTGCCGAATCTCCTTTTTTGCTTCCGAGGACTGCCTGTCCATAGTCTCCTTCCTTTCCCTTCCCCATCAGCAACACCTGTCCTGCAGGCTGGCAGGCAAATGTGGTGCCAGGAAACAAACACTGAAGTTTCTAGCAGCTGTCTAGCACCCAGCTCTTTCTTCAGGAATGGATTTATTTTATACAGGTTTCAGGTAACAGATTTGGCAGAAAACAAGTGAAAGCTGAATAATTTATTCTGATTTGGCAAAATGTAAAGTATTTCTTGGATGAATTTAAGATAAAATAAAAATCTGTGGTCTACTCATGTCACGTAACAGCCCCGACACTCGGAATAAATGATAACATATCAGCTAGTGCATCCATTTGACAGCCTGAAGTCCTTAATCTTCAGTCCTTATGGTTCTCTGATTGCCCCTTCTCTGATTCCTAATACCTCCTCCTGAGTCCTAGTATCACGAATTATCTGCAGTAATTCTGTTTCACTTAAAGCCAATTGTCCATAATCTGAGTTTCTGATATGCTTCATATAAAATTATTGTCAGACTGCTACCTTAAGTCTGTGTTTGCGTACCTTTCCTTTAAAAAAACAGAAAGAAGGCTCTTATCTGCAAATTCACAAATTATGCAAGTTTGTCCATCGCCAAGGCAAATTAAAAGAAAAAACAGCATAGTGTACACCACCAGTTTGTGAAGGACACTGCTGAATTTGTCAAAATGGGATAAAACCTTGGGGTGCTATCTGAATCGTCAGCTAAGCTTGGATGACCAGCTAGTGCCAATGATTACAAAACAAAACACCCCCCTCCTCACCCACACTCACACACTGTATTTCAGCTTCAGAATTCAAGGAAATGCTGATCTTTTCTCCTGAGTGTGTCTCTGGTTCCTGTGATCCAGATCAGTTATTTATCAGCTCCTGACTGGGTTAACAAAATTCCCTGTACCTAAAACAGTGCATCAGCTCCAGCAGCCACAAAAGTCGTCTTTCTGCTGCCTCCAGAGCCTGGTCACTGTCTAGAAGAAATATTCCAAAATCTCTTTGCTAAGTAAAGTTTTTCTATTATAGTGACCATGGCAAGGATTGTATGACATCAACTGGGACCTTCCTTATGGTAGGTTAATTTACAGGAGTTGTATTGAAAGAGCCACAGTTATCTAAACAGCAGTCCAAAACCCTAAAACCAATAGTGAGTATCTACAGGCTAGAGTAAGGATACATGGATCTGAGAAGAGGTTTGACTTTCCCAAATTTGAGTCATCAGCATACCATAGCATCCAACTGTGTCTCCCTTTCTCCTGTTAAAAAGTGTATTAGGACATGAATGAGCTCACATCCCTTCCCGTGCTACTGAAGGAAAACCATGGCTCGGAAATTGCATCGACTGGAAAAAATGTTTTCAAGAGACTTCAGAACAAGACTTCTAGATACGTGATCAGGCTACAATCAGGCAGCATAAAAAGATGCCGACACCAGCTAGATACTCCTGACCTGCAGCAGATGTCCAAATCCCACTTGCATTTAGCCAGACGTGTGTCCTGCTCTCTGCAGGAGGCCGTTGCACTTGTAGAAGGGAAGGCAGGGAGTACAACATGCGCAGTGCCTCAGCCATCACAGGTCACACTCCTATATTATTAACAGAAGTCAAAGAGGAAAGCAGATTTGTATTAACGTGCCAGAGTGTGACATGGGACAGCTGAGATATGGGCATATTTTTGCTGCCCTCTGCAGTCTGCTGTCCTAGACAGTTGCCTGCACTGTCTCGTGGGTAGCAATAGCCCTGACAGACAAGAAGTGAAGAAAAAGGCTCTGGAAAAGAAACTGTAACAATTCTGAACTATAAGCCTAGTTGGGCTTTTTTCTGTGGAGGAGGCAAGATAGGGCCTATATCCTTCTGCATTGAAGTAATTTATAAATAGTATTATTTCTTAGAAATACATATGGCATAGAAATAAAAGGAATTACATTTTACATTGCAGTCTTTTGTATTATATATCTACTGTTTCTGCTGCCTACTTTCACTGGTTGTCTTCTACACCACGTCTATTACTGCCAGCATATAACCTTCCCATTTTGGTAGTGTGTCCAAGGCAACCCTGTACGTGTAATATGGAGCCACTCTAGGTATGTGTAGGAAGTCTAGCAAATCTGGGCAATTTCAGAGCTGTTGCACATTTGAAGATCAGTCCTGCACTGCTGGAGCAGCACAGCTGCCCCCCAGCCCCCCACCGTGCTACCGTTTCTAGAGCTACACACACTGACAGGGAAATACGAACATAAATGCTGCGAAAGCAAAAATGATGGGGCTGTGGGACCTATGCTGTCTGAACAAATACAAGAGCCCCCAAGTTTCAAATGAAATGGAGTGACACAGTCTTGTAAAAAACTACCATCAGGGAGAGAGAGAAATATATTAGGATGCTTGTAGGTCATTGTTAATTAAAATAGCATCTGATTATCATTAACATAAATTGTCACTGAAGGAAATGGGCCCTTCATTGCAGGAGACAAACTGGCTGAGTTAGCTTAAATTGTCTGGAGTACATGTACTATGTGATGGAACCAGTGAAGAAATTGAAAGCAAATTATAAATTTGCTTGTGGGTAACTAATTCAGAAAACAGTTACGCTGATGTTGAACTTCAGTGTTTTGTGGAATTGTAATAGTGCTGGTATAGGTAAGGGTTGAGCTAAAGCTGTAGAAGCAGCAAATTTGCTATAGCTGAAGACAACACCCCTACATTTCCAAAGCTAACAAATGAAAAAAAGCAATGTAAAAAGTCAGAAACTTTTGATATTTAAAGGTATACCTCAAGAAAATAAAATCCTAGCACGTAGATTAACCTGTATCTCTCCACTTGCCAGACAGCCCTGTGCCAAACAATATTATAGTTTGATTTAGTAATTCTTTCCTACAGATAATTCCACCTAGTTAGAATTTGACTTGGAGGTATTTGGTCTTCATCTAGCTCCAGAATTCATTCTGCTTTGCTCTTGGATTGCCGGTGGCTCTGCCAAGAATAGCCCTCTGACTGACACAGCCTCCAAAGCACTTGGAAAATTGTATCTGTTTGAAACTCCACACTTTGGAGAACTTTAGAAACCAAAATGTCTTTTGTTTTGTTTCCTTATTGTGTGGAAGAAGGAAACTTGAAAAATCATCTGAGAGAAGGAAAAATACTAAATCAAGCAAGAAAAGCTGTAAATGCTACTCAAATCTCATTTAGTTTCTGTGATACACTCAATGTTTACTGTACTGTACGATTAGAGGAGATCTGTCTTGATGTGAACCTTCTGCATAATTTTGAGTTTCCTCTTACTATGTCTACAGGGAGTTTAGCAGTTGGGGTTTTGGGGTTACTTTAGTAAGTTACCTTACTAAGTAACGTTATTGAATACTGTGAGTTTTCTTACAGTCTCTTCATTTTATCTAGTGTGTGTTGCTACATAACTTAGCAACTAGTAGACTGGTGACATTTGCCATCAGAGTACATAGCATGAGAGGGTAGCACTGCAAAATTGTAGTTTACAAGCACTTGTCTCAAGCAATGTAATTCAATGACTTCACAAAGTCCATTTGTGTTATCAGAAAACAAGAAGCTACGAAGATGTATACACGCAGATGTATGAGATAAGCACTACGATAATATATGTTATTTGTAACATCATTTGCAGGTAGTAAACTTGTGGAAATCAACATCGTTCTCTTGACTCTGTTGGAGCTAAAATGATTTACATGAACCACGCGTTTGTCCCATCTCACGTAAATATATTTCTTAGGGTACCATATCCCTTTTCTAAAGCAGTGTAGTTGGATATCAGTTCGTGTGGAAAGTGCTGTATCATTAAACATTAATTAAACCATTTACGTTATGATAAATTAATAGCTGCTAGAGTTTACTAAAGAGTGATGTCTCTTCTACAGATATTTTAAAAATAAATGTCGTATTTCATTTATAAGTCGGGCATTTTTTAATCTTTTATCTTTTAATTTTCTTTCTTAATAGTCTTTCATTTTCAAACAAACACAAATCTTACCTTCAAATGTGCAGTGCTGTTTTGGACTGGGGACTATTTCAGCATTTCTGAAACCATTTGAGAATGTCCAGACCTGTCTCCTTTTTATTGTTGCTAAAAATGTCTGCTGAATTTGAAAGTATGTTGAGCTCTCTGGAAACTCTTTCCTTTTTATGATTTTTCAGCTAGGCTCTGACTATGACAACCAGTAAGGTGCTTCCTGAAAATGTTCTCTTTGCTTCTCTTAGATTTCTCTCTAGCAGGTACCCTTCATCCACAGAAGATGACTGGGGTCTTCTCTCTTCTCTCCAGCTCTTGGACCCAAAGGTGCTACTGAAGGCGAAACTCTCTGTGCCATTGACAGTTTATCATGGATTGTTTACCTTAAAACTCTCAACTTGGAGTCCGTGGCAGGGAGGTGGTCAGACCTGGAAACTGAACTGTGTCATTTCCAGCAAACAGACCCCAGCTGGAATTTTGGCCTGAGGACATATTATCTTTGACAGAATGGGCCCTGGTCTGGGTACAGTCCTCAGCAATACTAAAAAAAGCACCCAAGATGCAGGTTTATTGACTAACAGTTACTACTTTGAACCCTTTGGACATTAAGTGCATGCTTCTCATATTAAAATTATTGCTTCATAGGAGAAAACATATTCTGAGTGGTTAATACTCCTGTATCTGACCATCGTGACATGTCTTTAAAGGAACTTGCTCTTCAAACAGTTCTGTATACTCACCTAAAAACTCAGATCCTTCCAAGATATCCTAAAATTATAAAAGTAGTCCCTATCTGGATTTAAAGGAGGGCGTTTTTTCATTTTCATTCCCCAATGCCTTGATTCCTGAGTTAAAGAAGAAAACCTATTTTGGCTTTGTTGCAGATATTCAATGATACTAAAATATGAATGTACAAAAAAGGCTCAATTGTGTACAAATTCTTTGGGGAAAATGTTTGTTGACATCAACAAGATTTTTTGCTTGAGTAAGGTCCACAGGATTTGGTCTGATAGGTGTCTTGAGGTTTTCTGCCTGAATTGTGCTGTGATGACAGCTACAGTGGCAGCGGGAGTGGATCAGACTTTTTTTTTTTTTAAGCCTGTAAACCCCGCTCACACGTGGGCATACCGGAAAGCCCACTTCTTACACTGGGCAGGTACATTCACATATGCAAAACAAAGTTTCAGTTGCCTTTAAACATGTAAATTAGCCTCCTGTGTGTCTGCTTGTGAACACATGCCTCAGAATTAGCTAACGTGCCCTGAACACAGATTTTTACTATATTCCAGAGAAAGTAATGTCTTCAAAGAAAAATAAAGAAGAGACTTTTTGTTGACTTTGCTCTTATTCTAGCTATTCTAGGAAAACTGAGGACATATTTCATTTATGAAAAGCTACTTCAACCAGCTTAGCAATCAAGTTAGAGGCACCTCAACAGTAACATACTGCCTTTGTCATTTTTCATACATTTCTATATTCTATGTACTGCATTGATACGGAGCTTTTCTTGGAGAGTTTTCTTTTGAATCACTAAATAGTTGAACAGACTGTCACTAGAACATGTTTTGGAATTTTTATGAGCATAGTTTTATTGTAAATATTCATTTACAGTGGAGCTATTTCAGTACCAGAGCTTAAGAAGCAGTGCTATGAAGATTCTTAGCTACAATAATCTATAATTTGTGAGGTTTATTTAGTAAAATGCTCAGTCACAGATGGCAAATTTTAGTCAGAATTAATAAACATATAAATATGTTGATTTGCAGTATCATTTTAACTTGTTTGCCTCCTCTGTGTATCCATAAACTCTTTGAAAACCTTAAGCTTTATCACTGTTGTTTAGAAAAAACATAATTATGGTCCAAAATTAGTTTTTTCTCGCTCTGTCTGTTGGGATCTCAGTGCATTTCTAGATAATATGTAAATAACTGGTTTCCTGCCTAACTTGTCCCCCTCCTTGAAGATGGGAATAGCATGCCAGAAGACCATAAAAGTTACTGTGGTTAAATACATTGCCCCAGACCTGCATGCACAGCTCTGGTCTCTCTTTGGGCTCTACATATGCCAACTAAGACTGTGCTCTGGCATGGTGTCTTTCAAACCATTGCCTAAATTTTGCTTTAAGGAGACATATGGGTCTGTTCCTGGGCGTGGACCGACCCTGCAGCCCTGCTTACTGCAATGGGACTCAACAGCTCTGCCGTTCTCTGCGCCATAGCTGTCTCTGAGCTAGCGGGGACGAATGAGCCCGTCTACTTCCCCATTCAGAGGGGTGAGTTCGAGGCCCAAGGCAATGACTGGGGCCTTTGGCTTTCTTCACTGCAAGCTTCCTCTTTTCATGAGGTTTGAGATGGTAACTGGAATTTATTAGCCTAAACTGGGCTGGGACTGATGAGATTTACAGTGATATATAGAAGAAACGCCGAGTTGGAGAAAAGGGATGAAAAAGTTGTATTGGTAGCTTGTTGAGGTAATTGAAATGCCTTGTTATGTTGTGTTGTGATGGGTTCAGATGAAATATAGGCGCAATTTGTCTAGATCATGCCTGTAGCACACTACAAAATAGATTCCTCTCTTCTAGTGTTAAGGACATGTTCAATTTTTGCCTGTCAGTGGGGATTGTGAAGGGGTGAGATGAGACTAAAACTTCTCTTCATTGATGTAGTTGACAGTTTGGCACTGTTCGCATCGCACTGCTTACAGCAGGTCAGTGAGCATTCATTCTTCAAACCAGCCAGGGGGATTTCTGCAGAGAAGTCCAACGCACCCATTTTTGTCCCCCAGTGATCTCCCATGCTCTGTTCCCTGCTCAGAGAAAATTGACCAGTTCTGGTGCAGAGCTTTGCCCTCAGAGCCACCGCTGAAGCTCCAGGGGCACCGAGGGATGTCTGCACTCTTCACCAAAGTGTATTGCCACTGTGAGACCATTTGCCCTCAGCTGGACAGGACTTGCAGGTGACTCTGCTCAGAAGATCCCCGAGCTCTTTGGCTCTGGCCCTCAGCAGAACCAAAGTCCAGAAGCAACACACATGAAAAACAGGGAAGGAGCACAGTTAGTGAGATCCCTCTAAACTGCAACAAAATTACTTAGAGGTTATTATGTAGATTTCAAGAGGAAAAAGATGCTATGTGTCTCCAAAAATGAGGTGGATTTCTGAAGCTCAAGCCAAGCACTCATTGAAAATCCTAAATCTTACCTGAGTCAGGACAAGAGACTGAGGACCCTGTCTGGCTTATCTTTCATTTATTCCCTATTTAGTCCTAAAGTCCACTTAGAAGACACGGACTCCAAGCTATTCCCTGCAACAGCAGTGATCTCAAGGAAGAGGCAAATATAAGGCTGATAGATCACCTGCTAACTCTTTTTGTTACCTGTGGAAGTAAGACACAGGAGTGACAGGGTATACCTACTGCAAGTCCAAGGGATTAACTGCTTTCTAGCAAACTACTTCTAGCACGGCTTAATACCCTGCGGCTGAAAATTGCTTTCCATAAACTTCCTCAACACTTGTAGGCTGCAATTTGATTACTCCAGGTGGTCAGGAGAAGATTTTGTCTAAGTGTATTCCCAATACAGTAGTGAAAACATGTCAGACACTATTAATAATGCAGAGGAGTAACCAGGTTCCCAGATAGGTATTTTATAATTACATAAGTAGCAGCATTGTAACAGTCATGGTGATCTAAGGCTGTAACAGAAGCTAAGTTTGCGAGGAGAAATAACATCTTTTATGAAGCCAGCTTGAGTACCTAGGGAAAAAAACAGACCAGTTTTTGCTCTGGGAAGGGCTTGTGTGCGTGATCCATCTTTCCATTCTAATCAGTTGGTCTAATAAAAAATATTACCTGTGTCTACAAACCTTGCCTTGCAAATATATGTGACTTGAATCAACAAATAGATCTTCTTTGCACAACAGATAATCATATGATAATTCACTGCCAGAGAGTTTATGTCAGTAGTGACATGTAGGCTGCACACAAGATCTTTTTAAATATAACCATATTACATGTATTTTGAAAAATACTTTGTTTGAAAAAAAAGTAATTTTATTCCTATGAATGGAACCTGTAATGTGCTTGTGCAATGGCATTCATCTTTCTCTGCCACTGTAGTATCTTTCTCTCTTTCTCCATAATGCCCTTCATTCTTTGCTTTGTGCTAAGGATATGTATTGACTTTGCAGAATCACTGTAGCAAGCTGTAAATGATGTATTCAAAGAAAAATCACTGCCCAGTTCCCATAGAGAGAGAACATGAACAGTGCTGGGCAATCAGGGTTATGCTGCATTTTGTATTGTGACATTCAGTGCAATCAGGAAAAGCAGCCCAAGCACAGACGTCACTGACTTAAGTTCTGAGAATAGAAGCCTGTTCCTTTTAATATTCATATAGAGAGATTTGAGGCGTTTTTCCTTCTTCACGTTATTCCTTTCCCATTAGCCCCTGTCATCATGCATGGGGAGAAGACAATCCTTCATTACCTACAGTTCTCTCACTGCAGACAAGGGTGTAGCTAGCAATTTGACAATTGCTCGTATACCAGCCAGCACACTACCTGTGGTTTGTCCATAGTACACACACCATATCCTGTGGTAGATATACCATGGCAAATGATTCACTCCTTTTGCCTAACTGGTGCAGTTAGAGATATTCAGAAGTGTTTTACTAAATGGCTGGAAGAGCAGAAAAGCTGCTCATCAGCGTTCCATAAGAAATGTTGGAGAAAAAATTTTGAAAGTAAATAAAATTGTAATAATACGGTTGCGTGTGTTTTGCATTTGGAAATTCCACATGCCGTATGATAAAAGTAAGCGAACTGAAATGGTGCAGTCAGGAAGAGGCCAGGACAAGGCCAAGGTGCCATGGCAATTCCTTGGCAGCTCCCTCTGGGACTTTCAGCCATGCAAGCCTCATCGTGCCCTCTATCTGGGGTGAAATTTTCAGATGTGGGTAGGACTCTGTGAACTTTTTTGCTTCTGTCTTGAAACCAAATCAGGTTTCAAACTAAACTAATACAGTCCAGAGCTTTAAAGTTGACTCCTACTCTTGGGATTCCCTGGCACTGCTGTGTAGTTTTAAAGCCTCAGCGTGAAGGAAAAGCTAATGCATCTGTCAGCGGGAGAAAAGGCAGTGTTCTCCTCAGTAGCTCCAGACAAATGGGGGTAGCAAATTACTCTCCTGAAGATACTGATGGAGTAGACCATGGTGATGGTCTTTTTGCAAAAGGCAGAAATAGAAGTCCATGTTCAATTCAGTGTCTTCCCCAAGGACAGCAGCTGAGAAAGATGATGCTGAATCGTACATCCCTTCAAAGAGGCAATAGACTGAAACAAGACTAAAATGATAAACTGAGAATTAGGTTTAAGAAGCGGTGTAAGAGACAAACAAAGGCTTTATTTTAAAGAGCAGGAGATAGATAGTCCAAAACAAGGCTATGCTGCCAAATGGCCAGTAGGTTTGAATATGTGTTTGAATAAGGTTTTCTTTAAGTTAGAAGAAAAGGTGACTAAGAAGAAAGCCTTGTTGGATTGGCATTCCCCAACCCTACATAAGCAACGTAGAGGATAACTCACTGTATTAAGTGACTGAGTAACGCAAATCAAGGAAAGAAGCAGAGCAAAGACACACAGTTCTGAGGGAGGAGAACTTTAAAAAGTTTGCCTGACAGTGGTAAGCTCAGGTAACCTGCTGAAAAGGATGAAAAGTCAGGCCCTAGTCCTGAGCTAGACCTGGGGACTCATCACTAGTTACTCGGAAGAAAGGGAGAGTGGAGGCAAAAAGAAAGGCATGTGACTGAGAAGGTAGTGTCCTGCAGCCTGCTGAATGACAGGGTCCAAGGTACATCCGTATACACATGTCTTTGCTTGTGCTGTGCCGTTGTCATTTTAAGTTCTCCACTGGATTTCCTGTGCACGCACACTTTTTAAACAGACTGTAGCGTTCAGGAGTTTCACCATTGTAGCATGTGACATTTTGGGCTTTCTTGGATACGAGTAGAGCTCGTATTCTTGCCTGTGGACATGACAACTTGAAAGATATTCCTATTACTGGTTTAGTAACATTTTACAAAGGTGGATGTGATTTTATGATGTACATATTCCTTTGACCATCCTTGTTCTTATATATGCAGTCTTTATATGTCACTTCAGCAATGTGCAGTTTTGTTCTCTTGCTTTGCAAACTTCTCGCTTTTGGGTGATGGCCTCGTTTTATCATTTGGGACATGGAATTCTTTTTAGTTAATATTCACCTTTTCCCTTTCTCAAATAGACTCTGTAGCACCCTTAAAAATTGTTGCATTTTGAAAAGCCATGATTTATTGCACAATAAAAACCAATGCAGTTTAAGTCATTATTAACTGCAAAAGCAAATCAATGGTTAAAGGAGCACCCAGTATTTGAAAAAGCCATAAAGGTGCTACAAAATCTACATCGTATCAATTCCTCCAACACTTCCTGGTGCAAATATCCGCTTCTAGTATTTGTAAAGAATGAACGTTTCATGTTAGCCACCTGTAAAGCGATACCACAACACAGCCCACATCTGCAAAATCCAAAAACTTTTTTTTTGTCGGAGTAATCACGAACAGAGCTGGATGAAGTGAGGCAGGGGTGTAAGACAGAAACATAAAAGCTGCTCTATGACATGAAATGGCAACACAAAAGTGGAAAATAGTTGTTTTTCAGCTTTCTCCTCTCTTGTTCCCTCATCTCTGTCATTTAGGTAACTTGCAACTCATTCCTCATTTCAGTCCTGCAAGAGGGAAAGCTACATGAACACATAAGCGATATCCATATATAATGCTGCTTCTTCCAAGTTTTCCTTGTAGGAGAACAGTGTAAATAGCTCGCAGCATACAAAAATCTCTTGTTCAAACAATGATAACAAAATGTTTCTTTCATCTCTCGGAAAGCCTCTAAATTTTAAAACTACTCAGCATGCTGCATTCTTTAGTATTTTTTACTCTGTTTTGCATGGTTTTAGCATTATGTATAGTATGGTGGCAGGGAGAACATCAAGTACCGGAGAGAAAAGATTCAGTCCTTTCATGTAAGGACATTTGATCACAGCTGTGCTTAATAAAGTGCTCTATATTCAAGAATTGATTTTTATGGTTCATGTAAGGTTTGAGAGTTAGGGTCAGTTTATTTAATTTAAAATTGTAATTTTATTTTTTGTTTTTGAGGAAGGAGGTGAGATAGATCTTCACCCACCTGTTCTGTATATAATATGTGCATTCTGCACGTGAATGTTTGAAACCTTCTCTCATTTTTCCTGAGAAAGCCTGGTGGTTGAAACCATGTAATGTTGAGACAGGTGAGTTGATGGACGCATTCTTTGCTCAACCATGATTTCAGAGGCACAGGAGAGCACTCTTCAGGTTACATGATTCAGCCCTGTACTGGGGGGGAGCATGAGACACTCAGTGAAAATGTAAGTTCCTCCTATTTTACTGTACATCACATAACAGCTCTTAGAAAAGATAAGTCACAGGCACATTGCTGAAACGTGTCCCTGTGAAGGAAGACAACACATGAGGCAGAAATTAGAGTATGCAGCCGTATCTGCTTTAGTAAACACAATGTTTGGATAACCCATTCGGCTGTATATGTGAAACTGAGGAGCTCGTGTACTTAACGTGTGGATTTTTTCCGGTGCTTACTCTGTATATCATAGAATTCTCTCGGGTTTTCTGTGTCATATGTGAGTGCTGTATTATGTACTATATATTAATCCTAAATTATAACCTTAAACAATTGACAGTATCTGCATTTTATTTTCATGGTGCTGTGGTATATGCAGTAATCAAAGAGCGTCCACTGCAGCCGCCATTCCATTAAAGTTGTCGTATGTATTTTATCCTAATTTTTTTTCCCTTACTGCAGTCCAACTTGGGAGAAAAAACCAAACTCACAGACGACACTCAAACTGAGATGCAAACTTTTCAAGTGGCATCTGTTTAGCCTTTTAAATTATAATCAGACATATTCTGAGCATACTATATTGAAGCAGAGAAATAGAGATGTGTGTGTATATGCTGCAAGAAGTAAGTACTGTGAATAAAATCCTGGTCTGGAAAAAATTACACATTGACTCAATAACCAGCTCAATTCTAGCAAGAGGTCGTTGCTCCTGCAATCAGACGCCCAGCAGTAATGGTGTACTGATAACTTTCCAGGATGTTATCACAAGTATTCTGTCCTAATATTGAGGAAAAACGGTACTGAGGGGCACGTTTGGCCATACCATTATATGAAGCGCACCAAGTCTCTGACGCTGACCAGCGATGCTGATGAGAGCCATTTCTGCCTCCTTGGACTGTTAGGCTAAAAATGTTCAATCAGCCTGAGGAGTCCAAAGACGAACATGCAATAGAGGAAACTGGGAGAACATCATACTGCTTCCCAACACATCAAAGTATCCATTTATCATAGCTGTAATCCATCATTTGTTTTGGGCACTTTGCCAGCATACAAACTTCCAACGACTTCCCTCCAGAGATTTGACTGCCCTTTTTCTTTTGTAATGCTGAAATGACTACGTTATGATCGATATGAAAAATGCGGGGCCAGAAAACTAGCCAGTCTGACCTTAGTTCTGCAAATAATCATTAGTGCAAATCTGGAGAGAAAAAAAAAAGCCAAATCTTGACTGTATAATCCGAATCTTCATCTCCAGATCTAATTGTTGAGGGACTGGCAGCGTCCCAAGGAATTGATAATGAGATATAGAGTCTCCTACTGCCAGTCACCGGCTTGGCCACTGACTGCCGGGGCACAGCTCTGCTCTGAGCTTGGTGGAGTTGCTTGAGATTTACTAATTTAACCGAGGCGGGGAATGGGCTCTGCGCTGGCAGCGAAAAGAAGTTATTACTACAGGGAGCTATTACAGAGGCAATAGCCTTCTCATACCCAAGTGGACGAGCTTCCCTATCTCTTTCACACGTACATGTCATCAAAGTTGGTACAAGTTTGCTACCTTCCCACACTGCGCAGGAAGATGAAGGCTAGCACAGGGATAGTGTAAGAAATACCTGTCCTCCTAGTTACCTCAGGTCGAGGTTGAGGCAAATTGGTAGGCAGAGAGGATGCCTTGTCCTGCCGCTGCCTTTGCTGCTGTCATTCTGTGGGTAGGGAGTATTTCAGCAAGTCTGGCAGCTTTTATGAACGCTAAAACGATCTTTAAAAGTGGATGCAAACCCCCTTTATTATTTGGCTGTTTTTCCAAAGTCTTACACAAACCCTCCAGGAAACTGTACTGTTTACCCTCATAAAAGTAGCTCCGACATTACTCTCAGGATGTTTATTAACTGAAATTGAGCCTTCTAAAGAAATTCAGCTTTCATCCCCGCACCCTTTTTGTTAAATAAAGCAGCGCTTCGTCGCCCCAGCGTTACTTTGGCTCTACCTCAGCAGCCCGTTTTCTCACAGCCCGTGTGGTGCATTTGGGAATCCTCCCGAAATGCAAAAAAGCCCTGCAGAGGGGAGACGCGGGGCTGCTCTTCCCACAGCCGGGGAGCTGCGTGGGGCCGGGGGGGGGTTCCC
>NW_008795259.1:5945719-5951836 GCF_000699145.1 Aptenodytes forsteri | reverse complement strand
AGCGGCGCGGAGGGGGTGCGGGGGGGGGACACAAATGGTAAAAGATACGGAAGGAAGAGACCCAGTGGCTGGGGCATAAATCAGGCAGAATATATGGGGAGTTGATGAGAATAGTTCTTTTCACCCTTAAAAAAAAAAATAGCCACTTTGGAAGAGAAAAAGGAGGCTGATTATTGGCATCCAGCTCTGAAACCCAGGCAGCTGATGCTGAGGGGAGCCAAAGGGAGCAGTTCTTCTTGGTTTTAAAACAGCAAGACAGTCTCTGCCAAAGATTGCTGTAAACACTGAATAAAGATTTCATTGTGGCTTGGTGTGACTGGAATAATTAGGCAGTTAATTGTTCATTCTGATCTTAAAGTGCAGTAATCAGTAGTGCACAGGAGGAAAAATACGGGGGAAAGGGATGAAAAATAGCAATAGGAAAATGGTAGGAAAATCTGTCACTTTTTCCTCTTCCACAGGTTTTCCTTTTTTTTTTCCTTTTTTTTTTTTTTTTGGTGAGACTGGGAGCACGTGGGTCCTGGTCCATTTAGATAGAGAACACCTTTGTAAAGCTGGGGTGTAATTGTGCTTTTGCTGCCACTGTGTCAACATCATTTTGGGCTGGACAAAATCAAATTATGAGACTTAAAGAAATCCTATTTTATGGAAATGAAATCTGAAGATGCCTGGAGAATGAACATCTTAACTAGATTGACTAATACCAATTAATGCATTTTACTTATGTGTGCACTTTATTGCCAACTCAGCAGGGATGAAAGCTAATGGTGCCAGCTTTTGTGCTGCTCTAAGACATTTTTCAAGCAGGCACACAAGGTTTTAATGGTAAACTGGTTTGAGTTTTTAACACTGTGATTGTGTCCCCGTTCAACTCGAGCTCCTTGCAGCGGTGACTCTTTCATGGTAATCTAATGAAATGACCTCTTGTTACACTGCGTTAGCTATTCCCTGTGACACAGCAGGAAAATACAACCTGTGTGTATTTGTACTGGAGGTGGCTATAAGTTGTGGAGCAAGATGCACTTACAAGCAATAGAATATGACTTACTGATATTAACTGGAAGATGGCACCATAGGCAAAAAACGTTTTTCTTTCCTATATAGCATGTTTTTCCACATACATACATACATTTGTGATAAAGAAGCATAATAGTGGATTAATTATTGGAAAGGATGGAAGAACATTATGTTTAAAACAAAGAAAACTTACAAAGAAGTCCGTAGTCATTCGAGCAAAGTAAAAGAATTACTCAAAGTCTAATTGTAAAGGAAACAGACTCATCCTTCATATAACTTCCTTGACTTTAGAGTAGTTATATGAAAGATTCATTTGGCTTGGAGACATCCATGTAGCCTGCCCATCCATCATAAATAAATAAATAAATGTGTTGGAATCGGGCAAGGTTTAAAAAGAAATTCAGTTAAGTATAATTTTCTGTCTCTGCACATGCAGAAAGCTAGGAGCTACCCATTACAGAAAAAAAAAAACAAAAAGGGAGCTTTGATTCAACGCTGAAAAGTAAAGCAATTTGTTATATTTTGTTGAGGTTGAGTTTGTTGAAGGTTTTGACCTGCACTTTGTGAGATTTTTGTGGAAAGACAAGTCGAGAAAACATGAGGCATGTTGTCTGTCTAACAGTATAAAACTAATATAAAACACTGCAGTCTTCGCTCAGGTCACAAAATTTAGAAGAGCGAGGACAGAATGGTGACTCCAGAGTTTTGTCCAAAGTGATGGTAAAAAAACCTCATAGCAACTGAGTATGTAAGGACCAACGTTAAGATCTACTTTACAAGTATTTTTATTAAGCTGTTGAATGTGCTTTGTCCTACCAGTGATACTCAGTATTCTGTCTATGAAGAGTGTTCCTGATTTAATGGCAAGCTGTATTGAAAGGATGTCTTCAAGGCATTTTACTTACTAGTACAGTCTAGAGAGGGGTGTTGCTAACTTTAATTGCACCTGTCCAGTCCAAGAAACCGAAGGATGTTCTACTCTTCTTACAGAAATCCAAAAAGTGTAGTGATCAAGTGATCGCATAGGAGACGCTGCTCAAGTTTCTGCTTGCAATGTTCTGACAGAGAGTGTTTCTGAAAATCTGCATAGTGTACCCCTTACACAAATACCACGTTAAACTCTAGAATAATTTCAAGACCAGTAACAAGATTTTGAGAGAAGTCTGAAGTGTTTTTTCCACCATTTTCAAATACAAAATTTACCAAGTGGCTCCTAATTTCTATAATAAAATGCATCGAAAACACGCTTTGGCCATCCCAGTAAGTTTGGGAAGAGGTCTTTCTTGCATTGTTACAACACATTTAGCAAAATACGCAGAGGATTGTACACTTTTATTCGAGGAAAACGTTTGCCATCAAATTGTAGTTAAATCCTGAATACTGTCTTATACCTAAAAGTTGTTTGAAATGCACAGTACATCTTCATAATAAAATTGCATTGTCACAGACATAATTGTTATTCATAACAAGTAGTCTCACAAACAGATTCCAGCCCTGTAAGTATTGAGTCTCAGTCAGGCCAATTATGACTAAATTACTGCATGTTCGCTGCTGTATCAACTAATTAAAGGGTAATTAATAAAATGATAATTTCATTCCATGGCAATGTCTACATCTGGTTGTCAAAGCAGAGATTGTTTGACATATGGTTAAATGGTCAGATACTACGTTGTATGAATGTAACATTTGCACAGAACACCTGGCAAGCCAGAGGAATTTTAACCCTTAAGACATGAATTTCAAGAGTCTGTGTCAATGTGCTATTAGACCGGCTTGCTCATTCTCTCCACCTAGTCTTCTTACGCGTTTAAGAATATTTAGTTCTCCAAGTTAATTTAAGTAACTCTCTTGGGGTGGGGAAAGAGTGGGAAGAGGACTTGGGATACTAGATTGGAAATGAAAGATAAAATAGTACTGACTTGTCATTGTGGGAAATAAAATAGGTGGGTCTAAATTAATTTCTCAGGGGAGACTCTCCATTGGTTCTCGTATTACTGGGAGCTTCCCCTTTAAGGAAAATCAGGCTGGAATTAGCATGAAGACAAAATTATCTTTTTTTCCTAGATATAGTTGTATGCTGGGATTAAGACTGAGGTTGTGGTCACAACAGCATGGAAAAATCTGCATTGCAGCCTTCCCACACTGTACCTGTCATATGTAGATAAAACAAAACTTTGCTCCTCAAGGACAGTAACCATAAAAATCACACATGCTAAAGAAATGAAACAATCTTTTATCGAGTCAACAGATGACACAAATAAACAATTCTACTGTAGATACCTGATGTACAAGATAATGTACGCACATACTCTGAAATATCAGTGGTTGAAATTTTCAGGGTAGCCCATACATACTATTTTATACATAGCTTAAGGGAATATATCTTAAGCCCCAAAATTGCCTTGAAAAATTTCAACCCCTGCTGTTTCAAAGTATGTGAAAGGGCGTATTTATGTCCTTTAAAAGCATAAACTGTAAGTAGTGGTACTTTAACATGGGTTAAATGACAATTTCTTATCTGTACTGGGTCAAGCTGAATCCCTCATAAAACTAAGAACGAGAAATTAAGTAACGGGCATAATGTTTTCCTTCTCTTTAGGGGAAAAAAAAAGCATAAAAAGGGGAAGATAGCTAGTGCTTTTTCACAAATAGAGCAAAGTAAAAAGGATGCAGTAAACTGCAGGAAGACATGAAAGTCTGTCTTTTCCCATGCAAACGACCCTCAATGAACAGTTCCCCCAGTGAATAGTCAGGGTCGCTCATCACCTCGGCGGTCAGGTGCAGAGCGTGGCCAGTGATGCTTATAAAGCGCTGTTTGTCTGTCTCTCTGAGAGCCTGAGTCCTGCTCCTTGAGAATTTCCAAGCGCACGGATCCATCTCATTTTCATTCTACTCATGTAACTCATTAACACCTGGAAAATCTTTTATAGCATTTAACTGCATCAGATGCACTGTCCGGCACATGTTTTCTTAATAGGGCTTTCACTGTGGTATTGTCAAAGAGCCCTTATGTCACAGCTGGGAACATGAATCTGTCATGTCAGTACTGTACCTTGTTTTAGACAGTAATAGTGTATGAGTGTGTTTTATGGAGGAGCCGAACATGCCCATATACTGCATTAGCAGGGAAGAATGTGAAGCTTGTTCTCCTAAATAAAGATTCAGGCTGGTGGTAGTAGAGTACTTTGTACCATTTAAACACTGCTGCCTCTAAGGCATTGCACTTAAGGAAAGGGAAGTTTGAGGCAAGCAAGGCACGTCTTAGTATTTTAGTGGTGTAATGCTGCTAGTTAAGATATGTCATCATTTACATTTCATTGGGAAAAAATTGCCAGAGGTTTCTAATTCAGCAGAAACAACTTAACTAGAAGTTGATATGAAAGGCCTTACCCTGGGAATATTTGTTTTTAAAACAAGTTTGATTTAAATATATTTGGCAATATAAGAAGAAGGGGAAGAGAAGTAAATGTTTCCTAATTCCATATGCTTTTTGTGCCCATTAAATCACTGTAAAACCCAGTTTTAAATAGATTACTTTGTAGCTCTGTAATCAGAATGCCTTGGGTAATTAAAAAAGAATAGAACTGTGAAAACCGACTGCAACACATGTATAAGACCTACTTTTTCACAGGAATTTTTAACATAGTTACATACATTTCATCTGAAAGTTAAACACTTAAAATTCACCAGCTACAACACTAGCAAGCATGTTGTGATGGTATTCCGAAAGATAAAGCCCACCTTTGAAAAGTGTTTGCAGGCTTGAGAAACCGTAACTGTTGTGAAGGAGTTGACTCGGGTCCTCATTTAAAGAATGAATGGATGAAAGGAGCATTTCATGCAGTCACAGGAGGTTCCAATTTTTAAACTACTTGGTTTACTTTGAAAAGCATAAGTATAGTTCATATGCTAAGAAATAAATTAAAGGGATTTCAGATACTCAAGGTGAAGGTACGCTGTCAAATGCATTCTGTATGTTTAAAATGTTTGTGGTTTTTGTAATAGCTCTTCAAAAGCCTGAGCATGCAGGGGTTGATACCCCAAACCGTAACCAGTCCGAGCTTAAGTTGGAATCAGTGAAACACCAAGGTGTTCAGGTTACAGGACAGCCTTCTGAATTTCTCTCTTGATTTTCTCCTTTTTGCTGTTTGTGTTGTCTCCTGGTTTTTCTAACAGTGACAGCATTGACGTGCTCTTGTGGGCCTATGCCGTTAGTTCATGTCCATGTCCTCACCATGGAGGGAAGGAATAGGGTTGGTTCGGGCTGCCATGGGGCCCCTGAGGAGAACATGTGGATTTGTTTCCCAGTAGGGCCTTTCTGTAAATCATTTCACTTTTTTCAGAAGGACTGAAGCCCTTCATGCTTCTGTGTAGATACTCAATGGAGCAAGCACTCACCAAACTGTGTAGGGTTTGCCCTGCTGAACTATGCAGTACCCGACAACGTAGCCCAAGAGGTGCTAACAGTTTTCAAGCTGAGAGCATGCTGGGGCCGAATTCTTCTACATGATTCCTTTTAGCCTACTACAGAAGCAAATCAAAGGTAAAAAATGAGTCTGTTTTTAGTGGCGGGTTGACCCTGGCTGGACACCAGGTGCCCACCAAAGCTGTTCTATCAGTCCCCCTCCTCAGCTGGACAGGGGAGAGAAAATATAACGAAAGGCTCGTGGGTCGAGATAAGGACAGGGAGAGATCACTCACCAATTGCCATCACGGGCAAAACAGACTCAACTTGGGGAAAATGTATTTGATTTATTACCAATCAAATCAGAGTAGGATAATGAGAAAATAAAACCAAAATCTTAAAAACACCTTCCCCCCACCCCTCCCTTCTTCCTGGGCTTAACTTGACTCCTGATTTCTCTACCTTCTCCCCGCCGAGTGGCACAGGGGGACAGGGAATGGGGGTTGCGGTCAGTTCATCACATGTTGTCTCTGTCACTCCTTCCTCCTCAGGGGGAGGACTCCTCACACTCTTCCCCTGCTCCACCGTGGGGTCCCTCCCATGGGAGACAGTCCTCCATGAACTTCTCCAACGTGTGTCCTTCCCATGGGCCGCAGTTCTTCACGAACTGCTCCAGCGTGGGTCCCTTCCCTAGG
>NW_008795259.1:5897684-5945228 GCF_000699145.1 Aptenodytes forsteri | reverse complement strand
CCATAGGGGAAATTTCTAGCAGCTTCTCACAGAAGCCACCCCTGTAGCCCCCCCGCTACCAAAACCTTGCCACACAAACCCAATACAGTAATTAACCTTTCTACATGCCTAGGTATTGTGAGACACAGTTAAGAGCCCTTGCAATATGTAACTTAGTTACAGCAAAGCAAGTTAAGGATTGAGTGAAAGGCTTAACTATAAATTTCCTTGCTTGTATGAGTTTAATTTAGAATTGCAATCATGATGTAACATAAATTAAAATAGCAGTAGTAGATCACTAGTTGGCAAATGTCTTCAGAATAATATAGGTGCCTTACTAGATTATTATCTATGGAGTGCCTTCTGTGTGCTTAGCCCATTGCTGAAATTAGTCTATTTTTTAATTTGAAGATACTTTTGAAGAGGAGAGAAGTGCTTTAACAGGTGAAGTTCTGCTGACTCTCAGTGAGAATTAGGAGACTGACTTCTGGAAAGGGGAGCTTCCTAAATGAAAAGAAGCATTTCCCTGCAAAAAAAATTTGAAGTTTTGCCCCAAGCGTCCTCCAATCCACGCGTAATCTGGAGGGAATTAACCATTCAAGTACATATTATGTATTGCTTGACCTGCAGGTATAATATGTTAAGGCTTCGCAGCAAAAATATGTTTTTAAGGAACAGAGTGAAGAAATAAGAAGGAAATCAGCATGCCTCATGAAGGACGTGTGAAGGGCAGATGAATGCCTCCCCCGAAAGGGAAGTTTGGGAAGAGTGTGTATCAGTGGTGCATGTCCGTTTTAGTTGGACACAGTTCCTTTCAGTGTCAGAGGAGGGCTGCATGCATTAACCAACGACCGTATCTCCTGAGAGGAACCACTGCACTTGCCTGTTTGGTTCGTGCTTCCCATATGGATTTGCTGTAGTCTTGTGTCTCCTTCAGAAGGTGATATGGAGATGGGCAGGCACCATGCAAACAATTAGGGGTGCCTGCTCCTCATGAACATTTCTCTCTAAGGCAAGGGGGAGTGAGCACAGGCTGGTAAATTTATTCTGATAGCAAGTCTAAACATCCTCTTTTCTGGGCACCCCATGGACACCCAGGGGAGATCCTGTCAAATGACGAGTGCACGTCCTTGATAATGACAAGGGGAAGAGCTACCAGGCCTATTGGAAAGGCAGCAGTCAACTATTGACATTGTCAGACTAGTGCCTGTGGCCCACAGCCCTGCACACCTTACATCCCTGTGACCCTCCTCAGGAGGAAGGGCCACGAGGAGCAGACACATTGCCCTGGTAGAACAAGCTCAACGCTAAGCATTTCTAGCGGAGGAGGCGCATAGGCACAGTGCTGTAAGGAAGAGCTGAAATCAGCCTTCAAACAGATGACAAGAGAGGATCTGTCAAACCAGCCTTCAAGAGGACGGAGAGCATGTTGAGAGAAAACGATGATAATAGCAACAAAACCTTGCGGAGACTGAACAGAGGAAGAAGCTGCAGGAGGGCAAGAAAACAGCAGATTTGTACAGTGAGGCAGAGAGAAAGAAATGATAAATGTCTTCATAAAATAACAGAGACAAAAAAGGACAGATCTGCTCAGTGGCAGGTACAGAATTTGGCTCTGGCTTGGAGAGGGACTAATACAAAAAGAAGACAAATACTGTTTCACAGGCTTGTGAATGAGCATGGCAGAAAGCGGAGCAGTTTGTGGTAACAGATAGAGATTGGAATAACAGCATCTGGATCCCACAAGAAGTCTCCGGGGTGAGTACAGGATATTGGAGGGGTTTTGTAAAAAAATCAGATTCCTAGATTTGCATGTGGAGTTTCAGGTTATAGCTCATCAATATCCCAAGAGAAAGGCATCTGTCAGCAATGTGTCGTAGATATTAGGGTTTTATACATAATGGAACCATTATATAGAAATGCTGGACTCAATCATGACTAAACCTTTCTTGTGTAGTATAGACTTTGGAAAGGTTAATCCTCACTAGGGTGAGTTCAGGGGCATTGCTAAGGGCGCTGTGTTAAATAGGCTGTGGTTGAGGATCCACTGTTTTAGGGCTAGTTGTGCTGACTCATGCTCATGGTACATCTCAACATTAAGTCGAGGACTAAGGAACTGGATGTTAGATTCAAATGTGTAGAAGAGAGAACGGGGAAAAAAAAGGGGGGGAAGAAAAAAAGAGCAGCTCGACACTGTTGTCAGTCGTTAGATTCAAATGTGTAGAAGAGAGAACGGGGAAAAAAAAGGGGGGGAAAGAAAAAAAGAGCAGCTCGACACTGAGTTGTCAGTCTCTGCCTGTCTGTTTTCCTTGCTTGTTTGACCCATGTAGCTCTTCAAGTGCCCTCTTGCTTGTTGTCATGCTGCTCTGGGGCAATGGAAGGAGCTCCCGTTAAGACTCATTTGTGTTATGATGACTGCTAAATACGTGACTATTAGTGAGGCGATGAATGAACCATGGCTAACAGTAGTGATACCCAGTATAGCTATTAACTGTTCCGTACTAACTATTTGCTATCTCCATCCCATTCATTTGTTTCTCATCTTTGGGAGAAGGTGCTCCATTGCATTACCTCTGTAATCCCTTACTGGGTTGTACAGGTGTTTATGCAGAATAAACATATATAATGATGTGTGGCAGGTAGGTAATTTTACTACAAATTCCTAGCTTCAAAAAGTGCATTTTGATTAAAATCTGTTGCTACTTTAATCCTGTCGCAAATCAACCCTTTGACTACAAGGTCCTTGTTTTGTTGAAACGTCAATGATTATAGTATCAAAAATAACTTGTAGGGTGTTCTATTTGTTTTCTTCTTCATGTGTCAATTTAGTAAAACATCAGTAAAATGCTCATAGGTAACCATTTGAAATAGTTTTTTATGCAATTTGTTCTCTTTCTTTTCTAAGGTATGAGTGCTTCAGTGTTAATACCTTTGCACTGGGCAAAAAGTGATTGTCCCAGCAGAGCATGGCTAAGATTTTTGAAGCTACTGTAGGATCTGGACACTTAAGTTCCCATTATTTTTAATGATCGCTGAGCATCCAAATTCCCCATGGAGTTACAGTTACCTACCAAATTGTCCTCAAAGAGTCGGTGGACCAAAACTGTTTTTATTCTGAGATAAATTACCTTCTTTTCTCCAGGAACTTATCACGTTATTTATTGAAGAAGCAATTACCAAATGTCATAATGTATTTGACTCACTAGCTGTAAATATCCAATCTATCAACCATTACGTACATTTAAAAGTGGTTTTAAATCCATTGGTCTTTCTTCAGCCTCTTTAGGAACTATCAAGAGGGGACTGCGCCACTTAACTTCTGATTTAAAATATCATCCTATGCAGGATGGTTGTTTTGTTGGAAGACCCCCTGCATTGCAGGGCTCCAGGAGAGTTAGAAGAAAGTCTGTTTTCTGTGTTAATGATTGGGTCATCTCTGGCTAAAGAGGTATCTTCGATTCTGTATGCTCACGGGCTATTCAGACATGTCTGAAATCATTGCTTTGATGAACTTCTTTCTATGATAATTTACTCATCAGGGTACCATTTCACAATGTCAATCTGTTACTTGAAGAACATTTACATGATGTAGTGAAGTAGAATACAAATTAGAGCAATATTTTATACAGAGATTTTTCTTTTCTGATTTGCTTTACTGCGCAGGTAGAGACCACTCAAAAAGCATCCCCCTGCTGCATAACTCTACTGCCAATAGTAACTTTAGTAACAATCATACAGTTCTCCTTTAATGCTAGCAATCTCCGTAAGGATAAGAAACACAGGCTAATGTAATGCTGCATAATCTGAATGTTCAGCATTAGAAAAATCTCTTATCAATGAAAAAAAGGTCGAAAGTGGGGGGTTTTTTGAAAGCTCAATACTAGATGGAAGTATTTGGAACGGAGAGAATATCAGCGAACTGCAAAGGAGGATATGTTTGAAAGTTCTGGCCATATTGACCAATAAACAATTTATGGAGAGAACACAAACAAACCGTTAGAATATTTTAAGACCGTAGCTTCTGACAAGTATACTTTATTTATGACTTTGCAGCACGATCTTCAGTAATGTTTACAGGAAGTAAAAAAAGAGGGAGCGGGGGAAGAGGCAGCATTCCCAGTGTTTTATCCTCTTGTCCTCTGCCATGCGTGGGGTATTGTCAACAACAGTAAGATAACCTCAGTGTTCCTGTCTCAAAAAACACTGGAACTAGAAAAATCACAGATGTGACATGTTAAACGTTTAAGGAAAAGGAGAGGAGAGAATGGTGCTGCTTTATCTGAAACTTGTACAATACTGGTGCCAATAAATGAGAGCCGCAGGCACAGCCAAGTGAGGCTGGGTGAAAAAGGAGCCATGGGTTGCAAGCCCTGGGGTCAGGAGGACAGCAGCGCTCTTTGCTTTTGACATCCACCAGTAACGCCATGTGCGCAAAGCACTACGGGGTGCCAGGGTAAACCCTGCTGTAACAGGCGTCCCTTACGACATCTTGGGATGAGGCACCACCCCGTAGCCAAGGAGGGCTCCCTTTCTGGGGAAACCCTCTGCCATCTGAGCATCACTTCCTAGGGCAGCACTGCTTCCAGCCCACTGCTGCAGAAACACTGCTGTGGAAAACCTGGAGTAGAAATAAACATTCCAGGAGGGCCTTAACAGTATCTTTCTGCTTTAAAAGATACTCTGATAGTGTTGGTTAACTAGACAAGCGTGCCTCTAACAAACCTATCAAGCTTGATAAATGTTTCTCTATTAATATCCTAATTTTGCTGGATCTGATGAGCAGCTTTCAGAGTTCAGAGGCAGAAAAAGACTGCTTGAAAGATGGCTCTTACAAAGATGGCTCTTACAAGAAGCTAATTGCATGCCGCGTTTTCAGAAATATTAGGTCAGTTCCTGTTCAAAAGTTGTGTGTCTGTTCTTCTTTAGTGGCAACAAAATTAATTCTTCTGGGCTTGGGGAAAAAAAGGAGTACTTTGATTTTCACCAGTCAATGTACTGTCGAATCTTACTTCAAATAACATTTTTAAGTTTTAAAACATTCCACAAAGGAAGGGATATCATTTCAAGGATGAAGGCTGGTATAAAATAATTCCAGCAAAATTGATTGTGTTATAGGCACTATGTTTATACGACTTTTGTAAAATACTGCTTTTTTAATGCTAATATTTCAGCAGTAGAAAAGAAATACTGCGGTTGAGTTCTCTTCTGGACACATACATAAAAATACCATTTACACCAGTACGGCAATGAAAACAATGTGATTTAAGTGGGGAGAGATCTTCCCCCACAGGCCATATTCTAGTTTTAATTACACCCTGTCTGTCTTAAAGATCCAGGATTTACTATCTCAAGACAGACTGGTGTCTGGGAAAATGACCCATGTCAGTATTTCAAAGAAAGATGTAAAAAATCTTTACAACATGGCATGTCTCTATGTTATTCTGCTCTTTAATACAGTAGTGCAAGCTCACTGGTTTCCCTGGGGTTATGCTGGTGAAATTAGAATGAGTTTTCACTCAAAGAGGGTCTGAGCTTTGTTGATAGTAAGGAACTGATTTTGATTGCTTGATGGTCTCTGATTTTTTTTAATTAATTTGTTTTTGTTGTTGTGTTACAGTGATGACCCCCCTCTTTGTCTTGGTCATTCTGTCCATCATGGTAGACCTTGTACAGATTCCTGATGAGGTCTCTACCTTATTAAGAGTTTTATAAAAAAGTGTTTATTTCCAGTGTGCTTCTTGATTCCCAGGTGTAAAATAATTTTTAAAACCAACGGTACTATGAAAAGAATGATGAAAAGGGTTGCTTATAAATAGTACTTTTAAAACTTGCAGTTGTGAAGAAAGATTAATCTAAAATGCTTTTCAAAGTCCTTCTTTATCTACACATCACATTGAGACTCTAGCTTGATACTAGTGTTCTTACCTGGTACTCTGCCTTGATAGTCCCACTCAAAGGACTCAAAAGGCAAGCTGTAATAAAACAACTAGGTTTGATCACAAAAGTGTCAAATTAAGTATTTTCCTGTTGGAAAAGGAAGTTCATTAAATTTGAAAATATTCATAGGGAAAATAGACCTTTTGGCAAAATGCTCCACAGAGGAAAATCTGGCTGACATATATTTTGTATTTAGGATGAGATTTTGCAGTGGTGTGAAACATCTTGAGAACAGAAGCACCGTGAGACCATCATGCCTGGTGGGGCTCTAAGCCTGATTGGGGGGAAGGATCCGTAGGGTAGATAGAGTCAAGAATATCAGCTCCCAGTTGTGGTCATTTAGGTGGAGTAACGGAGCAATGTCACCACATCCTCCTGCCCCCCAACACTAAACATTTTATTTCTGAAACTTCAGGATGACTCATTTCATAACATAGAAGTTAACATTTTTGCCTTTTTAAACTGATTTTTAAAAACTTTATGGAGAGATAAATTGCATTATTTTGGCTTTTTAGCCTGACTCGGGAGAAATGCCAAATATTATAACTTCTTGCAAGATGGAGATTTTGGTTTTCAATCTGATATAAAAATTGTATGATCATAGTAAATATTCTATCTTAAATCTCTTGTAAAAAGAAAAATAATAGGTAATGTGACATTTCTCTTCAAATGATCCTTAGCTAATCTAGACTTTATAGTTGGAGTGAGGTTGCAGCCGTCACTCTGTGTGTGCAAGACTGGAGAAATCCTGGTCATCTGAACCTATGCTCCAAAGTTTCCTTCATGCAGAAGAACATCTTCAATATTAAATCCCTCCAATATCAGCATCCTATAAAAGTGAACTCTGGGAAATGTGTCAATTACAAAGATAATGGAAGAGAGAATGATTAACCCCCAAGAGAACCTCCTTCATGAATGCAAAAACTTTTGAGGGTTTGGGAATCAGCCCTTCCCAGTGAGATGAGCCCTTCCAGTGGGGTGAGGAGCAGGAAATTCCAAAAATTCCTCAGCTTCAGAAAAGCAAAAGTGACAGTCTCTTAATGCAAGGTGAGAGGTCCTGCCCTGTCCTTTTTATCCACTGAAGACTCATCTGACTAATGTGTTAGTGCTATTTTTCCTGCTGATCATATAAATTAGATCCTTACACTGCAGTTCTGCCATATATCCACCTTCTTTTCATAGCCTTCTGTTTCCCTGTCTTCCTTGATAATGACCCTAAAGTGGACTTGCTATGACGTGTGTTTTTAGCCTGAGCTCATCCATGGTATTGAACTGTAGAAGTACTGTTTTGTGCAACCTGTAGAAAGACGAACAAGGCTAGAAAAGTGGCATCTGCCTTCCTTTGTGTACTTCTTTCCTGATCTATAGTCAAGGCATGCAATATGCTTTAAATGTTTACTGAACATCCTTGCATCTCTAACAGCGCATTTGCCCACTTACATGTTTCAGAACTTACATTGATATCCTCTTTTCTATGCTTCCCTAGTGACTGTTTGGAGATAACCTCTAGATGACATGCCATTAATCGGAAAAAAAAAGAAAAAAAAATGATGATCGATAGAGTAGGTTTTACTATGTATTGTCCCAGCACGTAATATACCAAAGCATCGGGCTCTTTAGAAATGTTGTGGTAGGTAGGCATGTGCTCAAAGCAGGACTTGAACCACTTTCACACATGAAAGAGATGCGATTCTAGTGCGTTATCATTTCAAGCTCCCTGTGACAGTCTGTGAAATTTGCACCTTTCTAGCAGCCAGCGGGAAGCTGCGCCTTCTGGGAAACCAGGCTGAGACCTTGGCACTAGCTCCCTCAGAAACTAATGACCATCGCAAACCCCACCACCTTCTCCTTCACAAGGAAGGTGCTTCTTTTTTTTTCTTTCTAGCATATGGCAGCCTGTAGATTTAAAACAACAAAAACAAAGCCCTGCCAAAACAAAACACTACACTGCATACCCAGTTCTCCCTTGGGAGTAGGATGAGAGGGAGAATGAACCACACGTGGCAGATGTTGGTTGTTTAATGCTCTACAGGAAGGCACTCAGATGCTACAGTGACGTACGACCCCATGGGGAGCAGAGCAAAACAACTTCCGTGCCCCCCTTCTCAGCAGCGTGAGAAACGGGTTGAAGCAGTCAACCTAAAAGGATGACCAGGAACAAGTGCCAACACTAAGCAGCCTTAGTGTGTCCGCTAGGTAAAGTCCTTGCTTTGGAGGATGTAAGTGGGACAGAGCACTGTGCTGGGTTTCTTTTTGGGCATGGGTTCCACTCCTGTGTGCGTGCACACGTATGCGTGTGTGCCAGCATCACCCAGACTAACCCAGGCAGCGTACACTGCAAAAGTTCAAAGCTCTTGGATTCCTCTTCATTGCTTCTTTAGGGGCTGCCTCTGATCTTTGCTTTTCATCCCTGGATTTATTTGGAAGCGTTTCTCCCCCCTTTCTTCATGTGGCAGGTTGCATGCAGATTCGTTTTTCTGGTATTCAGTGGCCATCCACATTGCTTTGTACGTAGTTTACACCTTCACAAGCTGTAATGAAACTGAGACTTGAAGGAATAACTGGATAAGCAGGCCTCTCTCTCCAGCTGTCATGTCTAGTTGTGGCAGAAAACTGGTGTCTCATTGTAAAAGATGTTAATTTCAATCTGAGCTGCGGCTGTGTTGAGAGGAGCATAAAAGGAATTCTTGATTATCTATATCAGTACCGTTGTCCCCGGGGACAGGCTCTGAATCTTCAGATCACATATGGCAAGAGTGCTGTGATAAAATATGCATCAATAAAACTTTGCAATTTATGATAATAAAGGAGTGGAAAGTTTTATACACTGTGATAATTATTCCTGACTGGTATTTTTTCCTTCCTTTCGTTCTTCCGTATGCCTTTATTTTTAAGCCTTTTCTGCATGTTGTAGTAATGATTGCATCATTGAAACTGCGGGTTCACGAACTGGGGGCTCACCTTGTTTCTGGGTCCCCTGATCTTCTGTAGGCATCGGTCTGCTCCTGAAGCAGCAGCAATTTGCCCTCTTTGGGAAGGCTCCGCAGTACTACGACTCCTCACTCTTCTTCCTCTTCTGTGCATGCACACACACTACATCCGACATGAATTTCAGAGTAGCTTCCAAAAAGGATCAAATTATATTCCTCTGATCTTTCTTTGCATATCTCATTACTATAATCGATGAAAGATGCATACATTTGCATGAAGGTAGCATTTATCCCATATTGCGTGTCACCTGCATTGTTTTAAATGTATTTCATCTAAATAGAGTTTTTATTCTTTTGAAGTAGGAAAAATAATGATATGTTTACACTCCCAGGAAGTAAATGGTGGACTGTTAAATACAACCAATATATTACCTGTGACCTTATTTTTTTTCCTCAGCTCATTATATCTTCAGTGGCCGTAGTATGAGAGACCCTGTCTTCTGCTTCAGCACACTTGATAGCAATTAATCATATAGCTTGAAACATATGGCCCGACAGTACAAACCGCTTGCATGCTTGGTTTCTGGCTGACTTCAAAGGGACTTCCACATGTTGTGTTTACAGGCAGCTCTCCTTTACTGAACACCCTCACTGACATGTTTGCACAGCGTCTAGCGCAGTGGGATCTCAGGCTTTACTGGGACGTCTAAGCCCTGCTGTAACACAAATAGTCATTAGTACCGTCTGTCTCATGTTTTCCTTTTTTTCTTTTTTCTTTTCTCAGTATTTTAATTCAGTTGGCCTCACAGAAATAGATCAGCCACTTTTATCCTTTTCCAGGCCTATTTCTCCACAATTAAGGACGAGCTGGGAAACTACTTATGGGAAACAGTTTAGCCATCTAAAGCTATCTCAAGAATGTTTTCTTTACTCATGCTCACTTGACTAAATTGTGTGCCTCTGTGCAACGGTAGCAAAGTACTTCTCTTGAAGCACATGCTTATTTCCTATCGACTTCAATAGTACTTAATCACCTGCCTGAGGTTCAGCACGTGCTGAAGGGCTTTGCATGTTTGGGGACCAAGGCCCCCCTCAGGAAATCCATACCTATTCAGTCCTGCACATTCAGCCTTTCCCCAGGTTTCTGCAGGTGCTTGGATTTCATCAAAGGCAATGAGATTTAGATCATTTGTGTAAGCGCTTAAGTGGACTTTGATGTCTTTAAAAGGTCTGCTGAATCTGGGCCTACCTGATTAAAAGGGACCAAACATTTAGCAAAAAGAACAGATCGATTTATAATAGGAAGGCTATTTGTACTTTCCTTTTTAATACAGCTGCAGTTGGAAAGACAAAATGTAATACTATTAGTTCCACTTTAAGGAGTGATGAGAGATTTAGGTTACAAAAATAATCATTTCTAATTATACAGATGTAAGGAGGAGTGGACAATAACGCCAGCAGTGAAAAAAAAAGGATCTTGTGTGGTTTTTTCCTACCTCTGCATTTGTGTGAATTAATAGGAAATTACAGACTATTAGAAAGTCTGTAAGTCTGATTGAATTTTGTTTCTTAACTTCGCTGTTTTTCATTAGGGTGATCCTAAAAGCAGGTGGCTTTCAATTAGTTTTGTTGACAGTGCTGGCTAATGTTGTAACGATCCTTGAGAGAGGGAAAGAAAAGAGATTTATTGCAGTAGGGATAAGCTAGGGCAGGCAAAGAGACAGAGTACATAACCACTAATTAACTCATGTAGTCATTAAAAAAAAAAAAAACAAGGAAGAAGAAGAGGAAGGAAAAACAACATGCAACCTGAAAGAGGATTGTAAAGCATTTCTGCACTGCAGATCAGACCCTTGAGCTTTCGTTACACTGTGCATATCATATTAGATGGTGTATATGAGCCAACTGCATATAAATCACATTCTCCCAATCTTGCAAGTCCTTGTCACAGAGCATATTTAATTTAACATTGTAATATTTATTTTCTAAAGTTGTAAGTAGGCCAAAACATACCCAGTAAAATGAGCATTCTGCCACAGCAAAGCACCTGACCTACACTCCAGTAGAAAATTAACCCTAATTCATCTTCATAGTGACCCTATGCCAAATAGCTATTTCAGATGCTCCATTCCTGTCCTTCACTGACTTTGTAAAGTGAAGCTGTAGCAATTTTGCCTAATTCAGTTTGGATTTTTAATTACATCTATTCCATTCATTTGTTTCCACTTAAAACCATCGTGTTGCGCTTGGGCGACTTGTAAGCAAGCTTTGCTTGGTCTTAGTATCCTTTAGGGACAGGCTTAAGCCAGAATGCGCGTATGTCTGTTGAAACCACGTCAAATGGGAACAGCTATCTCGGATTCGAACTAGAAGGCTTTGTTTTCTGACACAAAGGGTCAAAGTCTGCCTCGTTATTTCCACGTGTCCCTTCCCTCCCCTTCCCTCACTCCCATCAGGATTATTTTAAATTCACATTATGGATGAGCGTTTGTGTGCATACGCACAATTCACTGGAAAACAGAGGCCCTTTATCGTTCAAAGCTCCTCTAGAAGTGATTTTTCGGGCATTCCTCTCACAACCGTTTGCACATCTCTAAGACCAGCAAGATTTCAGTCAATCTGCTAACAAAGTCTGTTTTCAGACACCATGTAGAGAAACCTGAGAAGCTTCAAGCATTTTTATTGTCTGATTTTTTTTTTATTCTTGAAAGAGTTAAATGCAATTGATTAGTAACGTGTGCTTATTTCGCCTGTTATTTGAGCGATTAATACTATGTTTTGCATTACATCACAATACAGCTGGTTCCTCTGCTCCTCCCAAGATTAACAGAGATTGTATCTGATTTCTGTAATGTTTTCTACATTTGTAGAACTGGGCATATTTGGACTGCAATGAGGATGCGAAGTGAGAAGGCTGCAGAAAGGACTCTGAGATAAGGCAGTCTGTCTTCTCACTGAACTCCTGCCAGGCACAGATGAAAATGTTTCGTGACAAAGTCTATCAAGTTACATTTATCTTGTGAATGCAAATTATTCCTAAGAAGTTACAGTATGGGAGGAAAAGGTGAAATTTATTTAAATTAAAATTATTTAAAAAAAAAAAAATGGATTTATCAAAGTCAGGTGACTTCTGGTTTTGACATTACAGGCACAAAAGTAAAGCTTAGCTGTCACTTCTTAGCTCTAGTACGGCTCTGCTTATGAAGAAAAATTGGACCATATGGGAGCATATGGAAAAACCAGAAGGTTAATATTTGCGGGAAAGTACCTCCTACAGGTGGCATTATAATTAACCTTGTGGGTCCCGAGCACACACGTCAGTCAGGCGTGCACACGTGCCACGTCCTGGCGTGGGACAGGAGCCCGGTTCCCATGCCAGGACCACCAGGAGACACCCAGCCACCCCAGGGGCTTGGGGCTGGTCCTGGGTGGGGGGTGAGGCTGCCACGGTGCCCCCGGGCCACCATTCCGCGCCGTGGAGCTGCCAACGGCAGCCTTCCCCCACATCCCCCATGCACCCGCTGATTGAGGTGGAGGGTGGCCGCTCGGGGCAGGGCGTGGGGCTCCCCAAAGCTGAGGCCGTGCTGTCAGGTAGCACTGTGCTCTCCTGCAGACCCTGTTGAAATAGCGGTTGGGAAGCTGAGGGGGGGGGTGGCCGCTCGGGGCAGGGCGTGGGGCTCCCCAAAGCTGAGGCCGTGCTGTCAGGTAGCACTGTGCTCTCCTGCAGACCCTGTTGAAATAGCGGTTGGGAAGCTGCTTGCTCGCACCCTGCAACTTCCTGCTCCCCCTCGCCCTGGCACAATCCCGGTGCCCGGGGTCTCGCCAGCTGGGAGAGGAGGGGGAAGCTGTGCCGCAGTCTGCTCAGCCTCGCTTCTCCTTGTTGCCCAGGCTATTATTAAAGGGCTGGTAGGACCCGGCTTATTACGGGGTTTTGGCACCCTCCTTCCCATATTTGGGGCAGGAGCTGGGTGTCTCTGCATAAGACACAACCCTGTGGCCACCTCTCCTCCAGCCCCATGGGCAGCTGAAACCACACTGACTGTGCCCTGGACATCTTAGTGTAGGGAAGGCAAATAAAAATGAGGAGTAGCCATATACACAGAGGGACATGTGTCTGGGACATTGGTGTGTCTGTTGGGGGAATAAATGGTGCAAACGCGAGTGGGGCCGTGAGCTGAAGAGGGAAGATAGGGAAAGGGGATCATAGATTCCTGCTCCCCCTCGCCCTGGCACAATCCCGGTGCCCGGGGTCTCGCCAGCTGGGAGAGGAGGGGGAAGCTGTGCCGCAGTCTGCTCAGCCTCGCTTCTCCTTGTTGCCCAGGCTATTATTAAAGGGCTGGTAGGACCCGGCTTATTACGGGGTTTTGGCACCCTCCTTCCCATATTTGGGGCAGGAGCTGGGTGTCTCTGCATAAGACACAACCCTGTGGCCACCTCTCCTCCAGCCCCATGGGCAGCTGAAACCACACTGACTGTGCCCTGGACATCTTAGTGTAGGGAAGGCAAATAAAAATGAGGAGTAGCCATATACACAGAGGGACATGTGTCTGGGACATTGGTGTGTCTGTTGGGGGAATAAATGGTGCAAACGCGAGTGGGGCCGTGAGCTGAAGAGGGAAGATAGGGAAAGGCAGGATCATAGAATCATAGAATCATTAAGGTTGGAAAAGACCTCTAAGATCATCGAGTCCAACCATCAACCCAACACCACCATGCCCACTAAACCATGTCCCTAAGTGCCGCATCTACACGTCTTTTAAATACTTCCAGGGATGGGGACTCAACCAGCCTGTTCCAATGTTTAACCACTCTTTCAGTAAAGAAATTTTTCCTCATGTCCAAGCTTGGGCAAACAGCTGGACCCATGGTTTTCCCTGCAGCATGTCCGTGCCAAACACATTTGACCAAGAATTACTGGGGAGGGTGCAGAAATGTGAGTAACTGGATAAGTACATCTTAAATACAAGAACCAGCACAATCAAAATGTACTCACCTTTGAAAAGACTTGAAGCTTTTGCACAGCTTTAATAAATGCAATTTGCAGAAACAGTGCAGTGTTTTAAAATAAATGATGCTCACAGAGTCACAGGCTATGATTTATCTTTAAGCATCCTCACGCAGTGTGGTTTATTAAATTTCAACCTGGGCTCTCAACTGTTCAGTTAATGTAGATAATTACTTTGATTATCATTCAATCAGGCTGTTTTGTGACTGACTGAAACATCCCCATATTTTTGCTACAAATATTTCAGTTAGCTTGTATGAAGAAATCATAAAATTCCTTTTTTTTCCCCTTGCTTGTTTGTTTTATTTTATTTTTGTCCTCACTATCTTTCTTTCTGGCAGTGAGTTGTTCTAAAGTACATAGTGTGGGATTACTAATGCCTGCCCTAATGCTTTAAGGCTTTTTTTTTGAGCACACAGTCTGTATTTGTTCCTAGCTATGCATGCATCTTCTAGTCACATTAGGTGATCTTTTTTTCTTTCCTTTTTCTTCATGCAGAAGATAAAGGAGGAGGAAAAGCGTGGACATCCTGTGTATTACATTGCAGTTCTTAATGACTATACTTGTATTACTTTAAAAAAAAAGTAGTACTAATTGTAAAAAACTGTCTGGCTACAGTATACAGGATGAAAAGTGTTATGCATTAGTACATTAGATTCTACTACACTTCTTGGATGCAAAATTATATACTAAGTACATTAGTTTAGAATTAGAGCAGAAGGTAAGTACCTAAATATAGTAGGAGATGTTCTCACCCTATTTACTTCTTGTGACAAAATAAGTGGAGTTTGTTTTTACTAGCATCCATTAGATGTACTCTGCTGTAAAACTTCCACTGAGTTCTTGAGATGGAGGTAATTTTGTGTGGTGTCATCTCATCAAGCACTGTAGGCAGTCTGCACACCGTGCATTACAGGGGACACCTAGCCCAGCCTCTTACTGGAAGGTGCGTACTGCACCTCTGACTAGCAAAGGGACCTTTGTAAGAAGAGGTAGTAACCATTGTTGGGCCAGATGACAAAGTTGGGCAAGCTTTTGGACCCATAACTTTGGTTTAGCTATATCAGCCTATCTAATGAAGGATATTAACTCTGCTCACAAGACTTGTTGCATGACACCAGTACTACTCTCTCTTACTATACACTGCACTCTTCTGACGAGTTCCTGCAACAACACTGAAATCCCTCTCTGGGGAGCTGGTACAGATATGTCAGGGTTAGGAAGGCAGAGCAGCAAAAAAGTAAAAATAGGGCTTTTTTAAGTGATGTGGTCCTTTTTCCCTTCCAAGTGCCATTGCAGACTTTGAATCTAGGGTATTCAAAATAATTTTTTTCCAGGATAGAAATTCCACCTTGAACTTCTAACAGCTTAGCATGGATTGATGATTTCACTTATGAAAAAGGTCTCTCAAATTGTGTTCAGTCTTGCTTCAAGCCTTCAGGAGTATTTCTTCCCCATTTATGGAGTGCATTGCAGTGGATGCTAGTAAAACAAATTATTTCATGAAAGTGACTAGTAGACTGCAAGGAAAAGCAAGTCCTTTCTCATCTGGCTGAATGAGGGAGGTAGATACCCTAACTTGTTCATTGTACCAGCACAGGTAACCTATTGCAGTTCAGACCAATGGGCAACGTTTGCTGCAGAAGGGTAACAGTGGGAGCCTGTAGCAATTGTGTTTCTTCTTCTCAGTGCCCTTTGCCTCTCCCCTGCTCTGCACTGGAAATGTCTTGAAAAGGTTATGGCGAAGACTGTGATAGTGGAAGTGCAGAGATGTCTCTTCTGACATCAGACTTCAGTCACTGCTGATGCCAGTCTTCAAACATGAAATATTTGCTTATAAAGGTAGAATTGAAAATTATCAAACGTATTTTAAGCATCAGGTGTGAATCCAACTCCACTGAGTTTAATGAGAATTTTAGCACTGAATTCCATTGAAATCTTAGGCTAACTAATGCATATAGGAAAGGGTAGACAATATCAGTAGACCCTGGAGGAAAATGAGCTACCCTACATCGTACACTACTATTATTTATTATTAAGGGCCATCTCCCAAGGAGTGCTGGGTACTGGGATGCCACACTCCACAGAAACATGTAGGAAGACTCAACCCCTGTAGCAGAGAGCTTCAAACTCTAAAGCACCAGGTCTAGATCCATGTGGAAAGCTTTTTCAAAGAATTATGAGCTTTTTTTTCCCCTCCCCTTATATTTGACCTGGCCAACAAATAGTCACAGATCCTGTTGTCAGGTTCTGTACGTCACGGGGTGAACGTCGTTCATTCTTTTTCCTAAAAGCTCTGTATCCCACATATAGAGTAGACAAAGTGTAGTATTTTTTTCTCCACTTTTTTTTACACTATTGACAGTAAATTTTATTTAAGGTGCCATTAAAGTATTGTGCATTATATTATTTTGTTTTTAATAAAGACATAGGAACTGTTCTTAATAAGTACTATGGATCAATTTAAAATAACACTGCTTTTTAATTGCTGCAGAGGGCACAATCTTATTCTTGTATCTTCACTTAGTTTTCCATTGCAGTGCTGTATTATTGTTGTTATTAAATTCAGAAAGCATTCAGACTGTTGTGGGTGCTGGAGGAATAAACAAAAAAAGCAAGGTTGATGTTCCTGTGACTTGAGAACCTGAGTAGATGCTATGTTCAGACAAGGTATACTGGAAAGAGAAGACTTAGGCAGCAATAGGTCATGGTAATGGTATTGTAATATTGGTAATGTAGTTCTTCATAACATAATGGCTTTTCTCTTGAAGGTAGGCATCTGAGAATAAATAGATTACAGTTATTTGCCCATTAACCTCAGCGTTATTAGATGCCAATGAGCAATTGGAAGTGAGCCTTCAGGAGTTAGCTGACTGTAAACTAGAGGATATCTTAGGAAGGCATTTCTTGTACAGGCCATGGAGACAGCTTTGGGGGACCAGAGCATGTGCAGTCCCAGGCTAGCAGAGAAATAGGAGCAGTGCAGATGCAGAAAATGGGAAGTTATGTAGGAAAGCAGAACAGTTTAGGATCTTTAAAGCAAAAGATGACTCTTGATCCCAACATACCTTGCGTGTTGGTACTTTTGCCTAGTGAAATGTGTTGTTAACTGAGACCAAAATGTTTGATTTTGGGGCTGAACTGAACCCCCTACATTACAGGCAGATTTTCAAGAAAAATAGAAGATGTGGCTACTTGTCTTGATAGCTAAAATCAGCCTTTATACGCTCTGCTTGTTACTGCAGAATTAATGGGTATGCACATATCTTGCTAGGATACTTTGAACTATATTGAAAGACAGATGTTTTATTAATCTAATTCTGGTTAGACGACTTTGAACAAAGTTGTAAAGGAAATACTAAAATATTTTTGCTGAGATTATAATAATTTACTTAAGTAACATTAGTAAAGCAATAGATAATGGTGACAAATTACCATGGAATATTTTAGGCAGTAGAGATCAGGCTTACAAGAATACTGAATGAAGTCACTAGGGACTGCAAAGATAAAATAAATTCCTGACACTTAGATGCTGAGGTCTATCCCATAGTGAGATGTGAGAGCTTATCGGGGTTTTGTTTCATATAATTTCCAAGTGAGAAGTAAGCAGAGAAACAGTCGGTATCATGAAATTTAACAAGTTGCTCCATGAGCAATGCAATTAAAAAAGCCTGGCATCCTATAGATTTGTTTTCTATACCCATAGATGCCTGTCCCTCCTCTGGAGTAGCCTTATTGCCTCTGTTCTGGCTCCTATAGTCTGAGCCACCCCGACAACATCTCAAGTTTGCCTCCCTCTGCCCCATAAGTGTCCGCACAAAACTCCAGACTCTTTCAAGGCCCCAGAGATCTGCTCCATGACAAGGTTCAAGCCATCCATGTGCTAGTTGGCCAGCCACATCCGCAGGCTGCCCAGCAAAGGCCAAGCCCAAAACCACAATTAACTGGGTAGAACTTGCTATAGGCTTTCTCTCCATGGGATATTCGTTTGGGTCTTTCTCCTCTTTGCTGCAATTTTATATAATATGTGTAGGGCCCTAATGATTTCTGGTGCTGTCAGCTCTGAATTAAGCCGGCTGAAGCTGGCTGAAATAACTGAAACTGAAATAAGCCAACAGGTTTCAAACTAATTATGGGCAGCCTGGATGGACAGGCATAGACAGAGAGCCCTGTCTTAAGGAGCGGGCTGTGAGTGCGTGAGCTCCCAGGGCCCCAACTTTGAGAAGGCCCTGGAGACCCATCAGTTGGTGCTAGGATTGTGCTTGATAATAGAGATGATCCTGTATTATGCAGTCCTGTATAGATGATCCAATCCCACATCTCAGATGGGAAAACCTTTTGAGGGGACAGGTATTTTCTGTATTTTTGTGGCAACAAGATGCTCAGCACCCCGGGCTGCTGCACATCCAGAAACTGACTGCTGTTTTCTTGCAGATAAGTCGGACATGGGCTGTAAATCTGATGTACTGGACTGCATCTGCAGGGAAGCTGTACCTCCCATGGGCAGCATGCCTGCCCAGACCCTGCTCCACAGGCACCAGAGAGTCATTCTCCTCATGTAACACGTGTTTATCCAGAATCGCTGAGATCCCCAGTCCGCGCTGTCCTTCAACATTCATATGGTGGCTCTGCCACAGACAGAGGGATGGCAAAATTGTGTCATTTCTTTATGAGATCGTGCTTGAAATGGTGCAGTCACTGAAAGGGATTATATTGCCAGAAGGACAAGAGAGCAGAGAGACATCGGCAAGGCAGGAAAAACCCTGCCTAAACTGCAGATGAATATTCTTCTTTTTTGTAGTACAATGGAGTGAATTCGGGACTGGCCAGTTTAAAAATGAATGTGATGCAACTCTCTCGTATGCAGTAAAACTGAGACATAAGCCTGACCCTGTTTTTCAGCAGCACCCCATCCTCTGGCACTGTCTCTATTCAGTTAAGGACATGCTTAAGAAAAGATGCACGTTTCTGCCTTGGTGAATTTAATGGTGCTGAAGTCCATCCCACTGCAGGACAGCAGTTAAGTACCTGCTTAACTTTCAGAAAGTCCCTAAGTACCTGCTGTAATCCTGTCCTGAAGCAGATGATCATCTCAAGTACAGAGACATCTGCCTAGAAATGAACGTGCATTGAACTGTTCATTTCATTACAGGTATTTAAGAGGTTTAATTGTTATGCAGTTAACAGAGTAATACACTATTATTTAAAAATTTATTAATAGCTATTGGATAACAACATAACTAATGCTTACCTGCAATTAAAATCTGTGTTGATTAGGATTGTGCTATACATTGGTGCTGCAGGAAAAGCTTTTGTAATGACATGTGTGCATTGCCAAAACTTGAACAATCCTGTAGTCTGTTATCCCTCTTCCAAAAACTGGCAAAATAGTAAACAGGAAAGCAAAACCTCTCCAATGGGCTCATTCAATTATGAAATACTGTGGAGGAGGCGCGGGAGGAGGAGAAGAAGAAATTCTTTCTAACCCTTGCAGTAATTAGTTGTTTGGCCCAGAGATGAAACCCAAAGTCCCTGACTTGGATTTAATGCTTGTTTAAATAGCAATTGCTTTTGTGTCCTAGAAATGATGCAACCCACATAATGCCCATAATCCAAAACCAACAGAAAAGTTTTCAGACTTCTCAACTTAGCCTGTCCCTTTTAGTGACCATCGCTTTCCTTCTTTTTAGGAACTTGCCTTGCCCCTCAAATGAACAGCCACCTTCTGTCTCCAGAAAACATAGGGCTGAGTCATTAACTTCTTGGAGTCAATGACTGAATGTGCCCTGGCTTCGGTGGGGCGAGGCTCACAGCGAGCTGGCGAACAAAGCTTTTCCATTTATGCACTAAAGTCAAAGAATAGGGTATTCAGCTGATCTAATTACCTGTCCAAACAGGGCAACGCAAGTAGAAAAAGACGACCATGGGTCAGATTTGGATCTGTGTTACACTGCTGAAAACTTCAGGGTAATCAGTAATGCTGCTTCATATTTAAATTCGGCTCTGTGTCCACTTAGCACATTAGTCCGAGTCTCAGAATCTGTAATCAGCAACCTGCAATTAACTCGCTGTGTTTGTACCCTTCTGATTAATCATAACACTCCATATTATTATTAATGCAAACAGTTACCATAAAATATTTCTTCATTAGTTCTGGCTGGTTGACTTTTTGTTTTTTCTCTTTCCTACTGGAAAAAATAATTATCCAGGAATAATACAATTAAGAATGTTTTAAATCAGTTCTATTAACTTGCTTTGTCTAATCAGTCATGTGTTCCTCAGTCTCCTTTAAGTTTTATCAGAGGAGCTTCTTCTGCACCAGTGCTTCTTCAAGGACTAGTGTGTGAGCTGACTGTCCTCCCCTGGTGACTGTGCGACGTACGTATCAGTGGGGGCAGTGCCATGTAAGACCTTGACCTTTAATTGGGATGAGTGAGTTAGCTGGACAGTGCTTGCATTTGAATTGCAGCCAACACTATTAGGCAACCCCAACCTGAGCTACATCCTCCCCTCGTAATGCTTCCATCTGGCATCATCAGGCAATACCGCTTTGCAAAATGCCACAGTGTTCTAAACCCAGCGTGCAATGGGCAGGAGCAGCCAGTTGGAAAGACAAAGGATTGTCCCTCTCCTTCCCCTTCCTTATGGATGGGCTTCCAGGGCAGAGAGATGGATTTCGCTGGAGACGGGTGCAGTTCTGGTACTGGGATGGGCACTGAGCCCTGAGCTAGGGCTTTTCTAGAACAGTATTGTAAATTCACACTAAGATGATAGCATGAAATCATGGTATTGCAGCATCTATATTTGCAGAGTACAGACTCCATCCAGCAAACTTTAATTTGGTTAGTTTTGATTGAATTGCTCCCCTTCCCTCTCCCCTTCTCCTTTTACCTTTTCCCCTTCCCCTTCCCTCCCCTCCCTTTCTCTTATATTTTCATTTTTTTCCCCTATAAGACAAAACCAAGTGTTCAGTACATCTATATGGGTAACTAAATTATTTTAGAGATTGCTAGAAAACATAAAGTCTTTTACCTAATGGCCAGGGGTTCAAACACAGACTACACAAAGGTCAGAAAATTGTGGTAGCCTTTGTGTAATCTGTTTTGTCATTAGTTTTTTCATTAGTGAAGAGTTAACTGGTGAAATCTACTGGCCAAACTACCTTCTCAGTCACTGTGAGGATGAAGAGTGCTGGCAGGACCACGTAGATGAGCACAACCATCTTCTGTAGAGTCATGGAAAACATCAGTCTCTAGGACAGAACCCAAGACCCACTTGCCAGCTTATCAGTGATCCTGGCCAAGTTTGGCTCCTCATCAGTCCAGAAGGAACAGGTCAAAAGGAAAGGCACGGCTTGTTCTCTGTGATTGGGAGTGTGATGTATGAGAGGACAAAAGCAGGAACGGGATTTGCTTGGTGCCTCCTCATGCCACCACTTGGGAAGATTTGCTCTGGAGAGCATTCAGTACTTCTTCAGACCAATTCTGGGGCAGCAGGCATGGACTAGGAAGTATTTTCTTCATATGCAGGCAAAGTGATTTTGTTGTTGCTCTTCTGGGCCCCTAGGATTTAAATAAGACATTGCCTTTGGGTATTATTTGAATACCAACAAAACCAGCATTTGTTTTCCAGGAATTGAAGCTCTATTACTGCTCAGCCAACCTCCTGTCTCTTACCTCTACAATTTCCAAGTAGGGCAAAATCCTAGCTCCGTTAATGTCTGGAAAAACTTTGGGAAGAGTTGTGTTTTGAGCCTATGCAATACCTTGAAAGCTTAGGGGCAAGTTTTGTTCTCATTAAACTGAGCTAAAGCCAGGTTGCTTTACATTTGTGGTTGTTACTGGTTTATTTCCTTGTACTTTTGTTCCTTCAGTCCTCTCATTAGTTAAGTCAGACCTCTTTTGCTGGGAAAATGGGGGGCCTAAAAGGTCATCCCCAGCTTCCCTTACATCTCCCTAAAACAATATATCAGTTTAATAGAAGACATCAGAGGAGGGAGATCTAAGAATCAATTGTGTGACTGAAATGAAATGGGTTAAGGCTTTATTTCTGAGAAAAAAATGCCCAAAAGTATAATCTTTCCCCATCACAGCAGTAGACAGAGACAGTATTAGTGCCAATGACATATTAGGATGAGAACTTTGTAACTGGAGGTTTGCTGCAGCCAAGCTAAAAATGTCGTTACTTAAGCAATTGCCAGTGGAGAGAGAACCAGAAGTAAGCAGTAACATTCTCAGCCAAGGCAAATCAGCCCTTATGGTACCTGAACATGCAAATACCTGCTCTACCTCGGTGCTGTTGTGGTCTGGTGCAGCACGGCAGAGACAGACGCAGCAGAGGTAAATCCTTGATTAGGGGTAACATGGGAGATGGCCAAAACCTCTGGGTGTAGTGAGACAACCAGCATTAATGCTTTGGCTTTCCTCTCAAAACACCTTTGCTTTTTAATTCCAGAAAGAGTTCTTAACACTGAGGTGTCTTGCTGGGCCTCATGGTAAACTTTATTGCGGAAGACCAGCTAAGCTGAACAGAGATTAGCCTGCCTCCATGGTCACTTGCCTCTCTTTCATTATATTCTGTGCTTTACTGTTTCCTGCCTTAATTTTTTTCTTCAGTAGCTTTAAGCTCATTCATTTCTGGCTTTCTTTTCCATCTCCTTCTCTTTGACTCTGGCATTTTCTTTTCTCTTTGCTTCAGGCCTGACTAGTTTGTTCTTTTAACATTTTCTGTAACACTTGACTCCTGAAGGCAGGTTTTCCAGACACTCAGGGGTGCAGTGCAGGTTGGGGGTGGTGATTTCACAATGTTTGCCACTCTCTGCTTCCTATCCCTAAGTCCTCCATCACTGCGGCTCGCCATTCCCCACCTCCCCAGACTGTGCCCAGTGTCCTACCATTTTCTTTTGCCATCCTATAGCAGCTGGTCCCAGCTTCCCCGGTGGAAGGGCTCATAGGCAGTGCCCTCCTGCTGCCTGCCATAGGGGAGGAGACTGGCTTTTCTCTAGGAAGTCTTGGTACTGCACAAAGTTCCCTGAAAGCAACCTCTCCATCCCAGCCATGCTCATTTATCAGCAAAGGCAAAGCTTCCTTATTTGAGGCAGGGGAGCCAGGAGAAGGGATTATGAGACCCATTAACTCCAATGCCTATGAAAAATAACTTCTCCTTTACTTCTTCACTTTATTTTGGTCTTTTCCATTGCAATGTTAATGGTTTGTTTTTCTTCTCACCTCTCCTGCAGAGATAGTCCCTTCTCCCATTTTGTCTCTGTGGGATCTGCTCCTCCTTGCTGTCGCAGCTTTTTCATTTTGGCTTTCAGCCCAGTTTCTCCACAGAAGACACCTGTAAAAGGAGGTATTATTTTTTTATTATTCCTTTAACTTTCTTCAACCTGCTTGGTTTTTCTCTTGTTCCCTCTCTGATTTAGAGCTTTTCTTTTTGCAACCATTCTCTTAGCATGTTTTAACTCTTTTGTCGTCTTTTACACTTGCAGCAACTGGGAAACAGCCTGCAGCTTAGGGTGAGGTGCAACTCCTCTTCTTCCAGACACGGGATTTAGGTAGTTCGGAGACCACCATGCTACATACAGAAGATAGGAGCTTGGGGAAACAGTGCAACTTTGCTAGTTGTAAAGGCTCTGTTAATAATAACCTGAAAATGACACAGAAAAGAAGCAGATTTCAGGCCAAGACTCCCTACTGTTCTGCACTCCTGTATGTATGATATCAGAAGTAAAACCAGTTTTGAGTGCTTTCTCTTTACAGTAACTTTGTAGTAATTTAAATGGCTGCCCAAAGCTGATGGGACAGGAAAGGCAGGTGAGAGCCCTTTTAGTACCTCTCTGAGGAGGTGCGCCTGGTTACAGCTCTTCTCCTTACCCTCTGCACTTTCACAGATTTCTCCCCTGAACCTCCAGGGATCTTCAGTGGCTCATCTTTGCCAATCCCTGTGGATGTGCTACCACTGCCCTTGGTATTTGCCATACCCTTCCCTAAATTCTCCTGTCAGAGGAACATAGATGGTATCACTAATTTCCATGCTGCAGTGAGCATCAGAAGGGAAAATCTTCTGTTCTTAGTGCAAAAAGAGTTAGCTTTTTAATTGTGCCTCCAGTTTGGGGATAAAGGCTGCCTACTTCTGCTTTTTTCCTACCCTTGCCCCTTTCTTTTTTCCCCCCTTTTAGGAGTGCCCTTTATTATGAGGGTGACTTGTATCAGCAATGTAATTCCTCCAGCAAACTCACCCTGCTAATTTCAAGAGTCTGTTGGTGCTGTTTTATTCTTGTCATGTCAGATGCAGTAATCCAGTTTGCATTCACGATTAGATTAGGAAAGACATGAAATACCTGCATTTGCAAAATTAGCGTGGATATTTACCAGTTGGCAGCTTGTTCTCTTACTTCCTCCCCACCTCACTGCTGGAAGCCCTTAATCCACTGCTCAGATGTATAAGTTGATGCCATGCTGTGAATCAAGAAAATGTCTTTCTGCATTGTTAATTTCTGTGGCATGATCTCACCTCATGTTGTCTTCATAGACACGTGCCATAGCATAACCTGATGAGATGTAATCTGTACTCTAATAGGCAGCGGGGAGTCAGTACGCTGATGATGCCTCCCGGCAGCCTATCTTCCGAGAGCCTTGCAAAAGGGAAAAAAAAGAGAAAAAGGGCAGGTTGGCTCACCTAGCTTCTATGGAAAGGTGCACAAAACCAACACTACCTCCGGTGAGGTATGTGTCATTAAGAGCCTGATGCTCTCTATGGAAAATAATTGTCAGAGACCACTTTTGCTTTGTTGTCTTCCTTTAGCGTGTCCCCAGGACCTGCAGATAGAGAAGCACAGGGCAACATCTGAGCCTACAGCCCACCCAGAGCCTGTTTCCAGAGCAGTGAGTGTTAACTGGGTGCTTGAGACAATCAATGATTTGGAGGCTCAGAAGCCCCCTAAAGCCAACACTCAAACTCCACCTGGGTTTAAATTGACTCTTCCCTTTTTCCGTAAACAGGGTTCCCTGAATCTTGTTCCCTGTGTGTCAACCCTCTGCTGAAACCAACCCACAAGTTGGCCATTTTCATTATTAAAATGCAGATATATTTTTACTTTCCAGCACTTTTGCAGGAACTTCCGCAATAGAAATGAGCGTGCCTAGCCATGAAACTCCACTTTATACCAGGAGCTAATTCCTGCAGTTTAATTTCTTGCTCCCATTTTCCCCACACATGACCTCTCCTTCCTCCAACCCCTAAAACTCTCTTAGCTCAAATTCAGATCTTCTCCCTGGCTAGACAAGAGTCCAAAAGCAAGAGCAATAAATAAAGGCACGCCTCACATCCAGACCTCAGTTTTGTTTGCAGTCGGCAAAGGATGAATAGATGGGCCACACAGCATTAACCAAGGGCTGCAGAGGTGTTTGTTCTTCAGCACCAGCCAGGGATATGTATTTCTAAGGCAGTAAGTCCCTTGTGAGAAAACACTGCTGGTAAGTCTTTTATGTTTAATCTGCTGGGATGCTGGTCTGAGCCCCATAATGTATTATGACAATATCATCCCAGAGTTACAAACCTGTATGCTGTTCTGCCAAGGAAATGTTTTTCCAAATATGCTGAAAGCTGCCGACTAGCTGTTTGTGCAGCTTAGTAAATTCTAGGTAATTTTCTTCTTAGAAAAGTGGAAAGAAAGTATGGGAAAACGATAAAGAAAAATAATCTATAATTCCCCAGAAATTACCTAGAATCATCCCTTAGGAAGAGCATCAGGGGATGCTCTTTCCTCTCCTGCCTGCAAAGCTGTTCACATGCCGCCGCTGTCCCGTGGCATTTTCACCCTTTGCCCCCACCTCTGCAAACTCCCTGTCTGCTCACTCGCTCCCTTTGTCCTTCAGTCATGTCTCTCCTCACATGCAGGCTGCACTTTCCCAAGGAGTGAGCTGCTCCTCTCTGACTGCCAGAAGCTGCCCCTCCTACGTCTTGTCCCTGCTGCCACCCCTGGATCGGCTGCCCGGAGAGATGCGCTTCCAGCCTGCCAGTGGCTGGATGGGCGCAGGAGCGGGCAGGCAACCTGCCACATCATTTCATGGGCGGCATGAGGAAAGGAGAGCAGCCTTTCCTGGGGGCAGGCTCTTCCCAGCCGAGGATTCATCCGGCCAGATCAGGGCAGTTGGCTGGTATTTCCCAGGGCGAAAGCCTTGGTGCCTCAAGCAGCCAGGAAGCTAGACATTAAAATGTCAGCAGCTGTGTCGCCTCCCTGGCACACGCTGGCACGGAGGAAAAAAAGGGTTTTTTCCTCCCCGCGGTGGCCTTGCCAGGAGATGAGAGCTGGGTGGGAGACGGTGTAAGGTATGGAGGCAAGGGCTGCAGCACTCAGGCCCCCACGAGTCACCTGCTGTCTTAAAGGGTGTGGGATTCACCCTGATTTGGGTGAGGCAGGGTGCTGACGAGGTGAGCCTGGACACTTGGGGCTATCCCTTGCTCGGCTGCGGCTGCCTTTGGTACGGGCGGTGAACGTGTCCTCTCCCCAAATACATGCCTCTGCTGGGAGACACCGCTTGCCTCTGAGTTTCCAGAAGCAGTCAGGGTCCCCCCCTGAGGGCATCCTCATGCAAGGTGCCACCCCGCTATTGCCAGGTCATCCAGAACGGAAAGATTTGGAGATGGAGGAGTCCGGCCCGAGCTGTGACTGAGCAGAGAGGGTGAGGGAGTGATGAAGTTTAAGCAAAACCAAAAATAAAAGCCTCTCTCAATTTTCATATGACTGTGTTGACATACGAAAGCTTAGTGACAGTTTATTTAAAGCGACTCTGTTACCTATTAAATTGCAAAAGACTGAGTCCTTTGGTATTCATGAAGAAGAATTCATGAATTCCCTAACAGTTAACTTTAAAAATGCAGCAATATGCTGAATGCTGATTACTGTGTGTAAAAGTGGTGTGGGTGTGTGGGGGAGGGGGGGGGGGGGGGGGGGAAATCAGAGCAATATTTTATTCTGTTATTTTCATTCCAAGTTGATTTCATTACTTTATCAGGCGCAGTGCTAACAGCTGTAACCCTATACTGCTCTCATGAACTGCATTTCTCTGGCTCTGAAGCCCCCTTCTCTCTCTGCTGTTTGCCCACAACATGGCAAAAGAGCACACTTGGTTGCCGAGAAGGGCTTGCAAGAGCTAAGGATAGGAAAATGGCAAGGTGGGACGGGGAGTGCCAGGCACAAAGTTAAGAGTTAGAAGTATGTGTTTGTAATGTATTGGTGGTGTGCCAGATTATTCACGCTTCTGCTCCACAACTTGAAATTGAGGGTGGTGAAAACAAGATGTTCAAAACCGATCTAGATGATTTCTCAGGGGGTGCTGTATAAATGCAATAACCATCACCACTGAGAATAAAGCAAACAGCAGGAAAAAAAGTTAGCAGCCTGGTCTTTGGTGAATTCACTCTGAGTCTTATGTGTCAGGAACCATTGTACTTATCATCTGAAATCCAACTCCCAGCCTTATCCCGGCTCTCCATCAGCCCTTGGACTGCAGTGAGCAAACTTCTTCTGAAGGATTGTCGCTTTGTAGCCAGCGCAGGCAACGCGTCTCTGTCAGGAACAGTAATGCATGTCGACAAGTGCACATTAATTTTAGATTATTCATCCTGACAAGGCTGTTGATTTGGACGTTTGCTGCAACTGTTGGTTTAAACAGGCACAGAAGGAAGCTGGAGGCATGAACAAAACCCAAAAGGGAACTTCTGGGAGGGGAGCTAATATCCTGATGAAAAGTCTTCCTAAATTTGTCTAGAGCTCAGCTTTGAGCTTGGAAAGCTGAAGTGAAATAGAGATGTATTTCAAGGTCTAGCAGCACAGGAGAGGTAACCATGGCAATTTAACCTATTCAGGCTGAGATAGGAAGAAGCAGGAATGAGTTCCTTTGGTCCTTTTATACAGAAAATGCTTCATGTACGATAAAGGATGAAGGAAAGGTTGTCAGTGAATGAATAAAGGAAATTAAATAGAATCCATGCGGCAGGGGGCTGTCCTGTGCTCCAGAGCTGCTGGGGAGGTGTCCGACTCAGCCAGTCCTCACAGCTAGGGCTGCCAAAAATGCTGCGTTAGATTTTACCCCCAATACAGTTAATGATAAAATACCCCCAGACTTGAAAGAAGTAAGGATTTTGCTTTACATCACCAAGATGAGCTCTGTGAGGGACTTCTCTCGCAGAAGCCTATGGAGAGATACAGCTCACTAGCGTGTGGTTCAGAAGGGCCTTTGTCTCAGAAGGAAACACCAGAGTACGCTGGAGGAGTTTTCTCCAGCACATGCAAAGCATCCACATCTGTTATCTGCTGTGCAAAACAGGCGTAACTGTCTCACCACACACCAGACTCCCTGTACACCTGTGCACCCAGGGCAGTGGAGCACTTCGGTGAGTTGCTATCATGTCAAGTGATGCAAATGCATTCATCAGACTTTGGGAACAACTTCACAGATCATCCATTTTCATGGATCACGGGTCATTTAAACAAAAAAGACTAACAAGCAGTTGATAAAATTACTGAGCTCCTATTCACACTCCTTAATATGTATCTCTCTGAGTTGTTACCCTGAAACCAATAAAACTGAGTGAGTGAACTCCAGTCAGCGTGTTCAAGGGACATGCAACATGTCACAGAGTAAAACTGTCTGCCATCCTCACAAGCAAGAGGAGAATCTATATAAGAAAAGGAGTGGGAGATACTGTGGATTCAGGTTCCATTATTTGTTTTTTAAAAGATGCAGGCAAATATCAAAAGTACAGGTGGGTGTGATAGCATCGGTGTGCCTTGCTCTTACAGTGAGGAATTCCTGTGGGGCAGGAGGCTGATTCTGTACCTCCTACCATCAAGCATCACTGTTTGCTTTTCCCTTAAGACTACATTTTTAATACAGGTTGCACAACTACAGGCAACACTTCTTTAATATTATCTTTTGATAACCACAGCTTACTGGTCTTCAAATTCACATAGTCAGACAATAGTTCGTCATGCATAAACTTTTCTATTATTAAATAAAATTCTGGTAAAAAATAACTTCTTTGAGATTTCCACAAAGGGAATACAAAGAGCTAAAGCTGCCATCCTCTTTGAAGCTTCAATAGCAAGCAGACTCCATTCCACAGGTCTAAGTGTTTGACGTTCTCCTTGAGGAACGATTTAGCCCATGGACTGTTAGTATTTGCAATAATGGTTATTTTGGTGAATTTGGACCTGAGCGTTCCAAATGTTCAAGGCTTCAGCCCCAGGTTTCATTCATTCTTATGAAAGTGCCACCTTCGTGTACTGGGGGTGGCAGGGAGAGATGTTGAGGTGGTGTATGGGCTTTGCTACTGAGGTTAGTAAATGTCAGCACTGTGAAGTCTAGCAGAAATGCCAACCCGGTCTCGAGAGACTGATCCTTCTGTAATTTTGGTTGTGAGTACCAAAACTCACAACAGTGATAGTTTAGTGCTATCGGCTAATGATTACAGAATGTTTTCCCAGAGGCTGTGTCACTGCCTGTTTAGCGTACTCCTCACCTGGAGCAACTGTGCTATTTAAGCTCTGCTTTCCTCTGCAGCAGGAACAGTGCCGGGCAGTGATGTGGAGAAAAGGATAATTTCACAGTTAAAATGGTTAAGCAGTAGTCATCTCCCTCTGGCTGTGGAATTAATATTGGAGGCAGAAAGTAAACTGGTTGAAGAACTTTGACGTAGAGCCAGCTTGTTGGAAGGGTCGTGAAGAAAGGCTTAGGCTTCAGGTGTGTATAGGTTGCTGCTAGGAACCATTGGTGGCTCGCAGTCACATGCAGCTGAATGCTCTGCGAGGGCAAGGAGTATTTCCAGCCACGTGGACTTTCAGAACAAGACACAGAGCAAGGTGGGTGCAGCTTTCCCAACAGAGGATGAGCAGCCCAAGTGAGTAATTGGCTAAATAGCATGAAATCTGGCAATACTCAGTCATCTGAATTCAGGTGAAAAATGTAGGCTGAGTTACTGAACCTGCTGGTGCTCCCAGCAGCAGCACTAAGCTGAGAGGCCATAACGCGCTTTCCCTGATGCCAAGCTTACCATCCATTTGCAGCTGGATGGGTCCAAGGCAGAGACCCCTAATCTAGCCTGACTTCTTAATCTTAGGAAATTGCTTATGGCAGCATGTGATTTCTTTGCCTGAGCACATTTGCCCCACTGCCTGAACTTTATTTTCCTTTTACATGCTGAATTTTGTACCCTACTGTTGCTTCCCTTTCCTTCCCATCCTGTCTGCCCCAGCGTGCATCCTGCATCCAAGGCAAGGCGTGACCAAGACCATGCTATGACCTGCAGTTTATTTTCTACTTGGAAAGGGGGTGGAAAGGGCAGGCAATTCCCCCTCAGACTGCAGCAGACTGTGGAGAGGGTTATGTGGCGTGTTTGAATATATGACAAAAACCTTGTTTTAAGACCCAATCAATTACAGCTATCTCATTTCAGAAGATCATGGCTTGTGAGTGCAGTGGCATTGTGGGGAAGGAAAGGGGCAGAAAGACACAAGACAATATGTGTGGGGTGCAAGAGCGAGGTTTGTGGGCCCTTCCTTCGCTCCCAAGGAAAGCTAAAGGGAAAAAACCAGACTAGAGCTGCGAGCGGAAGAGGATTTTGTAGGCTGGCCCATGAAATCAGATAAACACTGAGTAAAATCTGAGTAAGAAACTCTTCACCCATCACCATTCTGTGCTTTCAAATGCCTTACGAACTCTTTTACATACCGATGCTTACAGGATTTTTCTTTTTCCTTTAGCCATAGCTGTTTCACTAAGATTAAATAACAAACTCCAGGATTTTCTAATATTTGAGTGTGTTGTAATTTTAGTGGTCATCCTTAATCTTTTTTCCCTAGCACAGCTCTTTCTCTCATCAGCTTAATATTTAAACTGGATTCATTTTTAATGCCTTAATATGCAAACATATTTATGTCAAAATTGATTCAATATTTAAACTTGTTCAGTTTCAAACATATTTTATGCTTCAGCTGCTTCAACTTGTAGATTATTTCAAACGTGGAATTGATTCCAAAATTAAGCAGGTTTAAATGTTCAGTCAATTTATTTTAAACTATGTGTGTGGTTTAGAGACCTGTATTGAGAAATGATAATTTTTTTTTACTGGTGCTTTTGCAGTTCACAGTGTGTCAGCAGTTTGAAAGTAAGTCTCTGTGCATACGGCTATTCATAACTTGCCTAAAGTTTAACCAAGTCTACTACATGACTTAAAAAATGGCAAATGGTTACCCTGTGCTGAGTATGGTATGTAGGCCAGCTAACCTCAGAAACGTATTTTTGTCTGTCTTCAAAAATGTTTGTTGAAAACCAGGATGAAAACCTATCTGTCTGCCTGTCTATATATTTAAATATATAAAATAATGCCCTCCTTTCCAAAACATGCCATTTCCAAACGTAACTGTGAATCTAGACTGTATTTTTGGAACAGCTTGGACAGACAGAAATGAGATGTTGAGATGTGGCGGTGTGTTAGCTAAAAGGGAAGGGGGTCTGCAGTCACCACTGATGTCCAGTGAGAGAATCCCCACAATCTCAGTCAATTCTCTGCTCCGTGTGAAAGCCTGCATACTCTGAACCCTGAAAAAGGGTACTGGGTATTTCAGGAAGCAGCATCTTTGCTCTGCATCCTAGCACTGTTGCTCCACTGTGTAGAATAGACAAATATTATTTGGAGTGGAGATTGTAAGCAGGTTTCCAGACTCTCAGGTGGGTATCCTAACCACAGAGCTATAAAGTCCCTCTCATTTATCTTTTGTACTCATGGATGCTTAATTATTTATGCAAAGTGGCATGAAATAAACATGACAGATTAAAGGCAACGCGTAACCAAATTTCTTATGACCCTATGGCTTTGGAAGTCCAATCTTTCTTTGTTTCAAAGCTGAGATTTGAAGCCTGTTTTCCCACTTCTGCAAGTGCACATAGAATGCTCCTAAGTGTATTATGAGAGCTTTAATTTTTATTGATGGCTTTTTTTTCCCCAAAAAAATGCTTAAGTGGCACTGAAATCTCTTTTCAGTGAAAGTGAAGAGAACGGGAGGAGGAAGAGTGAAGTGGGATGTTATGATTGATCTTTGTCCATTCCAGTGGTGAGGAGCAGAAAAATAAACGTGGCTTGAAGTAGTTCTCTTTTTGTTTTGGTTTGGCTGTTGAGAAAAACCCTCTTAGGAAGACTGAATGTTTTGTAGCTGTTTTTTTGTATAAAAGTAGAAGAACAAAATCTCCAGTTTTTCAGCTGGCATGACTTTCTTTGTAATCTTATAAGAGAGAAAAAGTATTGAATGGTTGCAATTTGATGCACAGGTGATGCATTTTTATGGTAGATGGGGAAAGACATTTCTTTCGTTGTCTGGTTTGTATAAATGACCAGAGGTGCTCTGCTTCTGTTGTTTTTGACCTGGTATTTTTAATGAGTATTAAAAGAAAAAAGGTTAGGTCATTGTCAGACAACTGCTTGCAACATTGTTGATGCTTTTTAGTAAGACCTCTCCTCGCAGTGGTTATTTCCTGTCCTTCAGAGAGTGCTAATTTTGCACCTAATGTTAATACATTGCAATCCAAAGCAAAAAAACCTCAGGTAAATTACTTGTCAGGTTGGTTATAACGTGTGAAAGTAGAAATTACTTAGAGTTTTGGCTATTTTTCAAGACTCCTATAATTTAAAAATAGTTTTGTTCTTCAAAATGAAATGTTGTGTAGCAGTTAATGATGTAGATGAGCTCTTTTTTTTTGTTGTCTTGAAATTAAAATTTCTGAGTTGTGAACATCTGAATGTTGGCTAAAGCACATGTATTAGCTGCTTTCATTTCAGAACCATTTAATACACACAGAAGTATTATCACCACAATGGCTTCATGTTAAGAACTGATAGGTTACATATGCCTGCCAACATCATCTGTAAAAACAAGAAGTAGGTTTCACATTTGCATAACTTTCTAGATTTTCATAAACTCAGGTTTACAATATCAGACACATTTTATTTAAAGTTATACTTTAATAAAACCATAGGTAGATTGCATGGGTTTATGAAGAGCTTAGGGGGTTTCAGAAGACACTACGCACAGACACACACATGCTCCTACTGAATGAGTAAGTTACTATGTCATATTTGCATATTTCTTTCTATCAGTTTGTAATTTATGGTCAGTTCAGGTACTGATGAGTGGTTCTTTTCTATGAGGGACAGCAACAGTAAGCCGATGAAAATATTCAGGTGCTCAGCAGTTGCAGAATCTGGGAGGAGGGTGAGAAATACAGCCAGTCAGGATTTGGGCAGATGATAAAAGCAACCTGAGGCTACATCTATCCTAGTTAATTAAACATGCCTAGGACTGCTCTCTGGCACTGAGACCAGTATGCACAAAACAGCCCGTGAGACTGGAGACTATTCTGACAATCTTGAAAGACAGACAACCACCGTCCACTGCCCAGGCATCGTTATTTAATTTATTAAGGTACAGATAGCCTAACAGTTCATATCCAGAGCTAACTTTCTCAGGGCATACATGTAGCACATGCTGCTGTGCAGAGTTACCTGCTTATTTCCAGAAGCAATATAAAGGCTCTTGGATTAGTAGCTGCCATTTCCCTGCAGCTCCCTTCCCAGTGGATGCGGCAGCGCATCCCCTGGTTGCAGCTGAACTGTGCCCAGAGCCCCTGCCCTGCACCGTACTCACCCCAGCTCTCCTGGGCGTCACGCACAGGAGCAGCTCAGCTCATCCAGGGTGCAGGCATGGCCTTATTTTTGAGTTTCAGTTCCCCATGTTGGAGGCTGATGGGGAGCCAGCTCTACAGTATCAAAGGCAGCTTCCCAGGTGTAGCCAGGAAAAGGAGGAGCAGAGCATGGTCCAGGAATGAGTGGATGGGCTAGACTTCTAAAGATGGGACCTCTGTCCCTCTGGCAGAACAGGCAGCCATTGGAAGCTCTTCCTGGGACCTGGTGAGGAGAAGTAGCCTTAGTGTCATGCCCAAAGTCTGCTTTGCTGGCAGTCCACCGGTGGGAAAACGTAATTAAGATGCAAGCTGAGGGGAGATCGGGAAAGTTATCTGGGTGTGAGCACTGTGAGAAATTAGGAAATGGAAAATTTTCTAACAAATCACTGTCTGATTTTATGAAAAATACCCTCTGTGCCTCCTGGGACACAGCCTGGCATGAAGGGAAGAACAGCCTGGCACGAAGGGAAGAACAACTGAATTCTGGTTTCGATGGGTTAACAGGTCTAGAGGCTCAATGGTGTTAACACGACCTTGTCACTGCAGAACATTAGACAATTAAATACATTCATGGTTTTGACAGAGCAATCTCAGTCTGCTTAATACCATGGTAAACAACTAGCTTAAAAATCTATCATCCTTTATTAAAGATGCAGAATAAGAAAAGAAAAAGATTAATGCATCTGACATATAAACAGTGAAGTAACTTCTTTGTAGCAATATACCACATTTCCTTAGACTTTAGATGTAGAGAGACCATTTGGCAACCATTTGGCTGATATTAGAGATGATAGTAATTGTTCTTGTTAAAGAAAAGACAAAATGTCATCTGAGCTGGGTTGGAGCTGTTTTGTCACATCTTGGTTCCCTGAAGACAAGAAAAAAAGAACAAAATGTGCACCAAAGAAGGAGCAAAAAGCATCAAGGACAGAAAAAAATTGGCTTTGGTCTCTCAACTGGCTCTTACTTGCAATGGTGCTTCTAGAGAATGGCAAGCACCACGCACACTCTTCGCGGCTCTTTCAAGAGACGGTGTCTTTGGACTGGCATTGGGCTGACTTACTGGTAGGTCCTTTTTTGATGGTATGCTCAATATAGCAACAAAAGCTGCCATCTTAGCCAAGCACATCAGATTCACACAAAAAGACACAGGCACATCAAAAAGTGCACAAATGTATGTAAGAACATCCAAATCACACATAAAGCAAGAAAAGAGTATGGGAAAAGAATAAATAGGGATGGAGATGGAAAAGGGCATAAAAAGAAGAGAGAGAACTAGGAATTCATTCATTACACAATAGATCTTCGCCAGAAGTTGTCCTGAGGCAAAAGAGCTGTCGATGTCCTCTAGATCCCTCTGATGCTTCTTTGGTTCAATCTCATCATTTTCCATAATCAGGGAAAGGTCCTACAGTGTTAGGGTGCATCCTGTGATCAGAGGAGGTGTCCCCATCACACACACTACTATCTGCTTGCTTGTATTATACTAATTATACTTCCTTCCAATCAGCTTTCCAAATATAGCCCTCCTAAAGGAAACGGTCGGTGGAGTAGCATGTCCAATCTTTATTTTGTTAGCTTATTTTCCAGCACACTGTTTTTACACCATTGATTTCTGGTCTTATTTTCTTGTGCCTGTTGCTCAGATTTCAGCAGAGTTGCCGGTATTACCAGTTGGACACCTCATTGTTCTCCATGACTTTTGCCAACTCTTATGGTCAATTTCATGCAACAGGCTGAATTGGATTCATGTTACTTTAGAAAAAGTAGTTTCTTACTCACAGCCACTCAATTACTGTATAAAAGACCATAAAGTGAAGAAAAACAGCCCTACTAGATCTGAATATTCACAAGTTGCAATCCAACATGCACACAGTCATAATGGGTCTATAGAGGTTTAGAAGGAGCAGCCAGTGGTACATGAATCTGTTCTAAACTGTAGTTTGATACATGAATTATCAAGTAAGTAAAACGTATACTTGTATACTTCCAGTACTCAAGGGTTGGGAGCTCTGAGTCCATGTACTCTCTTTATGGGTTATCTGCATTGATGTAATATCCAAAAGGAAGATCAGCTGCAACACTATATCCATATTTCTCAAAGAAAGCTACTGTGACCCAGAAGATCTCAAAGAATTAGATTAAGATGAGCACGGGAAATGTTAAAAGCCGTCTGTCCTAACTTGCAATATATATTTATGAAATGCACAATGTATTGGGTGATACGGGCTGCTATTTCATTAACTACACGTTTTGAAAAGAGATTTTTCTTTGTCTTTTAAATAGCTCTTGTAAGAATAAAGAATATCATTACATCAAAGGAAATATTCATATAACCCAAAAGATCTGACATAAGCCCTCAAATGCCAGGCAACCCGAGATGATATTAGAATTCTGTGTCTACCTCTAGCCATAATGCAAATCAGTAAAAAGTTCCAACAAAATGTCATCTTTTATGCTATAATTCTGTGACAAAAGGACCTGAAGGCAGACAAAGTGAGTATGCCCAGCTGATCACTTTTCACAACGGTAACATTGTCATTGAAATATTTTTTAAATGCTATGATTTGTTACCTCATAAGGCAGGGTTTGATACCTCTTGCAGACACATCCATGCCCTAAGAAATCTTGAGATTCACTTTCCCCCCCGAAGATGGCCTTGGGATGTTCTGCCCTGTGGGAAACTTCCTCACCTCCTTGACATTATCAAACCCTCCTGCCACTATTACTTCTGCTGATGGGGGCAGTTTTGTACTTCTTACGTTGCCAGTCAGCTCCTCTAGCAAGGGTATGGAGGTGGCGTTGAGTTTGGGATGCAGTCACGTCTTCTCAGCCTCTGTCTGGCTGTGCTGGGAGTTAAGACTGTACTTATGCTAGCAATTTGCTTTGGAGCAGAAGTGCAGCATTGAAGCAAATGTGCAAATTATCACCATGCACCACATACTGGTTGAAAAATCTACACAGTTCTTAAAAAGACAGAGCAAGGACAAGAAATACAAGGCTCCTATTCATATATAGTGGACAAGCAGAACAGCATACAGTACTTTGGATGCTATTCCTTATTTCTTTATGTTTATTTAGATTAACTTTTAATTCTATGAGAGAAAAGAATAATCTTGAATTCAGTTTTTTGCTCTTCTTTTAAAATGGAAGAACACATACCACCTGTAATAGAAATTCTACTGTTATCAGGATTTTTTCTAACCATCAGATTTTATGGGCTTGAGAGTTAAGTAATGAAGAAGGATCAATATAGACAAAGAAATCAATATGCCTTGCATGCACTGTTTCCTAAGTTCAGAACAAACTCTCGGAACTGTCTGTAATTCCTCCACCGTAGCCATATATTTTGAAAGCTGTGGAAAATCAACCGTGCAAAAAATGTTCTAAAAACAAACATGAACATAAAAGTCTTCCTCCCCCCCCAAAAAAAAACCACCCATGCATTTGCTTCCCTTGCTTCAGTCAGAAAAACAGATATTTGCATATGCAAATAGTCCAGCAGAGAGGATTCAGGGACCAGTGATGACAATTACTACAGACACAAAAAGACTTCATATGAAGAGATAGTGAAAATCTTGAATCTAAATCTTTAGTCTGGAGATTAAACAAATAACATGGAGCATGACAGAGGTATGTCAAGTAACTAATACTATAGAGAAGGCAACTTGGGAACTCCTAATTACCTTTTCTGTATAACATATAACTAACTGCTAAGATGAGATGTATTTTACCCAAAAGCACAGTTAAATGTGACATTCATTGCCACTAACTATCACTGAGGCCAAGAGTCTAGTAAAAAATGTTAAAAGGTTAGAAATGTATACGTACATTGAGACTGTCTATTGTTACCCTGGGTCAGCTTAAAAATATAGCAGATCACAAAGCCATATTCTTCCAAGAGGAAGCCAAACGCTAACATGTTTTTGACATCCAATTTGTTCCACTATTGTGTGTTACAGCGTTTTTGCACGTCCTCTGAAACCTTTATTACCAGCCACTGGCAGAGGCGGGAGCCTGGGAGAGGGGTGCCAGTGCTCTGCGCTGGCTTAGCAGCGTTTGTACACCTCTATAATGGAAATAAAGCAGGGCTGCAGGGTCAAGAGGCCACCCCTGCCCGAACACAGGATCAATTATACCTCCAGTTTAGCCTGGGTTTAAAGATGTTTGGGAATAGAGGTACAAGAGCCTCCCCGTGCAACCTGTCACAATGCTTGATGCGCCTTGTCCTTGCAAGGTCTCCCTCACGTCTGACCTGATTCTTCCTCGCTGGCAGAGAGGCCTCCTACGTCAGCTGTCCACCGTGGGCGCCGAGAGTGGATTCTTCACAACATGCTTTTATGTGTTTGATGACTGTTACGATGCTGCCTCCTTAGTTCTTTCTTCTTCAGGCTAATTAACTGCAGGCTTTCCTCTGAAGTCACGTTTTCCAGCCCTCTAATCTGCCTCGGTGCTTGCCTCTGCCCTCTCTCCAGCTGAGCCATACACTGGTTGAAGCGTAGTGCCCAAAACTGGATGCAACCCCACATGAAGCCTTCTCAGTGCTTGGTGTAATGAGAAGGGCTGTTTCAGATGTCTTGCTTTTTCCCTGCTCATACATCCCACTACGGCATTTTCTTTTCTTGTACTTGCAGGACATTTTTGAGTCTTGTTCAGTGTATGATCCATTACAACCTCTGAGCTTTTTCCCTAGAACTGCAAGTTGCAAATTATTTCCCCCTGGACATGTACATCTGATTAACCCAAAGAAAGTATATACCTTACTTTTCCCTCTCAAATTATGTCCAGTGTAAAATAAGAAATGGGGTACCCATTTTGTATGACTAAATTTTGTAATATACCACATGAACAGGATAATATAAAGAGGATAATGGGTCACTTAAAGAGCTCTTGTTCATTTGTTTGCTAAGTGTAATTTAGCTTTCATTATTTATCACAATAGCAAATTATCTACTTGCAACATCCCATGCCAAAGTCTGATTCTCCGTGACTGAGAATCTCATTACAACATTTAGCAGTATTGAAAAATTTGGTCATGTGTGGATTTGCAAAATAGAAACCTTTTGCAGTTTTCACAGAAGTCAGCAATAGTCTTACGGAAATAAGTTAACTTCCCTTGATGATTATTGATCTGCTAGGAAAGATAAACTACAGAAATGTATCAAATCATTAAGTGAGTGTTTTGACCCAAATATGAGCAAAGATTTTGTCATTGATATTACAGTGATGTACAGAACAATAAATGGAAATTGTCAGATATGTTAATCTCATGAGAGATGCTGAGATTAAAAAACAAATATTCAAAACATAATGAAAAGACGACGAAGAGAATAATTTGGTAATTATTAGTTTAACATCTTGAACTAAAATTTTCAGAAGTTGCACCATTCATTTATTTTTTTACAATTTCCAAATTTGATTCTTTTTGCTAATTCTATAGAGAAAAGTTTTCAAATATCTGTAAAGAAGAGATGCCTAAATTGCACCTTTGCTTTCCAAATGACACAATTGTGTAAGCCGTGAAGAGTGTGAGACGTTCTCGGGTAGATACGCTGGCAAAATTTCTGGTATAGCCACTGCTGTATTCACATTAAACTGCCTACGTAAGTAACTCTTGTTTTCCTTTTTATGCGGAAGCTTTTATACTGACGTGCCGGCAGAAGGACAGGGGTTCATACAGCCTTTTCTAGCCTGTGAGGGTTAAAGCTCTCCAACCCCAATGAGGAGACAAGCCTAAAGATAACCCACGTGCTCACTGACTTTCAGTGCTAATCAGCCTCATAATTAGCTCCCAGGACCCCTTCAAAACTCCCAGCTGCACATCTTGCCTCCATGCCTTTGCTTCTTGGTCAGCTCCGATCATTTTCTGGCTCCAGCCTGGGAGGAAGAGCAGGAGCTTCTGCCTCCCACCTCCTGCTTCCCGCCTCATTCGCTCGCTCATCTGCTCTTAGATCAGCACAGGAAACATGCCCTTCCTCAGTGTAGGCAGATGGCTATGCTTCCATTTAGGTTTTAAATTTGGGGAAATTTTTTATCTAGTCTTAAAATTTGAGCCCATACTTGGCAGGGTATGTTGCTGCTACCATTCATAACTAGGGATTATGCTCAGCAGTGGAGGTGTGACTAGACAGAGATGTTCTTCTCTTTTTCTGCTTTATTCTCAGTTTCCGCTAATCTAGTGGCATTGATCTGCTGCTATTAATAAAAGCAATTGTTTACCTTGCTCATCTGCAGTCTCCTAATATCCTTGCGAACACAACAGTGCTGTTTGCTTTATTTTCTATGAAAGTGTTTTCTTTCTTTTTATGAAGGCTATTAACATACCGCAGCTATCTGATCACAAATCAGGACCTTGCAACTTGATTTTGGATCTTTAAGCACAGGAAAGTGTGATTATTTATTCAAAGTGAGTCAAGTCTCTTGTTTTGAACATAAAGGTTCTTTCTAATTCTGCAATTCCTTCTTTGTTTATTTAAAGTTCAAAAGAAGAAAAACAAAACAAAACTAACATTTACTTTCCTTTGCATTTAAAGCAATACAACTTGCAAAACAGAAATCCCTGCAAAACCAGTCCTGGCATATTATTTAGTCAGACGTTAGGCTTCCATTTAAAGAAAATATCTGTGATTCTCTGGGTTAGACAGGCCTTCAGAAGTAATACATCCTGGCTGTTAAAGAGTCAGATGACCCTCTAGGCAGAAAAAGATTGGCATGTGCCAGCACTGAAATATCAACTCCGGGTAAATAGCACAGAGGTCTGTGGTCTCCACCTCTCTGGTCTCCTGTTATCCAAACTGTTGACAATCCTTGGGTGCATTTACGTTCACAGCCTCCTTAGGAATATTGACGATGCCCTTACCCACATTTTCTGCCTTCATATAAGGAAGGTAGGAAATGTTAGCCATAAGCAACTTGAAGAGAAGGCGTGTTATTTTCCAAAGGTCTCCATGACCATGTTTTGTTTTTATCTTCAGGCTGTGTATGATCCTCTGAATGCAAGGGAATGGAAGGGAATGGACACCAATTGCTCACAAAGCGCTTTCCTTGGTTACTCCCAGAAGCTATCATGGGAAGAACCGGGCAATGCATTTTAATCTGCAGTTCCCTTAAAATCCTTCCTGGCCTTGTGTGTGAAAAAAGGGCTCATGAACGCTTGGAGTGAAGATCCCGAATTATCATTCCAAGAGGCTGACAGTCCTCTGTCAGGGATTCCTCTTACACTGGGAGAAAAGCATCTAATAAGGCATTCAGGAGCCCAAAGGCAGGGGAGGAGAGGGATTTTTTTCCATCTGTATGTAACTTTACTCTGAAAAATTACCACATAAAAAGAGCATCTTCTTGCTCAGGGGGTCTAACAAAACTCTGAGTTTCTTCTGCTGCTTTTCCCTTTATTTTGCCCTGCAGACTCGATGCAGATAGGCAGACAGAAGCTGAGGTTTCTATTCTATCATATGCATCACCCTCAGAAGTGTACACAGAGAGCTAATGAGTCACAACTTGCCTAATTGCAGTGAGGCCAATAGAACTGCACGAGATTCAACAGTGGCACAGTTTGGCTAATTAGCCATACATGTTTGGTAGCTGTGTAAAAGACATTGCCGGTCCAGATCTACAGACGGTTTGCAAGGTCTGCAGTCAGGAAACTAATATGCACTTTACTCTTAAGCTGAATGTATTCTATGCAGAAAATCAACACAAAATAATAAACGTAGACACCCACACTGTGATTTTTGCTATAGCAGAACTTCCTAGGATAACACTGCATTTTAACACTCCCGATTATGCTGTGGGACATAGAGATCTTGGAGGTCTTCACATGTAGATGCCTTTTTACTCTTTTTTTCCTGAATTTAATCATGGAATTATATCTACCATAGTATATGTAGACTTAACGTTTAATTCATTAGGTCCCCAAGGAAATCTGCAGGTTCTACACAAAGCCATGAACATCTGCCTTTTCCATGCAGACACCCTATTGTCAGGCTCACCTCAACACCTCTCCACAGCTAACATCTCTTGCTTAGAGGAAAACAATATTAGGCCTCAGCTGTGATGTGACTGTTGAGCTGTTTAAAGCTCCTCACTTCAGCAATTCAGCGTAATATTAAAATGTGCAATCCCTGGTAATTGAGACCAGAATTAAGGGCAGACCTGTAAAGCAAAGGCAACTTGGGCAGGGCAATAATAATTATGAGTCCCCCTGCTTCCCCAAAACATAAACTACTGAATGTCCAGCAGTGGCACAGGCACTGCAGGTTCCAGAAGAGGGAGGGAAAAGAGAGCATTTGGGCAAAAGCAAATTAAATCTATTTCAATCAGAGAGCTGCCACTTCAGGCCAAAGCTGAGGAGCAGAAATAGCACTTGGCATCCCTTGTCTTCACGGCAGGATGCATGCCAGAACGGTCCCTGGCACCTGCCCATTTTACCTGCACTTCAGGGCTCAGCTCAGCCCTGATGGACGTGGCTGTGCCTGCACCTTCACCCCGCTCTGGGCATTCAGCTGGGTCCTGGAGGGGTCATGGAGCACCCTAGGTACCTGGAGGGCTCTACGCCACTGACCTTGTACACCTGGGCTGTGACAAACACAGCCCCCCCGGCACCTCACCAGGATGCTGGGGAAAAAGGGAGGCTGCTAAAAAGACCCTGACCAACAGAGAGGCAGACAGTGAGGAGAAAGAGGAACCGTGGACAAAACAGACTGGGAGAAGAGGAGAAATAAAGACAAAGGAACTAGTCACAGGTGGCTACCCCAGACCTGTTTCTCATTTTGCCAGTGCCTCCTTGCATCTACAGTCTACTGAAACTCATTTGCAGCTCTGTCCCTTCCCAGATACACCATAGCTAAACCTCTTTAAGGCTGAACCACTCTGTAAGACTTCAGAAAAAAATGAATGAGTAGAGTGTTCCCCATCAGTACTTTGCTTAAAAAAACCACCTACAATGACTTCAGTCTTGTGACAGTCATTCCTTCCTCAGCTGGCTCCTTTGAGTTCTTTTCTCACCCATTTCTGTTCCCCTTTCTGCTTCTTTTATGTGATATTTTTGGTAGAGAGTCCATGAAAAGGAAAGGCAGTAAATACAGTGTGTTCAGCCATTGCCAAAAGCTGGAGTCACTTCACAGAGACAGAGGGATCTAGGGTTTACTGTGTAATCACGAACATGTGAAAACTGAAACAGGTCATTGTGGGGCTCAGATGACAAGATGCATTGCTATAGGCTGTTTGGGTTTTCTGTCCTGTCAGTCAAAAGAAATCTTTATTATGTTATTTAATTAAAAACATGTGAAAACTGAAACAGGTCATTGTGGGGCTCAGATGACAAGATGCATTGCTATAGGCTGTTTGGGTTTTCTGTCCTGTCAGTCAAAAGAAATCTTTATTATGTTATTCTTAATTAAAAAAAAAAACAAAAACAAAAACGGAATGTCATATCTTAATAATCTAGTGTGCTGGATTGGAAGCAAATTCATTTCATTGCCCAGGACCAATTCATGATAGTCTTAAATAAGCTTTCTTTAACAGGTGTTGCTGCTGTAAATTGCATGCCTCAGTTTACTTGCTAAGGAATACAATTAAGCCAACACAAAGCTGGTTGTGACTCACATATAATGAAATGAAAACAGTATCATCATCATTAAACAGCAAATAAAGCTATGGATTCTTTGCATTATGCTGTCAGGTTTAATTCAATTGCATTTTTTTCTCCTTTCAGTCCTTAATTACACAGTTCATGCTGAATCCTCATTTTAACGCACAGAATGGAGCAATGCCTTACCTTCTTACCTTAGCATCTAAAACACAAGCCTACTGAGCCCCAATGTATCTTTGTTGGACTTAATTAAAGGCAAATGTTCACAGCTTCTGATAAAGGCAGGTATTTCAGTCCTGAGACTGTTTGGGGGTGGTGAGACCATGGACTGGCTTCGTGCACAATGTTGGCGCTGTTAGGCTGTGGCTGGCTCTTTCTGGCCATCCCCAGCTGAATGCACCAACAGCACCTTCCATTTAGCTTGCAAAGATAAACCAGGCTGCTAACAAATGGCCTATAGAGCTGGAGCAAAGGAGAGGAGGGCAGAAAAATTCTGCAGCAGTCAAAATGTGAAAGAAAAATCCTGAACGACTTTGTGATCTGCTCAAAGGGGCAGTGGGGAGCAGGGCATGAAGGATAGAGAGGTGGGTGAGGGAGAGGGGCAGCTCCTCCGAGTCCTTTGTATCAACAGAGCATTGAAAGGGAGTACATGGACACTGGGAACCCTTCATTATAGCATGTGCTGTGCCCCAGACGTACTGTTGGTGTGGGTTGGGCTGCTGGTTGCTTACAAAGGCAGGGACATATTGTACCATTTCTGGCGAACAGAGCAATCTGAATAGTGGGAAGAGAGGGGGGAGTTTTTGTTGATTTTTTTTAAACAACAACCATACAGACCAGCTGAATAGCATATTCACTGGATATTGTTCAAGCAGCACTTTTCGCTGCTTGTGGCCGGTTTGCAATACATGTATTCATGCTGAGGGCTACCTTATTCTGTGAGCTATTCATTAAGTACTTTCTTAATATGCATCAATGGCAAATTTGGTCCTGGTTGAATAGCTGTGTTAGTAACGGCCTAGACTGGTGCTTTTTTTCCACTTCTGACTTTCTGATTAATATGGCCCATGACTTATAGACCAATTCTGCTCCCTTGCCTCAGACCTTCCGAAGTGATCTCCCTTGGCCTCAGCTATCGCAACACAGACTTCCACGGGACTGCTCGTTGACTTCACTCCCGCTCGCTGCAAGCCAGGGAGTCAGAGCGCGCAGAAGGCAGCAAGTACTAATTATTTTAGAGGTGACATGTCTGAGTGATGTCTCTCTTCTGCCCAGATTCACAGGGATTTCCAAGACAGTTATGGGAGTATGTGAGTCCCCTTCACAAAAACTGGTGAATCATTTTTTCTGCTCCTCCAGATGACCATATCATAAAAGGAGGAGAATAGAATAAATCCTCTGGCATAAATTCAAGCAAACCGTACCTGCCAACATCTTAATTAAAGACAGAAGTTATCAGATCAAGTGAATTTGTGAAAATATTGACTGTGGGCAAAAAACATCAGGAAAGAACCTCGTGGTGTTCATTTCCTTATGTGGTCGTCTCTTTTGTTCTCACGTTCTCTGCAACAGCTGCTTAGACCTTGGAAAAAAGCAACCTTCCCTCCTTCTACCCCACCTGTTTGTTTCTTACAAGAATGAGCCAATTGAAATATTAGGAAAGTTGATGTTGAAGTACTGTTCTCACTTGGGGTGGTTTTTAAGAGAGTATTTCAACTCTCAGGAAAGCTATGATTGTCTGATTGCTACTGAGGTTTATTTTTTGGGGTGCCCTACACCACTTTATGTAAGGACCCTCAAGGCAGTGGAACCATCTCCGCCTGCAACAGAGCTTAGAGAACTTGTCTGATAATACATAGCCATGAACAAACTGCAGAGAAAAATTTAGGGTTGATTGAGACTCCTTCAGTCTTATGAGGATGCCACCTCTGAATCTCACAAAACAGAGTTTCAGCCTCAGAATGATCTGAGGTTAGTTTTCCCTGAAAAGATGAATATTGATATTTGTTATCAGTTGTCATCACCGCTCTTTTAAGCTTCACTGACAGGCTAAAAGAACCTGGCATAAAATGCTTCTAAATTCCATTTCATATCCTGTACAGGTCTGTGTGGGCATTGTGGAGCCTGCTTCCATTCTCTAAACATATTTTTTATTCTGTCTATCATGCTGAAAATGCAAAACAGAAAAGAAATGCTGATTTGGAACCTGTCTTTTGAATGGAGGAGGTTTAGATCTATGTAGGCTTAACTTTCCTGCAGGATGATAATAATGCAGAGAGTTTGATGAAATTAATACAAGTGGGTCCATCACCTCAGTGATTTCCTGCAAAAGCACACAGATATAATTAAGCTCATATACCTCTCCTACACAGGCTGGATATTTCTTACTCTGTAGATATTTCCTTGAACATCTGTGAGAAAAAAGAAAACAGCTGTAACAAAAAAAACCCCTAATGTTTCAAACTGCTTTATAGCTTTAAGGTCTCTCCTTTTGCTTTACACAGTCTCCTTTTCCCCAATTTTCATCTCCTCCCTCCTCCCCCATTTTGTTTTTCTGTTGCAGTATGCTATATGCTGAATTAAACAAAAGCCATTATTTGCAAACTTATAGATGCAGGTGATAAAGCCAGCAACACCAAATGGGAATTTCCCTAAGTAGGTTTGTTTGCAGCTTGTTTACTGCTGTTACAGCTGTTTCAGGTGATCTTTTCCCATCATCTGCCTGGGAAAAGTTGCAGTGGAGTGAGATGGTCCTGTGAGCGGTGGAGCACCCCGAATTCCCTGCTCTATCGGAGGAACCCGCACCCACCATGGCTGCAGAGGGTGCTCAGCTGCTTGTGAGGCAGTCCCTCCAGGCAACAGCACTGGAAGCAGCAAATTGTTTTGGGTTGGGTTTTTTTTTCCTGTCTGATTCTCCAACTCAGTGAATCATTAATATGGTTTAGAATGGAAATGAAAATGCCACAAAAGAGCATCTCATTGCAGGATGTCTGTAAAGATATATAAAAGGATCTTTTCACGGGTAATTATTCAAGCCACTTCATATAACTGTCACCATTAAAAGGTCACTAACTTTTACCACACAGGGAATGCTGAAGATGCAGTGTTGGCACCATCTTCTAAAACTAGAGGAAGTACTCTAGTGTCACTCATGGTCATCTGTGATACTGTCTGGTTTTACCTTCCCTTAACTTAACTCAACTCAACTCAACTCATCTTTATTATGTTAGTAGAGAGGATCAAGGTGACCGCTGTGCCTGGCAGTGTGCAACCTCATAATAAATAGCAGTTTTTTCCCTGAAGAACTTTCACTCACAAAATGATAGGCACACCATATCTCAAGCATGTCATCTTTTTACTGGTAATAATTGCAATTGCAACCTACAATGTTCTTGCTATATTTCATTTCAGATCTTAATTGCATACTATCATTCTCATTCCAAATTAAGATCCCAGTGCATATTTTAAACTGTCTGTAAATACACATTAAAAAGATGACATCCATTACACAACCATGCAAGCAGCATATATGTGGCATACTAAAGAAGCAGATATACTTTGGTAATAATTGCAATTGCAACCTACAATGTTCTTGCTATATTTCATTTCAGATCTTAATTGCATACTATCATTCTCATTCCAAATTAAGATCCCAGTGCATATTTTAAACTGTCTGTAAATACACATTAAAAAGATGACATCCATTACACAACCATGCAAGCAGCATATATGTGGCACACTAAAGAAGCAGATATACTTGAAGAGCTTGCTCTCAACCCAAATGCATGCATATACAAAGTTTCTGTGAAAAATAAGTCCTTCGGGTATATCACACATAATCCTCTTCCTTATACACTATAACATCTTCTCTGTCAAATAGGGTTGAAATTGGCTGAACGGATTCCAATTTTATTAGATGAGGACTGACAGGCAGAAAGAAACTACTGTACACCCATTTCTTTGGAAAATCCAGCTAAAAATCCTTTATTCTCAAGGTTGATGATACATGGTATTACTCCCAGCAATGTGATATGCAGCTGTATTTTGAGGCTGCAAAAAATGGCAGGTTACATAGATGCTGTCTATCAGAGGCTGCTCTCCTGCTGACTGAGTAAGTCCTGAGCATCCCTAAGCCCTTTGAACATCTGCAGAGCCTAGGGAGGTTGTATATGGGCACAATGGATGCCAGCAAACATTGCATGCCATCCTTATAATCAGACACCAGTTTCCCCGTTGCACTGTAAGTCAAGTGAACTCTGAGACTCACAAAAGGCAAAAGAAGGAACATTTATGTCTGCATTGTCATAGAATCATAGAATCATTAAGGTTGGAAAAGACCTCTAAGATCATCGAGTCCAACCG
>NW_008795259.1:5872943-5896415 GCF_000699145.1 Aptenodytes forsteri | reverse complement strand
TCACCTGGTCATAGAAGGAGATCAGGTTGGTCAAGCAGGACCTGCCTCTCATGAACCCGTGCTGGCTGGGCCTGATGCCCTGGTTGTCCCGCACCACATGCCTTGTGAGCGCCCTCAAGATGAACCATTCTTCCCCAGTCCCCAGCACCGAGGTCAGGCTGACAGGCCTGTAGTTCCCCGGATCCTCCCCTTCTTGTGGCTCCTCTGCCAGCTCCCTCAGCACTCTCACATTGAAGAGGTGCTGAAGGTTTGGGAGTCCAGAGGAAGGTGCAAAAAGGCTGCATAAAAAACTTGTCTTGTTTGGAGTGAGAATTAAAGGGAGATGCAAGAGTCCACCTTAGTGAGATGGTAGGCATGGTGGAAGTGGCGCCAGAGGGTGGAAGATTAGCAAAGAGCTTCCTTCTTTCCTTGGTCAAAGAGAGAAATTTTCCATATGGCTAGCTCTTCAGAACAGCAACTTTGTGCTTGCACAGACCAGAGTAGGCTGTGTTTAGTGTTTGCAAGACAGCCTGAGAAACCTGCTATTCTTTAGCCTTTCATTATTCTTTCCCTGTGTTTTTTCTGCCTACCTCCCCAATAGCCAACAGTAAAGGGGGGGAAGGGGGGGGGGGGGGGGGAGACAAAAAAAAAAGAAAGAAAAAAAAATGCTTGAAGATTTCATTTATAATGGGAAGCCTGGAGGAAAGTGTTTGTTTCAACTGAAAATTGCTCCCGCAAATACATGTTATACTATGGGAAAATTATGTTTTCCAATCACATTAACTGGAGAGTGAAATGCCCTAAGATGAATGCTAACTTTTTTGACAACCAAGTTGTCTGCTAGTGTTCCGCCTTAAGCATGTCACAGCCTGAAACGTGGTCAGTGAATGTGTTTCTGGATGCTTCATTAGGGAGCTGCCAGTGCTGAAGGCCCTTAAATAAGTGCACAATTATTAATCCAAACATCTAATTACAAGCAGTTTTTTGCTATGTTATTCTAGTGCTTGTGCTCAGGTTTCAGTAGCATTAGAGACAGTTTTTTTGGTACTGTAGCCAATGTTTCAATAGATAACGTAGAAATTAGTGCAGTGTTCATTATTAGTGATTATTCCTTACTGGGAATGCTTGTTGAATGAGCCTTGCTCCTGCACCAGTAATACGTGGATGATTGGTGGTGATTTAATGATGTATAGCATCTTATCTCCTGATGAGACTGGAGCTCACAAGAAGTGCCAGGGACATGCCTTTTGAGAAGCTGACATGGGTTGCATATTTCATGTACTACTGGAGAGTGCAGGCAGGCTGTGTAGTAATCAAACCCCAGAAGATGTACATATCTACAATCTTCCTGTGTAACAAAAATCCTGTCATCTGTTGACGTAAAAGACATGAGATAACAGCTCTGCGACCCTGCATAGTTCTTCAGTCTGGACAAATGAGACAAATCTAAATAATTGAGCATGAGCTCCTCTGATTTTCTTCATGTTAATGCAGTGCCACATCCAAAACATAAAACGGTTTTGAATTTACTGCACTCATCTCCCGCTTGCAGTGATCATTGTGTTTTCCAGTCACCGTTAATAAAAAGGCCAGCAAGGTAAATGTTGGATTTATACAGGGTGCTATAGGTAAGGCTTCCCCGCTGGCCGGCAGCAGCTTCCTGCTCTGCCTTTTCTGCCACACGTGTGTTTGGGAAACTGCTGCTTCCTCTTTGATACAAAGAAGTTAGGGTAGCAAAATACATATACCCATGTACATCTAGGTACACGAGCATACACATGCATACACACACACACATTTCCATCTAGCAATAGGATCGCATCCAACACCCTTTCTCACCTCACTGCTCACAGACTGTAGTCCATCGTTTCACTTCAACCTTGAGCTTTGTCAGGCTTGCGAGGAAAGAAAATTCCAGCTTTAATACCCCTCTATTGAGTGGAAAGCTCCTAGCTGCCTCCCGTTTGAAACTGGGAACAGGCAGTCGTTTAGTCTGTTGTGATTACCACTGCAAAAGATTCCATTTTACAACTTAATCTTATTTCCTTTTAATGGCGTCTGTTGGTAGAATTTAGAAAAAGTGAAACAACAGCAGAGCGCTCACCAACACATTCATAACAACCTAATGCCAATCCTTTTTTATTGCTGTCTCTATTCAAAATGACTGCAGTTTGTATTGAATTTACCTGAGATTCACAACATCATTTCCGACTTACTATCTGATTTTGAGTACTTTTTTTCTTTAAAGCTTTATTCGTTAATGCATTTTACTATAATTATACCATGATCACTCCTAAGTGCACAGTTTACATTGAACAGAGACATTAAGTGGTGCTGCTGGTAGTTGATTGTTTCACACAGTTGTGCAGAGATCTTTGTATTTAGACCCAAAACAGCCTTATAGGGCAAGAATATATTTAGCTGCAGGAATTTCCAGTCACTATTTTTGTTGACGTCAGTAGTTAATCAGGCTGGACAGCCTACAGGGTAATTGTGAAGCCGGTGTTAAGCAGTTCTGTGCTCAGTAGAGATCTCAGTATCCTTGCTGTGCATATGGTGATGTGCTTTAGTGGTTGGCTTTGAATTGTGCTCTATCTGATGCAAAGACTTCATGGTGCACTATAAACTATCAACAATGCATATTTTTGAACTCTTTGTTGCTTCCTTCTCTAAACTCATCCTTAGGTGAGGAAGGGATTTTATATTCACAAAATCTGATCTTCATCCTACCTCTTTGGTGAAATTCGAGTGCCAAATTTATATGAAAAACTACAGCTCTTTAACATGTTTATGGCTCAGTGGGGTACACTATAATTTGAGGAAAACATTAGTATGTGCAATACTACTAGTGATGAATAATTAACATACAGTTATAACACCTTTCATCTTTATGGATTTTATGTGTGCAAGAATCATTTCATTTTTCCCCAGATCACATCTGGAATAAAACAGAGCAGCAGTGAAAGAGGATGTATGCTCTCAAATTGTCCAGGGTAGGAACTGAAGATGACTGCTACACACAGATGAAACAACAGAGGGAATTTAGTTAGGCAGAAAGTATTAGCAGGAATCAAGCATCTAGCGATGGAGCTTTGCACAGTGCCTTACACAGGTAATTAACTGAATTGGAATTTGGACAGGACACAGACGACTTCACCACTGCCCTTGTTGAAATGACTACTGCATCTTTTAATAGCCTCACGTAAGCAAGAGCTTATTTTAATGTCCTGTTCAGAAGAAAGAACATACCATCTGCAGAATTAGCAAGAATATCTGTGGCAAGTGGGCGTTCCTCAGGGATTTCCCACTCACGACATTTTCCAGCCCTTCCCTAGCTTTTAAAAGCTCCGGGAATCATAATGCAGAGTGACATGAGTGCTTAAAAGCTACTGCAGGATGCATCTAGGAAGAGGTCTATTTCTATTTGGGCACTGTAGGTTTGCTGAATCAGGAAAAAAATTGTTATGAGTGTATGAAGAGAAAACCTGAGCAGCCGCAATGGCCTAAGGAGAGCTCGGTACTCTGAGCATGAGGTTAGGAGCCACAAAGGCTGTGGAGATCAACCGGGTGTCATTTCTGCCTCAGTACATCAAACAGCAAAACAGGCGGTCCTCAACAGACGGGAGAGGGGATTAGGTTGTCCTATCAAGGGAAAGCGAAGCCTCTTTGGCCTGATGTTCAAAAATAATTAATTGAGAGCTGCAAAGGGGAAGGAGATTTTGGATTCATTTGCTACTGAGGCCAGCCCAAAGTGCTGATAAATTAAGTAGTTGCATGGAGCAGCTGACTGAGACAAGCAGCACAGTCACAGGAGCAGGAGAGCTCCCACCCTCAGGCATTCTTGGACTGAAGGTTGGGGGTCTCCATCCAATTAGGATCCCCTGCTCCAATCCAAATGGAGGCCCCTTTACCTATGCATTTGCCATTGCCTCCAGTTTTTGAAGGGATAGACTGTGCAAGAAATGATCTGGGCCATCAGTAATGAGGGGAAGGGGGAAAGGGGTGAGCCAGGCACTGACTCCTCTCCCCCTCATCTCCTCTGGCTTGGCTGGTGATGCTGCCTCGTTGCAGGGGCACTCCACACCTCCTCCCAGAACTGCCGGGGTGGAGGAAAGCCCCTGGCCAGGGAGCCCTCCTGTAGGACTGTCTACCTCCAAGGATGGGGAGCAGCAGGGCAGCCACCACCCCACCAGCATAAATCTGCTTTTGGCTACTGCTGCACTCACTATGAACGCAGCAAGGCTTTTTAAGCCTTTAACGACAGCCACAGTGAGACGATAAAGGACAAACAGAAGTCAGTTCTGCCGTGACTGGTTTGGGAAAGTTTTGTTCTCTGCCCAGCCACGTGGCCGGTTGGCAAGGCACCCCGCACCATCTGAAGCAGTCGGTTTTGTTCCTGTTTAAAGTAGCAGGCCAGGCAGATTCAGTGCCACAACAAGCAAAGTCAGTCCTCTCTTCCCGAGGCTCTGAAGAGAGGTCACCACTGGGCAGGCAGATGGGTGCTAATTCCTCCCGTGAGCGCTGCCTCTCCTTCGCTTTGTGTTGGCAATTGCTTCAGAGGTCATCTGTAACTTCATCCTGACATATAATTACTCTTCTATCTTTATGTTTCTGCAAAAGTTTATTTTCTGTTTTCACATTTGTCTATTTATAAAAAGAAAGGACAATTTTATTCCATATTCAGGTTTCTCCAGCATGGCACTAATTAAGGCCAATGACAATCTAGCCCATTTTACAGACATGGAATCCCCTTTACTGACTCCTCCTAAGGAAGGTTTCTAGACTATAAATAATGACTGAAATTGATTGTATTTTCTTTGCAGGAATGTAGGTTTTATTGACTTTGCTGTGTTTTCAAGTCGGAAACAGAGAAGCTGAGTTCTGTCTGGGCTCTAAAAATACCCCTTTCGAATGTGAGCATTTGTCCATTGGATGGTGATTAGCCCATATCTGCCCCCATCAAAAAGAATAGCTAGTAATGAGAATGTATGGGACTAAAATACTGCAGAGTCTCTGAAGTGCATGCTTCTGAAAAAGTTGAATTCACAGGTTTATGACTATAAAAAAGTAAATTCAGAATGGATTTGCCATTCTAGTTTTGCTGACTGTTCACAATTTTTAGAACTGAAGATCAAACTCTAAAACTTGCACTTTGTTAATTTTTTTCTTGAGTACCTAATGGAAAATGAACCTATTATGAATTTTGCATAGCTTCCTCCAGAGACATTTAAAAATGATCTAAAATTATACCATCTCTTTAGGTAATTAGTTTAGTTACGGGCTGTTTAAGAAACACAATTGCTTATTTAAGATTCACAAGTTACAGAAGTTATTAAGCTCAAAGGGCACTCTCAGGATTGACAGTACAAATTGAAAATGTGACTTTGCAATTTTACTTTTTTTCAATCCATCTGTTTTTTCCCCAATGTCTTCACCTCTTTTACTATGTTTTTGCTTTTTGTATGTGATGTTAAAATGAACTCATCTGTATAAAAGACAAAAGCAAGATCCTAGTACTTTATTGTGGTAGGCTAACATTTGTCCCAAGTTCTACACCAAATATTCTACACCTCGACATTGGTGTGGCCTCACCTCCAGTGCAGTGTGCAGTTTTGGCCTCCACAATATAAGGATATAAAAATATTAGAATATGTCCAAAAGAGGGCAACAAAGATGGTGAAAGGACTAGAGGGCATGACTTATGAGAAGCGTCTGTGCATACTAAGTTTGTTCAGCTTAGAGAAGAGGAGACTGAGGGGTGACCTCATTGCTGTCTACAACTTCCTCATGAGGGGGAGCGGAGAGGGAGGTGGTGATCTCTTCTCTCCGGTGTCCCGTGATAGGATGCGAGGGTGACCTTACTGATGGATGTTGCATCCAGTTCCAGTAACCTGAAGTCACATCCTCTGGTCTTCATTAATAACTGTATCACAACTTCCTTCTTGGTTTTCTGACATGGAGCAGGAACACGAGAGCTTGAGAGAAAAAGAGAAGGAAAGCTGACAGCACTAAGTACTGCTGGACTTTTTTCCACTATTACTTTCTCACTGACTGTGGGGCTGGAAGAACCTGACTGAGGCAGAGTGGTAGTTGAGAAGATAGTTTACAGTGAATGATGGCTTTTTAGAGCTTGACTGACAACAGTATGTTGAAAGGTGTTTGACATATTCTCGTTTGATAGCAGTAATCATGTTGGTCAAGAGAAGATCCTAATATTTCTCATTGGCATTAAGCAGCCCCAAGAATTAAGGGTCCCTTTCAAATCTGATGGTTCACATTTCTGTCTGTCAGACACTGTCAAAGAATTCATTTCTTTTGCGTGGTTTCGAGTCTCTTTGCCTGGAGAAAGCACTTTGAACTCACTTTATCTCAACTGCAAAGGAAGATGACAGCTCTTTGCTATAGAAAATTTGTGTCTGATAACTATATTATCTCTTAATACACTCTTTTCAGCCCCCGACTGCCAAATACTCACCCCAGAGACAGGGCAGGACTCTCCCAATTGCTCTGTCAAGGGTTAAGACTGTACTTCGTGATGCTTGCCCATAGACTAAGGCACAAGGTGTACATGGTGGGGGACGAGGAGGGGGAAGAAACTGTGTATGTGGGGGGAAAATCTGAAATTAATTGTACACTTACTGTCTATTTTTCAAAATATGCCACGTCTGTCCTTTTGACACACTGCAGTCCAGTCCGCTTTTCTGGGCTGCCCAGTCCACTCCAGTATGATCAGAAATACTCCTTTATTCGTCTGCACCTGTGACAATGGTGACTAGATGGACTACTCTTAACCTCCCAACTCATTTTTTATTCTTTGTCAGATCAGAAGGATCAGACGAGTCCATGTAGCACATCACCTCGCTCCTCAAAGCGGTGTCCTGCCACTGCTGTCTACAACATGACTTCACGCAAGCTGTATCCAATCTATTTCTATGTTGCATTGTCACCAGTTAAAATTGGTCTTGTTCCTCCATTTTCAAGCTGAAAAGAGAGAGGAACAGATAAGCCCCAGTTTAATTCATTCTGGCAATTATTGGAAATCTCCCACAGAGAGAGGAGCCCTTGCCTATCGGTGCGGAATGACATACAGCCATACGGGTCCAGACAAAAGGAGACCCCACTTTTCTGCAAGTCTATTCAGGCATGTATAGACATATTGGCTGAGGTACCAACCCATTCGCATCTTAATGGGGAAAAAAGAGAGACGAGGACCTAAAAAAAAAAAAGAAAAGAATAAAAATTATCAAGTGAGAACTGGCATTGAAGGCTTGAAAACAAACTGTGCACTGGTGAAGAGAGGAGGAGGAAACTCTTTCGACTATCTAGTCCAGTAGATAACTACACTGCTGCTATATGTGTTTTAGAAGTATCAGAATAATTCTGTTATTACACGTAAAGGTTACTGTAAGATTGACTTAGAAATGTGAATTGAAGATGTGTGTTTTGGAGCTGGGGTACAAGCTAAGCTTCTTTTTTTTTCCTCTTTCTCTCCCTCTCTTCCTCTCCCTCTATTTCTGCAAATCAGGATTCAACATTAATTCAACCCAAATGAAACTGTTAGTATAAAACACCTCTGAGAAGCATTTTAAAATATAATTTCCTGCAAAGTGAGTGTGTAAGTTTATTAAAAAAACCAAAGTGCTAGTCAAAAGGTGAAAGAAATATATTACATGATTATGGAGGAAGAAAGAGGTTATTTAAGAAATAGCTGAAATGGCAGTTCTTTATAAATTGTCATGTGGATGCTTTTAAAATGCAATGACAATGGCAGCTATTCTTTAAGGCTTTTTCCTGACACTCTACTCCTGAGCGAAGGGAAAAAATGTTTGTGGAGCAAATCACTTTAAATTCCAGGTAGATTTTTTCCCCTGCCTCTGGATTAATTTTCTCAATTTATCCCTTTGACAACACTTAATAATAATTCTTATGGCTACCTAACTTGTTTACATTGAAAACAGCTGACAGGAATAAATGTCAAAGTTTGGTCGTTGACATCCCAGAAATTATTTCTCATTATGTTAATGACACATTACAGAAGAAGAGTCGTAATGTAAACTTAGAAAACAACAGCCCCCCCCCCCCCCTTGTTTTTAAAGGAACTGTCGGGACTGATCCAAAGCTCATTACATTAATTGAAAATGCTTTTGCTAGCTTTGCTGAATTTGGAGCTGATGCATTGTTTGTAGGGATTATAACCTCTGCTGTTGTTGTCTGCAACAAAAATTTAATAATTTACAAAGCTAACAAAAATCAGCTTTCTTTTTGTTAATGGTGATTTCTGTGCGGGATGATTAGAGAATAGTTTTTCTGACTGACCAATGCTCTAGTTAGACAAGTTAAAAACTAAAGTTTAAAAACAAAAAATATGCTGCCAGATAGTTAGAAAATGCATGTGTAATTCCAGGGAAATTAGTTCTTATTGCAATTAGTGGCCACTGTGTTTGAGCATTAATAGCCTGAGGCAAACATAATAAACGAGTTCCTAACTGTTGGTCATGACAGATTTCTCAGGGATTATTACTTAATTAACAATAATTTGAAAGGGTGGTTCAGCTGAGATGAAGCATTCGTTTATATGCCATATCTAAACAATAACAGATCAAAAGAACACGTAGCCTGCTAATATTTCTCTTGGTCCTTCGGCTTCATTTGTGTATGTCTGCCTGCCTGCCTGCCTGCCTACATAAAATATTATTTTTGCATCCGAGCTGCTTTTTTTGTGGGTCCATGTAACGGTAACTGGTTCCCCCTTGGATATTTGCACATTGTTTTCTCGTCATACGGTGTCTTCTGGGTCTGTGCAGACGAGGATATTAATTAGAAATGCTAACTTGATCAGGAGAGTACCTCCCACACCCACTTTTCCACCCCCTCCACACCAGAATGGGGCAACTGTTTCCCCAACACATGCATTATTCATTCCCAGCCACCTCAACATGAAATGTTTGCTATTGTTCCCACCGTCCACCCATGTAGCTTATGTTCTCCCGGCATCCTTTCTAGTGAATGGCGTCTGTATACCTCACCTCATGGATTACTGGACCCATTCACATACTGGTGCATCGGTTGAGAAAGAGGCTAGATCATCAGACAAAGAGTGTTCTGATCAGTTTGGGATGACGTCTTTTTTTTTTTTCCTGAAATTTGCCACATGCTATAATACAAACGAAACTATTTCTTTAGAGCGGGTTGTGTTAAAAAGAGGACGGAGCTGGTGAAGCACCTGTTGCACATACTACCCAGAAGCTTACAAGAGAAAGGCAGTATATAAACTGAGCTGCTGTAGCAAATGACAGGATAACAGAGAAGTGCAAATATAGTGAAAGGTATGTTGTAACGCTACTATTTTTTTCTCAGTGGTATAAAGTATATTTTCTATATTGCTTCTTGCTGAATACAGTGGATTGCTCAAAAATAGGAAAGATTTAGAAAGCATTGTATTTTTGTGTTGGTAAGAAACAAATGAATATGCTGTGTTCTCTAAGATGTGGACAATCTGTCTGAAACAGTGCTTCAGAAACAGGTAGCTGTCTGTTGCAGTCATTGGTATCCATATAAAAGGCTCAGGAATAATTCCATTATTTGCTCCCCAAGGTCTGTTCAAGGAGGCTGTAAGTTTAAACCCATGCATTACTTGAGAGTGACAGTGACATGGACGTGTTATTCTTAAACAAGTTGTAAAACTCTTCTAATCGAAAAGTTGATATGCAAAATAGGCATTAGGCACATACATTTCTATTTGTGCTTTCAGAAAATTCCTGTTCAAAGAGCTAATCCGCATGTCTTGGCTGTCTAGTTGGCAGCTGGTACCTGGAAGTAGATCAGAATGGCACTTGTGCAGAGCCCGGACTTCTACAATGATCAAGATTGATTAAAGTGACACAGAATTTCACTTTTATTTCAGTAGAGTTTTAAGATTTCTTTAGTTCGCACAACATCAAAGGTGTCCTTCTAAATAAATATCTGTGCAGTGCTCTATCTTAGGGCATATCTTATTATGTACAATATAATCAGATTGATATGGTATTGCATCAGAAACAGCACATGTTGTTTTGAAATGTGCCTTGTGGGAAAACAAAATGGGGGATATATAACGATATATGTGTTTCTTTGAAGAGAAAGAAGAGTTACAGTGAAAGAAGCTCATGCTAATTAATAACATTGGACAGACACTACAGCTTTTCTTGAAATAGTGAATTAATGTTAAACCAGAAATCGAAAGTTTTATTGTCCTTGACATATTTCTTTCCAATTCACTGTTCACATTTTTCTAGTTTATTCAATTCTTCATAGCAAAATGACTAGGAACTACTGCTACAGAGACCACCCTCTGAAATTAATGGTGTGGGGGGATTATCATTAAAGAAAAAACTCCTGCATTTTTTAACGGGAGCTGTAGAGACAGGTGAATGCCTGTTAAAACCCTTCTCAAGCAGAGCAGTCTGGCTCCTGTGCACAGGGAAATGCTCGCTCTCCTCCTTCTGCCTCTGACACGGCACAAGGAGCAGTGATTATTTTGCCGCTCTGTCGGGGCCATCCCTCCAGTTTCCCAGCCAGCTACATTGCCCACGTGGTGGGGTGGCACTATCACGGGGGGGCTGTGAGACCTCCCTGGGCCAGAGTGGGTAGGGACCTGCAGCCCTTGGGGCAGCTCCTGGAGTGGAAGGCTTTCCTCTGCCTGAATTTTAATTGTACAAATGCCTCAGGGTGCCCAGCTTCTGCCCAGGGGAGCCACAAGAGGGTCTTTCATCTCCGTTTCCAAATGGCTGGAGAAGGGAGTAACCCAGGCACCCCCTCATTGCCCATGGCCATTTGTAGGCGCCTCTCAAAGCTGGGGTCCCAGGCACTGTCTCTGCCAACTGGGGCAGGTAGGAGATGCAGGTGGGCAGAGCGAGTGTAGTGGACAAACTGCAGGACAAGAGGAAGACCTTGTTCCAGCCTTGGCCGATGGTGCTTGAGGCTGCCTCTGTGCCGAACCAGGACAGCCCAGCCCTCCACATCTCCATGTCACTCCGGCAGCCTGCAATGCTCTCCCTATATGAGTTTTGCAAGATGCCACTTCCCTATTTAAATCCTCCTGAAAAATGCAACTGTTTGCTGGGTCTTCCCAAGTCAGTCACATTCACTGGTTTATTACTCTGTCTTCAATATTTAACTAGAAATTAGCAGCAACTGACTTTAATCAAATCTGATCATTTCTTCAGTGCATCTCAAACTGTGCACTTAACGGTGGCTCGTACTCCCCCTGCCTTAGAGCTGTCCAAGTACGCATGGACGTGAGCTGCATGTGTGTTGGGTTTGCCCTTCCTGGTATTATCAAATGATGCATATTCATGAGCATGTCATATCTTCGAGGGAAAATTAACACCATGCTTTCCATATGTGTCATATTATATTGCATTATATTATATCACTTTATAGTATATTATATTACATTATATTATACTATTTTATTTTAGGTCAGTGAAATATTGATTAAGAAACCCAGTCCCCTTATGTTATGCAAGTGGAGATCATTTTGACATTAAAAAGTAGAAAATTTCATTTAAGCTGTATTTTGCTTATTATCATGTGATTGGCAGGAAAAATATTTCTTGAAGGAAAGCTATTCTAGCGTCTGGAGAAGAGGTGATAGATTTTTGACAGGTAATACTATGAATTTATATTGCACTTCCATCCCAAGGAATGTCACAGTAATATAAATAGTATCCAAATAAAATTTTAGTTTCTTCAGACATATTTTGTGCCTGCAGTTATTCATTGTTGCTAATGAGACAATTAGTAGGCTAATGGGCATAAATGATATAATATAGGCATTTAACTCTGCCATCTGAATGCCTAAGCTACATTTGTACCTACAAAGTATATAGTTAGGTGTTGTAATTTTTTTATGTGTCTTTTATGTGCCTCTGCAGAAATGCAGGTCATATCTTCATGGCTCTGTTCACCTGAATATTCTTACTGAAGTCAACTGCAAGGTGCAAATGAGCAAAGCAAGCAAGATTTGCCTTGTGCAAAACCTGTACAAATCTAGAGACTAGGCCAGAAGCTTTTTTGGGAAAATTTGGTCTTATGCACATTGAAACAGGGAACTGGGACTGTTTAGTCTGTAGAAAAGGAGGCCAAGGGGAGACCTTATCACGCTCTACAACTACCTGAAAGGAGGTTGTAGCGAGGTGGGTGTCGGTCTCTTCTCCCAAGTAACAAGCGATAGGACAAGAGGAAATGGCCTCAAGTTGCACCAGGGGAGGTTTAGATTGGACATGAGGAAAAGTTTCTTTACTGAAAGCGTGGTTAAGCATTGGAACAGGCTGCCCGGGGAAGTGGTTGAGTCCCCATCCCTGGAGGTATTTAAAAGACCTGTAGATGAGGCACTTAGGGACGTGGTTTAGTGGGCATGGTGGTGTTGGGTTGATGGTTGGACTCAATGATCTTAGAGGTCTTTTCCAACCTTAGTGATTCTATGATTCTATGAAACACTTAACTTCACATGGAAGCATGGCAAATCCAAGATCAAATGCAATAATGTGGAGCATTGCTGTAAGACTGCATAGGTCAAAAGTGAGAGAATCAATGCCAGCTTTAAGTGGATTTAGATAAATAGAAAAGGGAGTTTACAGGACATGAAAAAGAACACTTCTACTCTTACAGTAAGTGTTGATCAATTTTTAAAAGGCAGAAATAGCTAGGGTCTCTTTTGTATCTTAACAGACTAATGCAAAGAGGAGTGTCTTACTGTGCCCCATGACGTTGTAGAGCAAGCTATGATGGAGTCACAGGGGTTCAAACTTTGTTTTATTGAAAATATGTTGTACTTAATAGGAAGGGTCAGTTAATTATTTTTGCTTGGATACATAGACTGTGAACCTATACTCTGAGGCAGGAATCCATGAGAAAAGTGAATAGGTAGTCCTTGTCTTCTCATATAGGGATTTGAAAGGTAATGGGGAATAATGGTCTTTTACAAAGCTGCAGGGAGCTTGGCCTAGTTGGCACTTTTGTATGGTAACTTAGACTTTAATAAAGTATCAATTAGCACATGCAGAAACAGAAGCCCCTTCTGAATCAATAGAACATTTTCTGATGGTCATTTTATGAAGTAAAATGATCCCTTCCGCTCAGGGACTTGGTTTAGTGGGCATGGTGGTGTTGGGTTGATGGTTGGACTCGATGATCTTAGAGGTCTTTTCCAACCTTAATGATTCTATGATTCTAAGTAAGGTGACAGTTCGGTGTGGTTAGGGAGATTACAGAGTAGTTTGCACTACGAAAGTCCTTATGCTGGGATCAAGGGTACAGCCTCCTGCTTGAAGGGATAATCTAAAAGAACACCATTTAAGCATACAAGGCTCTGGATCTGATTTACCTGTCATGAAATTATTGCTGTTATAAAAGTAGGGACCCACGAGGGCAATCAAAGTGCAGCTGGAGTGAATGCTTTATTCCCAGTTAGCCCCACAGTATGGCACTCACAGCCAAGCACCTTCTGATCATCTCTTTCCTGGAAAGACCAATTTCTTATGATGATCAAGAAAAGCATGAGGTTTTTCCTTCATGTTTTTTCCTAATTATCATGAGAAGCACTGATCATTCTAGGGTTCATTTGGTATGTTCACATAAGCTTAAGAATATTATCCATGCCTGATAAGGTTTCTCTCTACCACTTAGTAAAACTGACTGGTTTATTTGAGTACTTACACAGTAGAGGCAATTCCCAGCACGTGTGGATTCAGCCTAACAGAGGAGGAGGGGAAGAGGTGAGAAGACCCAAAGAAATGATAGAGGAAGACTAGACATAATGAGCACTCAAACCTTTTGATTTACATTATAAGAAGTGATTTTATATGCATTTCAGGGTTATAGAAATGTAGGACTTCTCTAAATTCCTTCTGTCTTTTGCTTCAGATACAAGATCAGAGGTCACCTAAACAACTTGCAATAGACTACTCTCTAGCCTTTTCTTAAAAGCTGAAAAAATTGAGATTTCACAGTTTCTATCAGTCATCTGTTCCAATACTTCAACCACCTTATCCTTAGAGGTTCGATTTGCTTGTAATCTAAATCCCACTTGCTTCAAATTAGGTTTATTGCACCTTCACCTGTCCCTGGAAACTAAGAAGAAAAGTAGATCACCACTCTTCCTATTATACCTGCTAGTATATATTACACTTTTTAAAAGTCTGCTTTTATGCCCTTCCCCAAATCTCATTTTTCCAGACTCAGAAAATACAATTTTTTTAACCTTTTCACAAGTCCTCTTTTTCCAGACCTCTGCTCAAATTTCTTGCTGTCTTCCTGACAGCAGTTTGGGAGTCTGTCCTTATCTCCTTTAAGCTGTGATGCGCTGCCTTTCTGTGCTGCGGATGCCAGTAAAAGTGCTTCACATATGTGACATGAGCAACTTGCCCAACATCCTGTTGACACAGCACAGAGTGGCATTTTTCTCCTTTGCAACAACCCATGCATCAAAGTGTAGGCTCCTATTCAGTTTGTGGTCAGCTCGTTTCCTGCAATGCTGATTCCTAGGCCATTATTCACCTCTCTATGCCTGGGCATTTGATTTTGCCATTCCAAGGCTTGTGCTTTCCACTTGTCCTTATTGAATTTTCTGGTATTGATTTCCTACCATTTCTCCAATTTATCAAGCCCATTTTGAATTCTAACTCCACCTTCCCAAGTGCTTACAATGTCTCCTAGCCTGATGTCATCCTCACATTTTGTAACTGTACTGCATCATCCAAACTGTTAGCGCAAACATTGAATAGTACTGGTCATGAAGCAAAATACTGCTAGATTTTTTAAAGAGACAAAATGATTCTTCAGTCAAAAGGAAGAAATCAAAACTCATGCTTCAGTGCATAAACCGATCACAAGGGTCAGCAAGGAATTCTTCTCACCGTTTCCAGCATTTCACAACAGTACGGTCTTATTTTTTATAATTAACTAAAGATTACGTGTCAAGCAGTATCACATTATTGACCTCAACATTGAGCACTGGTGCTTATTCCCACTGTTCTTTATTTTCCACTTCTCCTTCCCCTCTCTGAAACTTTAAATATAAAATATTTAATTAATCAAATTTCTCCCACAAAGAGAAAGAAACAAAATTACATCAAGGCTGGATTTTTCAGCTTCACCTGGAAGCAAAGTTTCCTTGAGCAACCGTCTTTCAGGCAAATAATTTGTTTGCATGCACGTCTTCCAAGTCTCATACATTTTCCCAGCAACCCATAGCTCAATATCTCAGAAAAATACCACTTTTTTTCCTTTTCTTACACTTTCTCTGGTTAGGTTTTCACTTCTGTCAGACTAGAAGCCCACTCCATTTCCACTTGGGAAGTACTATCTTTCCAGCTTCTTGGTATAATCCTCTTTGCTGCTATTAATCACAGCTATTCCAATGTCAAGTTCCTTTTGTTGGAATTTCCTTCATTTCTGAACTATGACCTCCAAAGCATACTGAGAGAGAGTTTAACTATTTGGAAGTACCAGTTATTGGCAATTTCCAAAGGAAAAAATCTCAACATTAGAGCAGACATCTGGTTTGGCAGGGCAATCCTGATATCTCAAAAAGGTACGGTGCAGAACTTGCTAATAAAAATGTAGATCCACAAGTAAGAAAGAATAGAATTAGCAGGTACGTAAGAAAAATCTTTTTGATGCAATGCACACACAGATGGGCTAACAGCAAAGCTGCAATCTCATTTGAGAAGTTCTTCTGCAATGTATTTTAATTTGCTTTCCTCTAACCCCTCCTGCATTTTCTGCATTTCCTTGCTCTCTTTTGATTGCATATTTGCAATCAAAGTTGAGTTCTTAAGAATTAAGAAAGGATCTTCAAACTGTTTGAGGGATTACATGAAGTGACTACCGACAGTTGGAGAAATGGGCCTTGATGTCCCATGCAGTTGCCGTCAGTAGGGTCTTCCCGTGTTTATGTGCTGTGGTCAGGGTCATTAATTCTTCATACACTGGCTAATGTCTCCCTACCTAAAGAGAAGGTATGCTTAGACATTAAAGAGGCCCCAAATGACCTGCTGGTGACTACCAGCGAGGAACGGTGAATGGAAGCCATACCTTACTCTTAGGTACTCAGCGTTTGCACTGGTGTGCACCACTGGATCGCTAAGAAGGCTTTCAGCAGTGGGGTGGTCCCTGGGATTTATATATGGATAAAATTTTTCTATAAGGCTACTGACAAACAAGCGAAGAGGAGCAGAACTACAAAGCCTGGTTTATTATCGTTATGTCTTTTCCCCATAACTCTTCCTTCATGCACACAATAATTCCAACTCCTTCCATCTCCCTTAGCATACCAGCTAAAACACCTCAGTTACTACTCTGGAACCGCATGCAAGGTGATCACTTGGCCAAAAAGATTGTATAACTGCCCATCCTTTCCTCAGTGGGGACATTAATCTGGGTCTCTCTTCCCTACTGTACCTGCTAATTCCCAGGGAGCAGATAGAAATACAGTAATCCTTGGGATCTCTATCTGTCTTTCACAATATTAATGGAATATCAGTGCAATTATATCACTGCATAAACTCATTTCCTTGGGAAATCAGACTCAAAACAGCTGCAAAAGATCCTCCCCTGTGAAGACGGACAGCAACCAGATGGCTCACAGCAGATAATGGAAGGATGGGAATTTTGGCCAAGAATACCTCAGCTCTTACAAAAGCTGCTACTACATCACCATTACATGTTGAATACTAAGACAGATGGAACACTGGCTTTTGGAGTCTCCTCTGAAAGAGTCACCTGTAACAAATTGCCAAGCCAAGAGTTTGCCAGCGAGACGAAGCCTAAGAAATCTTTTATATTCTAGTAAATGCTAGTTCTTCTTAGCCATTAAGTAATACAGGCAGAGGAACTGCTTCATCTAGAATACTCACCTTCTGAAATGGGAGGGGGCTGGGAAAGCTGAGAACATGTCCCAGCAGTGGATTATGAAGAAGATGGAGAATAGATAATGGAGTCCTCATCATGAGGGGTATTGTTAGTGTGTGTCACGTTAATAGAGGACAATTAGATAATACCTCACATACACTCCCTGTGGAGACTGCAACAATTGAGTTTGAAGACCAAAACCTAGAGGCTGGCATGAAAAGCATCTGAGGTTGTTTTTCAGGCTTTACGAACCTTATTCTTGCTGTATTAGAACCGTTCTGGGACAAACGAGGTCAGCACATCCTTATTCCTTCTTACTTTATTCTTTCAGCTTAAAAGCATCCTGAGAAGGCCAGGCGCTCATATTCTGTATTTCTAGAAACACCTTTGAAGCTAGGTGATAAGAACAAGGTATAGACTCTAACAGTTCAGACAGAGAAGAAGGCTGTAAGACTTCTGTTTCTTTTGCTGGTTTCATTTCATAGACAGCAGCTTGAAGTTGTCTTGAAAATGTTCATCCTGTTGTTAGTAGCATGTCTTCATGCTCAGACAAGGCAATCAGTGAGGTCAAGACAAGGTACAGATGCCAGTGTTGTACAGCTGAATCAATGTCAGACTCAAGAAATATTAATTAGAGGAAAGATTTTCACCTCTTAGAGCACCCATAGCTATTTTGTAGGTTAAAGACAACTCCTTCTCTATGAATACAGACACAATTTTAACAAAAAAAACCCAAACAAACAAGCAAAACCACTATGTGCCAGTGGGTGCATACAATTATTATGAGACATGGCCAAATAACGTTTTCTGGTTGGAAAAAGAAATTACCCATTCACTTCTTTGTCTTCAACAGTTGCTTTTGGAAGTGGGTTGTTTTGGGTCCGTTTCTAATATGTCAAAACACTGTATGAAAGGCCAAGTTAATCAGGAACACAGTGATAATGAAACTACGAAGTTGTGTTCACCAGTGACAGCACATAGACCCTCACCTATCATTATTTTTGATCTTCATGCATGGGAAGAAATATTACCTCTATCTGCTCCAGGCAGACAGCTGCTTCTCATATCCGTCTCCAGATAGGAGATAACACTTTTTCCATCTTTGGTATTTAGGGGGTATCAGAGAGCCTTGTCATCTATCCAGCAGCCATGGGATAAGAAAGAGTCCAGTTTTCACTGCTACGTGAAAATATGTCATATTCTGGGGACTAGCAAAGCCGAAATGCAATGTTTAGTAGCTAAAGGACATGATTTGCTACCATAGCCACCATGCAGCACAGATAGGAACACCTCAGGTTCAAAATGCATTTCAGGTGTGCAACAGGAGTGGGTTTTATCCCATTGCAGGGGAATGGCAGATCAGGCAAGGCATCTGCTCAGGATCTGGAAGAGGGGAGGGATACGGGCAGAAGGAAGCAAATGAAAAATAGAGGGAAGACATTAGTACATTTTTCTCAAAGAGGATTGTAACAGTTGTGAGTAGTTCTTCTTCAGGGCATAAGTACTCCACAGCCTAGCACAGCAGGCTGCATCCCTGAGCTTTATCCCTGCTGGCCTCTCAGCTTGCAGAGCTTAGGTGGTCACAGCAGTATTCAGCATCTCATCTTCTCATTGCCTTTGCAGAAACCCTGGTTCTCTGACAGGCACCAGCACTTCACCCCACACCTGACCCATCCTTCTCCTTCTTCCTTTTTTATAGCATAGGAAGTTTCACCCTTCCCACCCAGCCCTCTCATTCTTGGCAGGAAACTACAGACTTTGCCTATGCTGCTTAGAAGTCTTGAGACAGGTCTGAGCAAAGGCTCCTGGTAGAGCCACAAAGCACGCAAGAAAGGTCACGCTGTGGGGGAGAGGAGGGAGTTTACGTTTTAAAAAAAAAGATACGTGCTTGAGAGGGTTATCACAGTTTACGTGAACATCAAGTCACAATTTAGAGTCACTTTTACAGTTTTTTTTTCTTGACAGGGTTGCAAAAGTAGTCAGAAGACTGTGAGAACTAAAAGGACTTTTTCCTTAATAACAAAAGCTTAGTTAGTATGATTTTCATATGTATTATATATTTTTGCACATCCTTGATTGGATAGGGGTTGTTTTATCTGGCATTTATTTGGATTTTCCAATGTATTTGCAATGCCTTGCTTAGTTCCTATTGAGGCTGACTTCAGCAGAGTTAGTTAGTCCAGCATGGAGAATTTGAAACCCTTTTGTCCTTCTCTCCTGCTCTCTTACAGTAGTACTTACAGTACCTCACACTGCATAAAAGCTGGGGATCAAATCCTCCCCTGATGTAAGTTATCATCATCATTTTCTTTGGAAATGTTTACTTTGTGATTGTGTTTCATTCTTTTTGATCTTTTTATGCATCTATAACCATAGGGCTGGGATTCATACGATGGGATTCCCTCTGTCATTCTGTGGGATTTTTTGCTCTGCAGGTACTCTGTAGCTTTGAAGGACTTCAGATCTTGAGTAAAATGAGTTCACTGATGTGTCCCAGGAGAAATTGTTGACTGGTCTGTAGATGTAATTTTATGACAATGGATTGTATTCTGAGTTAAAGTTTATGCACCATATGGTATGTTGTCAAGTTTCATTGTATTTATGAAGATCTCAATAAAATGAAGTAAAAATAAAAACACATGTTCAGGTCCAGTCTATTTTCAAGAACAGTAACAAGTGCCTCTAGATTTTTCCTTTTAATTTAAACCTGCCCAGTAAGTAAAACAGTAGGTAATAATAACAGTAGGACTGGCCTGGGCCAGAGATAAAACATATGACGTTCTGGAAGTAGTACAAAAACATTTAGGACTATAATCAGACAGCCTGTTTAGAGGTACCTAACTTAGGTACTGCAAGCATTAGGATTTCTAAAACGATTGCATAAGTTGCTTAAGAGATTTTAGATCCTGGCGCGGTGGAGCCTCCATCCCTGGAGGCTGGTGTTAAGCACCTATTGTGGGTGGTCTGCCTCATGCAGAATACAGCCTGCACTTTCTTACAGGACTGGTGCTCCTGTGGGGTTATTGCAAAGGCAATTTATGACAAAGCTGTGAGCAACTAAGGGTACGGGAAACCTAAGAAGTAATCTGTGAAAACATAAAAGAATAATCCATTTAATGGGGGGTAAAAAACTGCGCAATACTCACACTCCCACCTTGGGTTTAAAATATCACAAGAAATATAAAGAACAAAGTAAACAGCTCACTTGGAGAATTCTTTTCACTCAAATTTAATTTCTTCCTACTATGTTCATTACTGAGTTGTTTGGTTTCTTTTGGCAAAATAGTGAGGGAAAACTCTTTCAATGTGTCATTAAACACAGAAATAATTTTCCATTAACATATTCCTAGTGCAGTGTATGTGCTGCTAAGAAGCATTTACATATATTAGAAATATCACATGTATTTGTGTATTTATGTACAGAGAAAATGGAGGAGGGAATTTAAAAGTGATTGCCTCTTCTTCCCCACTTTCTCAGTGTAATATGTCTCCTGCAAATGAATTGCCTCTGCTCAGGCGATGTGCCTGCATGGGATCCACTAAGGTCTGTAGTATTCTACATGAGTGCTGGGTGCACACAGCAAAAATCCATTGGAAGGACCAGGCATAAAAGATGTAAGCATGTAATTAATTTTATGGATGCAAATAGTCCACTGACTTTCTGGGAGACCAGCTACTCAACATGACAAATACACTAAGCATGTGTATAAACCTTTTCAAGTCTGAGCTTTTTGACTACAAAATCCTTGGCGTTTATTTAAATATGTATTGAGCACAATACGTTTCAATCCCAGTGGAACTCTCTGGATGTCCATATGGTCGTCCAAACTATTAATATTTTTATCCTTTCTTTGGAAGTGTTGTTCTCTTCAGAATTAACAAGATAAATGGGTCATTTGCGAGAAATGCTAGAATTTGGTTCTGGCAGATATTTCTTTTTCCTTTTCATCTTTGCCCAGAACCAGATATTCAGTTAAGAATAGTTTAATTACAGTTCAAATATGTGTTGGGGGGGGTGTCTTTAAAACTGGAGCGTGAAGAGTAGCTCACACTTGGAATACGCTGACTTTAATTCATAATATGGGCTAAAAGAGAAATTTGTATTTGCAATGGTGGAAAGTGAATTATTGTGACTTTTGTGTATAACAATTACATAGTTCCTTTGTACCATGCATAGACCACCAGTTGCACAGAGTTCAATCAGATCTTCACGGGTCTTTATGAAGCCAAAAGCCATATTTGTAACTGTTGAGTGACAAGAAAAAGGATTTTCAGCAATGTCTGCAAGGCAAGAACAGGGAAAGTAACCTAAACAACAGAGCTGTTAATCAAATATTCATCACAAAAGCAGGGGCAAGAAAGGCATTCACTTTGGGTCGGGGATCTAAACTGCACAGATGCAGCTAAGCCTATTACAATGGGGTACTCAACTGTGGATAACAAACTGTGTTCTGAAACATTTAAATTGTTCTTGAAAAATGAAATTACCTCTGCAGCAATCCCACAGGTTTTTGTCATGCAGCCTTCCTGGGCTCAATAATTTTTTTGTGTGAGCAAAGAAAACAAGATTTCCCTCCCTTTACTGCCTTCAAATCCTTTGCACATCCCCATGCTGAGCCATGAAACATGTTTCTATAATGTATTTCATATGACAACTAAAGGCTTATCAATTCCATCTTTGCAGACGTCCTTAAGAAACCATTTTGGAGGGCTCCAAGAAATGACTTGCATTAAGAGAAGGTTAAAGGTTCAGTTCTTCCTCACTCAGTCATGCCAACAAGTGCCTTCCTGTATGACTGATCCCCCTGATCTCCCTGCAAGGAACTACCCAGCCTGAAGCAGAAGAACAGACTCTGCCTCAAAGCCCGTGTAATCCATCTGCAGCAAAAACCACTAAGGTCCACTTGAGGCTAGAGATCCCACCAAGCTAGCACAGTCAAAGCATATGGCTATCATCCTAACCAGCTGTCATGTCTACAGTCTAAGTGACCCCGTACTCATCCATCACACTCAGCTGGTGAAGGAGCCATCTGCATGAATCCTGTGAAAGACTCAGTCATCCATGACCTTAACTGTAGCTCAGACGTCACTTGTGCTACCACACAATTCAAGCCCTAAATGTACATAAGCGCCTTCTATACTGCTGAGAAATATCTTGCTTGACTAGTAGGCCTCGCAGATCCAGAGGCCAATAGTACACACCTGGGGTTGGTGAAGCTGCAGGAAAAGAGCCCCAGAGAGACCAGCAGCACCGCAGGCCAGAAGTTAACAAAGGTGGTTTTCGTTCTTTTAATACCAGCTGAGGACCTGAGACAGAAAAAAAAGATTTCATTCTCCTTCAGCCTCAGAGGCAGAGGAACCATTCTTGATTAAACACTGTTATTAATAGTAGTAATCTTCCTTTAGGCAAGAAGCAAAATGTGACAAGTTTGAGCCTGCTTGCTCACAGTTTTCGAAAGGCATGAGACACCAGAAACCCTGGTATTAGCATAAAAGAATTGTGTGCCACCTCACTGCTAGTGCTTCCTTCCATTCTTAAAAAAATATATGTCTGTGTTACTGTGGGCTGGCAGCAAGTGGAGAAATTACTGGTACTCAGGGAAGGAACATCCTTTTACGAGACTTTACATTACTTAATGGCAAGTTTCCTGATAGTTGCTATACCCCAAAACGAGATTGCATTGGGAATAGGAAATGGTCTTAGGGATGTCGCTCCTGGGGGCCACTGAGTTGCCCACTATTTTCAAGAAAGGTTCCTTATGGAACTGCACCGCGATGCAGAGTGACATTCAAATGACAAAAGCTGTTATCACAGAAAGCCTGAAGCATGTATGTCCCTACTCTTGACCTTTCTTTCACTGCTTCTACTTACTTTGCTTTCTGCTGATATAATGCACATGTGCAGAAAAAGCATCCTGATGACCAGATTTCTTTTGCTATTGCCTCATTACAGGTATACTGGTAACTCTGCAAGTTTATTTAACCATATCGTATTACTACCTTGCCTGAGCGTTGTTGATCCTTGTTGGCTGAACTTAATTGCAGGAGTCATCTGGCACCATTAGTTTTGAATTCGTGGTTTGGGAGTTCACCTACAAACACAATTCTCGTTGCCACAGGAATTGGTCCATCATGTTGTATCACCTCTTTTGTCACGTGGACAAAAACATAACTGACTTATACAGTAGATGGAATTTCTTAAAGTAAAAACTCCAGGCAGGACCTTAGCAGCTGCCTGCCTCTGCTTTCCCTTCCTGTTGCATAGCAGAGGCAGTGCTGGGTTCCCTCAAATCATGTTGAGGGGTGGTAGGAGGCCCTTCCCCACATTTACTTGCCAGCAAAACACAGGTTGTCAATAATGTCCCCCTGACTTCGCTGAGAAAAACTTGCTGTTGACAACATAGAATCATAGAATCATGGAATCATAGAATCAATAGTTTGGTTGGGTTGGAAGGGACCTCTAAAGGTCATCTAGTCCAGCACCCCTGCCGTGTGCAGGGACATCTTCAACTAGATCAGGTTGCTCAGAGCCCCGGCCAAACTGACCTTGAATGTTTCCAGGGATGGGGCATCCACCACCTCTCTGGGCAACCTGTGCCA
>NW_008795259.1:5866183-5872901 GCF_000699145.1 Aptenodytes forsteri | reverse complement strand
CTAAAAAGTCTGTCCCCATCTTTCTTATAAGCCCCCTTTAAGTACTGAAAGGCCGCAATAATATCTCCCCGAAGCCTTCTCTTCTCCACAATGAACAACCCCAACTCTCTCAGCCTTTCTTCATAGGAGAGGTGTTCCATCCCCCTGATCATTTTTGTGACCCTCCTCTGGACCCGCTCCAACAGGTCCATGTCTTTCTTATGCTGAGGGCTCCAGAGCTGGACGCAGTACTGCAGGTGGGGTCTCACCAGAGCGGAGTAGAGGGGCAGAATCCCCTCCCTCGACCTGCTGGCCATGCTCCTTTTGATGCAGCCCAGGATACGGTTGGCCTTCCGGGCTGTGAACCTGCATTGCTGGCTCATGTCCAGAGCAATGTGGATGCACCTTGTGTGAAGAGGACTTCAGTCTCTTTTCCCCAGTGTAAATGTATATTGGCTCGTGGGCACTAAGGACTCACAGGACAGAGAGAGGCAAGCACTGCACACACAGCTCTTGGACTCCTTTGACTGTGGGTATCCAGCAAGCTGACCCTTGTCCCTGCCTCTCACAACAGCTATCAGCTTCTTCATGAAGTGACAGACACACAGAGATTACTGTGGTCCTTCTGGGCTTATACCACTTAGATAAATCCCCATTCTTTGGCTTTGCAGACAATAAGCCCTAGCACATTACGTAGCCAATGTCTAAACAACCAGCAGTTCTGTACATTGCTCTGTTTAGAAGAGATTTAATGTGCTTACAGTTTGTCCTTTCTTTGTTGTATCTATTGAGCCTTAGGTTGTAAACTTTTCAAGGTAAAGGACCTGTTAGTTGTTTGTTATACTTCACAACTGTATAGACTAGCAGCACTGTGTAGTCATATTCCTTTTGGGCTTTATACTTGGAAACAGTATTTTGTGTAGAAACTAGTCTAAGATAGATAGTTATTTTGTCTTTACTTCCCCTGTGGACATCCAAGCTTAAGCTCCCTTTTTCAGATTTCAGCCAACTTTTGGAGTAAATTCTGAATTTCTGTTTCAGTAGATTTCTAAGTGTACCCAGTCCTCCAATTGTACCAGCTTGGATGCTGGGGAATCTTCAAACACTCTTCTTCTCTGTTGAAAACATGGCGTTGTCTCAGTCTTCACTTCAAAATATTATCATGCAACTCTTTAAAATATTTTTTATGATTTTGAAATCTTTCAAGAATTTCAATTAGAAATATTTGACAGACATCTCCTGCTACATTTTATTTCCACAGGATAAAACAATTAATTAAGCCTAAAGACTTAAGTAGAGAACAGCAGTAAAATAAAGTGTGAACTACTTGCTTAAGCCTCAGAGCCTCAGACTCAGTTCCTAATGAGTCTGACCTGAAAAGAGAAAGAAGAGTTCTTAAAAAGAACAGCAAAAATACTAGGCCCACAGAAAATGTATGGAGTGTTTTGACAGAGTAACTTGAGTGCAGCACCACATCATTAAACTCAGCAAAATGGTGAAGGAAAGGTTTGCTACAATCCATAGCCTGAAGTGAGGTCACCAACTAAACTGACTTCATGACAACAAAAGATCCTAGACTGATGAGAAAGTGTCCTCTGATAGAGGTCAGCATTCCTCTGCCTAAACGGGTCTTTCAGGCTTGTGGAGGAAAAAATGCGTTAGCTTGACTTGCTTGGACATATCACACAATAGCATGTGACCATCAGCACTGTGAAACCTTTTGTGGGTTATAAAATGATTAACTGACCATTCAAATTCTAGAAATGTTGCATTTGTAGCAGCAATCAGCTCCTCAGAGAGGAGGCAGAAGGGTGTGAAACTTGAATTCAAGAAACAGGGAGGTTGAAAGAATAATTAAAATTAGAAATAACTTGGAGCTGCTAGAAATTATATTCAACGTTTGCAATATAGCAATAATATCTGTATTTATGTAGACATGTGTGCGTGCATGTGTGTGTAATGACAATAACATAGTTTCCAAACAGAAAGACGGTTGCCAAAAAGTGTTCACCAGCTATTATAATTTTCCAGAGAGAACTGTTTTTGAATATTCTCCAAGGACTTCTGGTCATAAATATTTCTAAAGAGTATGCACTTAACTTATGCCAATCAATACCATAAAGCAACACTACAGCTAATTTAGCAAAGTAGAGAACTCTTACTTACTGACTAAACCCTGACGATTCTTGTATCTAAGGCTCCAGTTCTGCAGCTTATATAGTAATAGCATTCCTAGTTTCAGAAGGTGTGCATCCTGATATTATATTTTTATATAGAAGATTAAATATTTTATAGCATATTTGCCTATTGAGGAAACTCTTTTATCTTGGGGAAAAAAAACATCCTCCTATGAATTTCCTTTAACTTTACAGGAGACTGCCATTCTCAGAACTAGGAGCTCTCTTGGACATTTCAAAGGACTACACACAGGACCTAATTTCTTCTCAAGGGACCTAAGATACTGTGTTTTGACTTTTAAGTCAGCCCTAGTACACGGATGTGGACTTCAGGTAGAATGAGCAATGCAAAGAACTTGCTTGGACTTGGCGTCTCCTTGTATTTTTGGGGACTGATGGACCTTACTACAACTGTGCTGTCAGGAAGTGCCAGGCCCCTCACTGAAGGGCAAGAAGACAACCTGTCAGACAAGCTGCATCAGCGTATGAAGCGGAGCTGGGTGTGGAACCAGTTCTTCGTTCTGGAGGAGTACACGGGAACTGACCCTCTTTACGTCGGGAAGGTAAGACCCGCAGCAGGAGGATATCTGGCAGAGTGTATACATCTGTGTATCTGCGGACCGTGGTGAAACACAGGAAGTTTCCCTAAGTGCCTTTACCTTCTTTCTGGCAGTGAATTTATCCACATTAATTTCACTTCTGCTCCCAAGAGCTTTTGACCAGTGTCACTTTTGTTTGGGAAGAATTTCTGTTTCAAGGGGTTGTCAATATATTTGCCTATTTCAAAGAGATCTGCTGCACCAATCATCATCTGTAACTGAGGTAGTGTTAGAAAATCTGTAGTGATCTTCCCAGGGACTCCTACAATGTCAAGGCAAAACAAGGTTATATTGACATACGAGGATTAGGAAAGGAAGGAAAAGTTTGTGATCATGCTTCTGTCTGTGATCAAGTCAGCTGGAAGCTGAAATTCAGAGTCAAATTAAATAGCCAGTTTCTCTTGAAAACTGACATTTCAATTTTTGTTTTCTGCAAATCTCTAAGATCAGAGTATCTTCTTGCTTACCACAGCTTGACCACAGGTTAATTCTGTGGGTTACAGAAAAGTTGCTCCAGATCTAGAAGGGTAGAGGGACAGCTCATTAAATCCAACCATGGATGGTCCTATTTCTGGACCCCTTATACTCCAAGAACCTACACATGAGTACAGATAAGTGTAAAATGGATCCCTAAGCTCACCCCATCTATTTGGTAGTATTTTGCATTCACTTTTCTGTAGCCCCTTGAGGAACAAGCTGATGGAAATCAGACCAGTGATGTCTGCCGTCACAATCTGCCTCACTATAATCATCCTCCTTTTTCTGTTTTCTGACTGTTTTTAAAGACTCTGAATTGTTTAAAGTATTGACCCTGTTATTCAAAGGGTTATAGTCAGCACCAAGTTTGCTTCTAGTCTACACCAAGGTGACAAGTCTGGAAAAAGTGGGGAGGGAGAGAGGTGATGTGCTTAAGTGTTTGAACAATACAATTAAGATTTTACATGCCTAGAATATCAGATACTGCTATGATGACTGCAGACTACATATAGGTGGATATGAAAAATTAAGAACTAAGGAAGGATGTCAGAAAACAAGTCCTTCAGATTTCATTGCTTATTTTTACATGAGCAAGGTTCCTTCTTTCCTTCCAAGCTATCCATCTGCAGAAAGAAAAAAAAAAAAAAGAATCACATATCCAGAGGCCCATTTTGGACTTGTATTTATCATTCTACAACCCCATAGAGCTAAACTGTGCCCTCAGTCACACCAGTATAAATCAAAATAAATGCACGGGCTTCAAAAGACCTCCTCCTGATTTATCCCTGTGTGACTGACAGCAAGATGTGCTCTCCTTCCTCCCACAGCAATGGCATTATTAGTGATTGCCGCCAAATGAGACCTCATTAGTCTTCATTCATCTCTGCACCTAGCTTTTCAGCTCGATATCTCTATTGATTAAAGAAATTAATATTTGGTTTCACGCAATTCCCAGCTTTGGAACAAGGGCCAGACATATTATTTCATATACTCAGTTTCATCTGAAGCAACTCCAGACTTGCACTGTGAGCTGAATTTCAGCTAAAACAAGCACTGAAAGAAAGCAACTCAACTTTGTTTTAGACTTGATTGTGTCATTAGGAGCACAAAAACTTGGCGCGGTCGGCAGTGCTCTTGAGCTTGCTGCCGCTCAGCTCCGCTGAACAGGGGAAAGCAGAGATGGCTCTTCATGGTCTGTGTCCACCACACAAAGGCCCAAGCTGCCATGAATAAGCTCTCTCCAGGACTGCCTACGCCACGGCTGTGTTAGCATAGGGGTGCGCAAGGGCTAATTAGCTCCCACTGTTAACAGGGCCAATTAGCCCCATGTACTGCTGAGCTGACATGGCTGGATCACTCTGAAGGCCTCCTAGCTCTGCACTGCTCTGTGTAGACCAGACACCAGGGAACTCTGCTGCCAAAATGGGCCTCTGTGGGTCAAACACTTCATCTCCCATCCCTGAACTGGGTGCAAAGCAGCCAGCCAAGCAGTGGGATGAATGCAGTGGGGGCTGCCACGAGGGAAAGGCTTCCCCTCAGCTCATACAGCTAAAGGCACAGGCTCTCAGAAGAAGCTGCAGCCCACCACGATTCATCGCCCTGCCTGTGTTCGTGCTGCCTGTGTCTTAGGGATCCTTAGGAAAGGGGTCAGCAGGGAATAGACTGTGGGCTGAATGAATTGTTCTGGCAGGCCAGAAATTTTTCAGCCTGAGTCACCCCAGACTGACTCAAAAATAGCTTTGGAAGGGCTTGCACAGATCAGGGCAGAGGTGCAGAAGGACTCCCAGCCTACTGCCCGCTGCTAGCACCAGCCCTCCAAACAGGCCTGGGTCCCACACCTGGCCAGGCAGAGCCTCCTCTAACTGATACCACCCACGACACCCTGAAACATCATGCTAGCCAGGCCTTGCTTTTATCCATATGCTCTTTCCAAGCCTGTGTCAGAAGGAGAAAGAGCGCACAGCATAGATCCAGTTGTATTTACTTTAAAGGCTTCCCATAAGAGAGGGGCTTTTCTGATGTTCTTGTACAGCTGTTTCTGGCTAGCTATGTATGACTGGAGCAACCCAAAAAGCACCTTGACTTGAACCATGGGTCCAGGCTTGCCTAATATGATTTTCAAGGCTGCTATGAAAAACGTACTTTCCTACGTAACTGTAAGGCAAGGGGCAAAATATCTTCTGGACAGGGAAATGAAAAGAAACTTCCTGAGGTGAAGTCAGTACAATTTTTGCTTTTCTCCAGTGCTCATGATCCTAATTTAAAGTATTTTAGCTTCAGAGGGTTCCTGGTCCTGTCACAGATAAAAATGAGGCTTCAACTTTCCTAGAGGTACCCATTATTGGCTAATAGGATGAACTAGGGAAACCAAAGCCCCCACGTTTGCTGCAGCAGGTATCTTCCACATTCATCCAGCAGCCTGAACTGGGGACAGACTTCACCACTCTGCCGTGTTGGAGACTCCCTAACCCTGTTTCGAAGGAAAGAGGCATTTGAACCACAGCAGCTGAAAGAGTGAATAAAATGCATCCTTTCTACAGACTATCACTGCAGATCAACCCAACTCACTCACACATCCTCACAAAAATCCCCTGCAGGTGCTACCTCCCTGGAGGTAGAGAAAGGAGAGCATGTTGAGGATGGAGTCACAGCCCGGTTAGCAGAGCTGCACAAGTCCTTCCCTGAGATGGCCCCAGCAGCACCACTCTCTTCCACGTGCCCTTTGCCAGAAATGTGTCATTCAGACACAGATATAGCCTCCTTAATCTTTTCTACTATCCTCATCAAAAGAAGCAACCCAGATTGACACAGTTAAGAATTTCTCAGGAGTTACCAGCTTCATTCCTCCCATAGTCCATTCTTTAACATAGAGGAGAAAGTACAAATTAATTCCTTCTGCTTCAGTGTGAGCCACGTGGCAGCACAATTTATTGCACCACCCATAAAAGAGAGCCAACTGAAATCTGGATCACCTTTCCAACACAGTGTCTTCTACATACACCCCAAAACTGCAGCATCCTGATATTGGGTTTGTCATTGCAATGGTATGAGCTTCAGTCCCTTCAGATACCAAATTCTTTCAGATTTATTGCGGTCTAGAAATATTAAGTCTTTTATGCTCTTTTTTTGCTTTGTCTAGAATGAGCAGGTTACACAAGAAGCGGCAAAAGTGCTGCTAGCATTTCTTACTGCCTAGTCTTGGTTGAGACCCAATGCTTTTAACAGATCACAGTTAGACAGAGATCCTCTTGTACTCCCAAATTCTTATTAGCGTGCCATGTTCATTCCTTGTTTGCTCCCTACTCAGCTACGTTCATCCCAAATAGGGCTTGGACAGAAGGTGTAATTTAACTTCTGAGTTTGATTCAGTATCTTCTTCTAAGTCTTTTGAACTTTCCAGAACACCTTCTGCTATTTTAAAAGAGGCTTTCTTTTTTCTTTTTCTTCTTTTTCTTTCTCTTTTTCTTTTTCTTTTTCTTTTTCTTT
>NW_008795259.1:5829989-5865981 GCF_000699145.1 Aptenodytes forsteri | reverse complement strand
TTTTCTTTTCCTTTTCCTTTTTCTTTTCCTTTTTCTTTTTTCATTTTGCTTTTTCCTTTTCTTTTTCTTTTTCAATTTTCTTTGCCTCTACCTCTTTCTTTTATATTTTTTTTTTCCTTTGCCTTTTCTTTGACTTTGAATTTGACTTTGATGACTTCTTTCCTTTTCTTTCCCTTTTCCTATTTAATGAGGACTTGTTGATGTTCCAAAACACATTTTCTTCCATCAGGCCTAGCTCTAATTCCCCAAACAGGTCTAACATCTGTATCTGCCTCAGCAGCTGCATTCTCTCACTGATGCACTGACGCACTAAAACAAATGCCCAAGATGTAACTTAGTGGTTCTGAATGAACTCGAAAAGCTATAGTAGTGTCCTCCTGGAAGCATCCTGTTTACTAGCTCCTACAGTGAATCTCTGAGTTATGGGTGTTTAGGGTAAATAATGATAACCACTGTCTTTTTTTAAATTAATCACAAGATGGTGTTTCCTGAGGATACGCCAGTTTGCAGTCCTGGCACCTGCATGTGAATTTATACACATGGCAGTCATCTAAATGTAATTGTTTGCCACTGCCAAATTTTTCTGGGCTTGTTCTTCCTCCATTTAGCTGATACATCACCTGAGAGCTGCCAGCATTCCTCCGAAGGACTGATGTCTCTCAGATGCAGCAGCCACTGCAGAGACCAGTGGCAAAGCGATGAAATGAAATATCAATGACCTGACACGGCGGTTGTCACAATCTGCACCTTTAGCTCTTCCAGCCACTTTACAGTGCTGCTGCAGCAGACGGATACCTGCCATTAACACTCGTTGTCCCAGCAGTCATTAAGAGTCGATGGGCCACCTACATACAGACCTGTCTGCGGGGTGGGATGTGCCATAGAAAACCATATAGATCCCACCTCAGCTGAAATCACTCTTACCCTAAAATCAGGAGTAGGCCCAAATTTTGTGTAGGTCATGTGCTGCTCTCTGAGAGGCTAGTAAGGAAAACAACCTCCAGAGAATGAGCATCTTCCAACCAGACCCTTCCCTGAGGGAAATGGTCTTTCAGCTCCCAAATCGAAGGGACCATGTGCCCTAAAACAGCTGAAGAGCTGGTCCACTGGCATTAGAAATGTTTAGGTCAGATAAGCCAATTTGTCCACATCCCTATAAAACTTTTTCCTAGTGATAAGTTATTGTATAGTTTCAGTGTGTTTTTAAACAGCTCAGAGATGAGATTTCTTCTTTGTTTCTTGAGAGAATAGCCTGTAATCAAATGCATCAAGTTTGACTTCTGCTTTTCCACACAAATTACCCATTTCTATTTTGATTCTTTCTTCAAATCCTACCAATCCTGTGTTCATATATTCAGTTTATTATTCCAAGATTTTTCTCTCCAGTACAAATATTTACCTATGTTTGGCCCCATCCTCTGCAATTATTCCCGTATGTCCTTTGAGCTCACCAAAGCATTAAACACAACTTAATTCTGACCACATTTCTTGAGATAATTAGCTCATACCTACATTTTAAAATGTGCTTAACTGAATCCAGCCCACTTTGATCACGCTTTTTTTTTATTATTTATCTATTCTTTATTCATCTCTCAAAATGATAATCACACTGGAAAATGATATTCACACCTGAGCCATTCTTGAAAATCCCATTTTGATTATTGCACCTCAAGTCTATTGCCTTCCTGTCTTTTGGGGCTGAACCAGTACCATCTCTGGGCATTGGTCTTTATGCTCTATTCCTCAAAAGCACGGAAGTATGAGCATACTGTTAAGCATCTTCATAGTGTGAGTGAAATTAAGTGATTTGTTTGTCTTTTGATAGTCATTCCAGTATTTCATGGGAACCAGGTGTTTAACAGAATGGTAGTCCCCAGGATGATTTGTGTCTCTGTTTTAGATGATAATTAGCACTGCATTTACTTTTCTTCTGTTCTGTTGCATTCACAGCTATCTGTGGCTGCTCAGAACTAATTAGCAGTCATGCAATAAATCTGTTTGCTAATTCCCTAGAAAATCTGGGATGCTTCTCATCTCTGTAGCCTGCCATGGACACAATCAAATGTTCCTCACTGCTTACCTTTCCTACTGCTCAACAATAATTCTTTCCTGAAGATGTAAGGATCCAGCCTAATTTTTATTGCTCACAGCTATCTGTGGCTGCTCAGAACTAATTAGCAGTCATGCAATAAATCTGTTTGCTAATTCCCTAGAAAATCTGGGATGCTTCTCATCTCTGTAGCCTGCCATGGACACAATCAAATGTTCCTCACTGCTTACCTTTCCTACTGCTCAACAATAATTCTTTCCTGAAGATGTAAGGATCCAGCCTAATTTTTATTGCTAAAATTTTTCATGAAAAAAAAAAAAAAAGATTTCTGAATCACTACAGTTACTGAGTAGCTCTCCCACCCTGCTTTCCCCTTGAGCCCAAACAGATTTGCCTTATCCGTCCCAACATTATGCTACCCCTAGAATATCTGACTCCTCTTAAGCCGTGTGAGCAAGCACAGTCTGTGGCTTTGCTGACCTCACCTTATCCCAAGCCTGGCAGTGAGTCCTTCTCAACAGCCGTTGCAACCAGGCAAAAGATAGCTATTGTGTTGAGTGAGATTTCAAAAAGGCACAGAGGCTGTTCCTGTTTGGGTGTCTCTGCCTTTTCTTCTGGCACAGCTGTGGGCGCAGAAATGGGAAGACAGGAGAGGGGTTTTAATTGCAACTCTGTGATACAGACTGTACTGAGTATTTGTCTCTTTCAGCAAAACAAGTTCATTAAAACCAGCTTGTGAGTCCCAACAGTGAGACCAAAATGCTCAGGATGCTCACATGCTTAGTGTTTCTCAGCAACTGCTTGCCCAGCTCGTGGTCTAATTGAATCCTGTTCCCTTCCGCAGCTCCACTCTGACATGGACAGGGGCGATGGTTCGATCAAATACATCCTCTCGGGAGAGGGAGCTGGCATTGTGTTTACAATTGATGATACCACAGGGGACATTCATGCCATTCAGCGACTGGACCGGGAAGAAAGGTCGCAGTACACCCTGAGGGCGCAGGCTCTGGACAGGCAAACGGGCCGGCCGATGGAACCGGAGTCAGAGTTCATCATCAAAATCCAAGACATCAATGACAATGAACCCAAGTTCCTGGATGGACCATACGTAGCCTCTGTTCCAGAAATGTCACCTGTGGGTAAGGCAGATTTTGTGAAGTCTCTTCCCCCTATAAGCAAATTGGGGATGGTCACTAAAACATAAATTCCCTGACTCCTTGGACTCAGCTTTTGCCTCTTGCACAGGAGCTGCAGGGCAGGAGAGCTTCCCCCGGGGTGCCTGACTGCCGCAGAAGAGGGATAGCAGGCTTTACACCACCATCAGCTGGGCCCTCTGAAAGAAAACATGCCAAGGGAAGCAGGAGAGCTGAAAAAAGTTGTAATTTGAACATGCCATCCTCAGACAATTTGCAGTAACGTACTGCCCCTTCTCCCCTGCCATCAGATTGTAGCAACAGTAATGACCATTAGACATCCGTTACCATTCAGAAAATAACACAATTTTAGCAACCTATTCCAGTTCTTACTGAGAGCTGAAACGCTGTCCAGGAGCCCTTGAAATCATGGAGACATGACAACAATTATTAGCAGCTTTGCTCCTTCTAATCCGTGTAAGCCTGCGCTAAACACAGTTCAGTGGATCCCAAAGTTCTGGTACCGTTTGCTCTCCACTTCTAGAGAGTGGGATCGTGTCAAAGACAGTCCTGTTCTTGCAATGCAGCCAGAAGACAAACAGCAGCCTTCCTATCTACACAAGTCAGGAGAAACCATTTCCATATAACAAATGCAATAATCATATAAAATACTGTTTTTCTGAACTTTTTTCTTTCTTTTGGAGATGCTTATTTCTTTTTGGCTCTGTGACGTCATTACAGAGACAATACCATATAAATCACATGTCCTGAAGTTACAGATATGCTTCAACTTCTCATTCTTCAATATTATGTTGACATAAAGCTAGAGATAAGCATCAAATACAAAAGTGCCATTCAGAAATAATGTTTCTTAATGGTAACGGCTAGCTTGAATTCGGATTTATTTTCCAGTGCATATCTAGTAACAATGGATTTGTTTCTAACACAAAACATTATGTAGAAGGCTAGATACATTCATAAACACATTGTCTGACATTTTAAGGAGTCAAAACTCACATATATTTCAAACAGTTATGCCTTACCTTCTCCTTGTTCTTGATAAATTACCTCCCCTGCAAGCCATTATTAGCTTCAGAGGAAGCAGACCTTGAAAACCAATTGAAGAAAAGAAATATATATGCAACTGTGCGGGTTCCAAAAGGCACTTCAGCAGGGTATAATCTCTAGGCCATGCAATGTAAACTGCAATCCCACAGAGAGATTATCTCAGAGATACATGCCCTCACGCTCACTATTTGTGTACAATTTCCATCCCTTAGTCAACTTACAGCATCCATGGGCCCACTGCAGCAGTTTGTGATTTATGTCAGAATAGCTATGGATCTTATTTGAGCTGCCTTTAAATAACATTGAAAATCAAGAAAAGGGGAAAAGAAGCAAGCAATATATAACTACCAGCTCTCTGCAAACCATAACGAAGTACTGTTAGATCAGCAATTCTGTAACTGTGGTCCATAGAGCACTTGCTCTTTTATATCTTCTTATAGACGTATGATGAATTTATGCCTATTAATTCCTTTAGTGCTAATGAGATACAAGTATGAGCCATAAGTACAAGCACTATGAGCATGAAATGAAGAAGTTCGGTGTGGGAAAGGTCTTGTTAGGCATTTCAATTTATTTTGAACTGTGTACTTTTCATGCCAGCTCTTTATCCCACAAGGTCTTACCTGATGGGTTTTTTTGTCAGGCACCTCTGTTATCCAGGTGACAGCGACAGATGCTGATGACCCAACCTATGGGAACAGCGCAAGAGTAGTGTACAGTATTCTCCAAGGACAACCATATTTCTCTGTGGACTCTCGGACAGGTATGTTATTTCATCGGGGAATGAGGCAGCGTGAAAACCAAAAGAAAAAGTTTCAAGCAGAAAGAAAAGGCAGTGCATCATGACTGCGGTCAGAGAAACATATTTCTATGGCTTGGAGCCAAGATAGAGCAGCACTGTGCGAGGGTTAAAGCAAGGCTGTGGTAATGAGCTCCAGAAGAAGGACCTGCTTTCTGCAGTGACATTTTCATCTGAATGACCATATTCGGCAGCACAGGAGCTGGGTGGGTTCGGTGCTGTTAAATATTCTTGTTGGCTTCTATCATTGCAACAATGCCTTCTGCAGATCTAGTTGGTAACAAGGCTTAGTGGGAAAAAAGCAATCTATGAACCAGCCAGGACTGGAAAGTGCAGGCTAAAGGATGCAGTTATCTGGAGTAGTTTTACCTAAGGGTGTTCCTGTTAATAACCTTAAATTTATCTATAGGACACCCTCTCTGTTTTGCTTGCTTTCTCTCTCTCTTTTTCTGTGTATATCCAAGGTTTATATCCAAAAGAGGAATCTGACAGGTTTTGACAGTTTCTAAAGGGCATCTGTAGGGCTAAGGTCAGAAACTCATGAGACGATAGTCACTGCTGAGCCCTAGGGGACAAAATAGAAAAAAACACTGCATAATCCGCTTCTGAAAGTTAGCAGTTTAGGGAGTGGGTGCTCTAGCCAAAGACAAACTTGTATGTGACATGTTATTTTCTCAGCTCTTTACAATATAAATAAAACAGTAACGTTCATTTTGTAATCAGGTTATCAACCACAGACAAATAAGGGCATAATCATAGATTTGCTAGCTACTGAATGTTTTCTAAGAAAGCAAAGCAGCAATATTCAGGGTCAGATCCAGTACAAATGTAACCGCTAGAGTGCAACTTAGACAGAAGATAGGCCCTTAAGTCCAAAACCATGTACTTGATAGGTATTTAACCCAGAAAAGGTCTTTTTCTCCACTTACTAATTTCCCAGTCACTTAGATCTGCATCTCTGGGCATGTCCAGAGCTGGCTCAGCCTTTACAAGTGGGCAACAGGGCACCCATTTAAGCTAATCACAGTTGTGAGCCAGAAACTGTTTCCCCATCACAGTCACAGGACTCTAACTGGCTTCGCCGGTGCAAACCCACCCACAGGATTTGGTAACCCACAAAATGCGATTGCAGCTCTCACATTCTTCTGAAACAGAGCTAGAGCAAAAACGATCACTAGCTTCTTTATATTGATGGGTAGTGACTAAAGCACCCAGTAGTGGTGCTTTAATTTCAGTACACTCCTCTGCTAGAAGCATTTGGGGTCCTTATCCTTCACCTCCTGACACAACCTCTTGGTTCCAGAAGCATGCTGCTGTTCCTGTTCTGTCACTGGCCTCACAGGTGTTGAACGAATGTATATGTGAAGGTACAACTTCAAAGGAAACCTGAGAGCCTCCTCCTGCTCCCTTTTTCCAGAATACTTTTACAGCCTGTCCATGATCATATTCCCCTAGAAGGTAAAAAATGTGGATTTAAGTCCCCTCAGGTGGAGTAGGCAAATGCCCCTGAGTCTCCCACTTCCCAAGAAACCATCTGGCTGTTATAGAAATGAAAGGACATTACCTCTGCCCTTTACTACTTTTTTTAAGACAGTGAACCTCACTCAGTTTGGTGGAAGAAATGGTACCAGCACTTTTATTTTGGAAGATCTGAGGATCGGAGCCTTTCCCATAGCCCTAAGGAACAGTTTAAGATTCATCACCATCCTCAGCATTTCCTTGCTGACCAGTTGTGTGCAGCAGCATCAGAGGCTCCCTGCTCAGCATGGGTGCTCCTCTGGGTCCCATTTGGAGGAGCATGAACCCCGACCTGGCTCGGAGTCCTGGTGTCCTGGACTGGCCCTCCTCTAGAGACCAGAGGCCCCAAACATAGGCATGGCAGAGCCTGGCTTTTAGGCACTGATGTCTTTTTTTTACATCTAGCTTGTTCTGTAGCAAGGACAAGTCAAGAGTGGAAATTCCCTACAAAGTATTTGTATATAGAGAAAATACTTCCCAAAATGCTAAGCATTTTCATCTCTTATTTATATCCATGAGCGTTGAGGAGCTACAGCACTTCACGGGAGTCACTCAGCTTTGCAGGACGAGACTCTTAAGGACTCCATGTAGCAAGATTAAAATAGCGCACTGTGAATTGCTCAGTACCGGTCACTATTTCTTCCCTTCTACATACAGTGATAATTGCCAATGCAATATCTTTTTACTGCTTTTTTATTAAACCCATACATTGTCTTTCTGCTAAAAATAAAGACTAAATGCAGATCACTCAAGTTAATAGTGTCCTGCTGTGCAAGTACTGCATGTTGAGCCATGCGACTGCGATAGTGCCTGGGGCTGACACACATTTGCCCCCACACAGGAGGGCACCCCAAATGTGCCACAGCCCATGTCTAGCAAGGGCCGTTAGCGCCCTAGAAAGTGTCCCCTGTCAGTACATCCCCTGGGCTGCATCACCAGCCACTGCTCCTCTCCTGCTCGGGGACCCCGGTGCGGCCGAGCAGCCTGTTGAGCAGTCGTGCCAGGCAGGCGCGTTGCAAAGGAGCAAGCTGCCGGCACGCTGTGGGCAAGGAGGTGCCGAAGGCGTGAGGAATGGGTCACGCTGGGAGGACCGGAGGTTTGACAGCTCTGAAACGTAGGCCTACGCGCCTCCGTCCTGGCAGACGGACATGGGGAAGGGCAGGATTCAGTGGGGGCAGCCGGGTGAAAAGGAAAGGAGTGCGTTCACGGGCAGACCCGACGCCCAAGGAAAAAGAAAGAGGAGCACCCAAACCCTGAGGCAGACACCCGGCAAGCTCGGGTGAGGCGAGGCCAGTGCCGCAGGCAGGAGGCCGGGGGCTGCGGGAGCCGGCAGGAGCGCCCAGCAGCGCGGCAGCCCCGGCGGCGAGAGGGGCCGGCTGCTCGCAGCCTCCATAAGAGAAGCGTTGCTGCCACCTCACGTCCTCTCGCAGTAGTGTCACCCCGAAGGAGAGGGAGGGCTCTGCAGCGTGGGGGGAGCAGGGTGACCGTCCCCCGCCTCCCGCCGCCCCTCCCCGGTGCGGGAGCAACCTGCCCGAACCCGAGGTTGTCTCCCCAAATTCTGCTGTCGTAGCCCCCAGCGTGGTTCCGAAGGGCTTAGGTCAGGTTGCCTCCAGGACTGTGTGCGTAGGGACACTCTGGAAAACTCGTCTTGATGTACCTTTTAACTAATCACATCACTTCCACCTTTTGTGCAGACATGGTTATCCTGATCAGGGCCTTAATTCAGCGTAACACAGTCTGTTCCCAAAATATTTTTCCAGCTCCCTTGGAAGGCAACACTTTAATTTTGAACAGACAGCCTGCCCCACGGCGGATGCATTTTAACCGGGCTTCTTTAAAATTCACACCTTCTGTTAACCTAGATTTAATTTGGGTGAGTTTTACTCTGACAGGAAAGGTGAGACTGAATGCAGAGTCTGGTCTCATTCTTGACATAGGGAGTACGATGCAGGAGGAAGAGCACCCCGCCTTGTTTGTGTACTCTTTAACTGCCATTTCTTTTGTTCCCAAAACCCCTTTCCCCCCTCAATTTCAGGCTTAATTAGAACAGCTCTAATGAACATGGACCGAGAAGCAAAAGAATATTACGAAGTGATTATCCAGGCCAAGGATATGGGTGGACAGCTGGGAGGATTAGCTGGAACAACCACAGTCAACATCACCCTCTCTGATGTCAATGACAATCCACCCAGATTTCCGCAGAGTGAGTACCCGCTGCGTCAGGATGGGAAAAAAAAGGGTGGCTGAGTTACACGGTTGCTGGTTGCTCTCATTACAGCCATTTTCAAACTCAGGATAGTGACAATTAGAGATGGGCAGAGTTTCGGATTGAAGAAGGTACTTTCCTTCAGAAAATGTCAAAATGGAGCGTTCACCAGCTTGTCTTTCAGAAGAGGTTTCTGACCTCCAAAATCATCAAAACCAACACTTGTTTTAAAGGGTGGGAAATTAATTTACAGAAAACGGAAAGAAGGAGATCTTTTGTGTTCCTAGACTGCTCACGGCCATTGCCTTTGGCTGCTAATTGCTGCCCTGATTCTCTTTTCATCCTATCTCCAGAAGGATGTCTGTCAAATCAGGGACGTGTGGCGGTGCTGGAAGTTGAAAGATAATTCATTCAACACTCTAGCCAGGCCACTGCAGGGGAGCGTCTGGTAGCTGTGCTGCCAGTGTAGACTGCGTTGTCATACAGGCTGCTTTCCCGTAAAGGTTCATCTAAACCTTGGCAATATACAGTTAAACCCTCAGATATGTAACAACCACAGTTAATGCAATGCAAAAATAGGCAACTCCACTCTTATCAGAAACGTTACCTTGCATTTACAGAAGTGACACTCAAAGCAAGATTTGCAATATTTTGCTCCTTCTTTTTAAAATTCTTTTAGATCGAATTTACCTACATAATTCTATATTACTGTTAAAAATTTGAAAGAAGCGTTTCAGGTTTGATTGAACTAAATCTTTCAAGGAATCTGCTTTTTTTTCTTTTTTTAAAGAAAGCTGATTCTTTTGGTGGTGTAGATCAGTCTCAAGCCATTTTGGTTTTGCCATTTTTCTCATCTAGCTGAGAAATGAAAACTCCTGCAATTCTTTTTGTTGCTATTCTTCTTCTCCATCTCTTTCTGCATGTTGAACTGCTAAATCAAAGCATTCCACTAAGATCAGCAAGAAGCGTCAACTTCCACTTTTCTTCTTCTGTCAGAGCAACTTGTTGAACGCACCATTGCCAATCCTGTTTTGAAAGTGGCATGAACTGTAACTGTTTGATATCAAACTCTTGACTAAGAAAAATGAGAATAGATCAAACCCCATCCTTGGTGTTATTCTGCCGTGTAAGGTTCAATAATTGGTGGACTTAACAGAGAGAGTGCAGCAAGGAAGGTTTGAACATAAAGTATGATGGCAGAGAAGTATTTTAGATACAACATTTATATTTTTAAAACACGTTTTTAAAATAGCTGCTAAGCAAATTAGTGATGCACCAAACGTGCTCAAGGCAGGGTTTGTAGGGAGAGGTACTATATTTTGATAGAGTAACTGGTAAATTTGGAAGAAACAGGCGAGCTTCTGAGCTCTCAAAGCCTTGTTCTGGGTGGAAAAGGAGTTTATATGGACTTGAGAAAAGATTTGTGGTGCTCAAAACCTGTGTGTTTATTCCTGCTGTACAAACTGATCTAATAAAAGAGGCTTGTCCTATTAAATCTGTTTCATATCCTGCTTTATATCATGGCTGCAACAGCACTGGTGCTAATTGCCCTATTTTTCTAGTTGGAGTTCCCCTTTTTCAGGTATATTTCTGTTTTGAAAAGAACCTGTTGAACAAACCTGTTGATATGATAGACACCTAACTAAAACTTTCCCAAGCAATTCAGTCTGGCTGTGGCTTTTTAAAGGAAATCACACTGCTGTTGCAGCTTTGGGAGAGGTACTAGAGACTCCCCGCAGGCCATGCAGTATTGTGGCCTGCCCCCATCTACTCTTTGCATCGCTGTGTGGTTTTCAGTTCGGTTTCACAGCTTGTTTTTTGCTCCCCTCCCTCTCTGCTGCTTGTGCCAGAGCATTATCAGATGAGTGTGCTGGAGTCCGCTCCCATCAGCTCCACTGTGGGCCGCGTGGTTGCTAAAGACCTGGACGAAGGCATTAATGCGGAGATGAAATACAGCCTTGTGGATGGAGATGGACTGGATGTCTTTGATATTAACACTGATCCTAATTACCAAGTTGGCATCATAACTGTGAGAAAGGTAGTAAAGTATCCTTTTTATAGTAATTTATATGGCTAACAGTCCTGGTTACATTTTATGTGTGCAATATTCCCTTCTGCTTGCAGTAACTTAGTTCCCATTACATGACAGTAGCCCCTTTCCTGCTATAAAACACAATTTCTTTAACATTCATTGCTAAAATACGAAAGCAGACTGTGCTCCTAGGAGCAACCTTTAAAAAGTGGGGACAGCATTAGCATAAACATGTCTTTTCCCAGCGAAGGACTGTTCTGATTCACTATTTATCTATTTAAATATTCTCTGTAGCTTAATTATCCTACAATGCAAGAAATTAGATCAATATTTGCATTTGAACTGTACACATTTTTCACTCCAGTGTCCCACAAACGATAATAAAGCATGCCTTAGAATTATTTATAAACCAATAAAACCCAGGCATTTTTTTTTTTTAATTGCTGCTTGAAGATCCATAAATGCTAATTAGGCTAGAAGAAGCTGTCTCTAAAATGGCAGCTGTGAAACTACTAGTACTCTGTACCGCAGGCTATGCAGAAAGGAATAGAGGATTTTGCTTGGACTCCCTGCTATAGGATATTTATTCTACAATCTTACATAAATGCTAGAAGTTCAACTCTTGTTTCTAGGTTATGAAATTGTAACCATATTTCTGCCTAAGCTTATCCAGCGTGCTAATAAGGAAGTATAGTCTCCATTTAAGTAGCCTGGGATTAAATTGTGCACTAAAATGGAACAACACATGTGAGAGATTTGACCCTGCAAGCCTCTGTGCCCTACAGCAAAACATTTAAGCATGTATTTATGGTCACCTTTCTCCAACTCTTGTTTAGGCACACTTGTCCCTAGAGTTAAGCATGTGCTTAAGTGCTTTGCTGGAATGAAATCGATGTTGAATGCAAACTCTTAATGTAATTTTTCACTCATTTATTGAGGAAAGAAAATAGTTTCTTTGGAGTAAGTGTGTCAATAAGCTTGACTGTTGTTATTATGAATACAGTTTTACTAGATGTTCATGTATGTCAGAAGGAGGAGTTATAAAAATTTATGGCATCAATCGTACCAGATACGTACTGGCATCAGGTACACACTGCTCAAATCATCTACTGTACATAAACATTTGTAAAATTCTATAGAGGGCTGCAGCTTTTTGTAATGTTATGATTATCAATAGTCAAACATTAGGAAAGTTGTCCTTTGGATCCACTCAACAAAACAAAAAAAAATCAACTGGTGTTGATAGAAAAGGATATAAAAATGGGGGAAGGAGAGAGAGACAGAGAGAATTTCTAAACCCAGAGAGAAAGCAAAACTTTCCTTTTCATTTTTCTAGACAGATTTCCCAAGCAAAATATCTAGCACTTCTATCATGGGCATCAAAAAGTCAGAATTTACAGTTACAGACAAGACCACTGCTTGCGGTCTTGTGGCCTCTTATCTCAGCCCACTAATCCCACAAAATGTTGAGTGCCTCCTGACAAATCACAGCTCCTTCAAAGCTCCCTGCCTGTGAGGCTGATACTCACCCCAGTGACAGCCTCTCCCTTCTCCCTGCCTTCGCCTTTGCGCTGCCCATAGGAGGCAGGGTCGGGGGTTACCCAGCCAGCACGAAGCCCAGCACCCGGGGAGCCCCACGCTGCCCTCCTCCCCAGCCGCTGCCTGGTCAACCACTTTCTCACAGCAGCTCCTGCTAAATCCAGCCTGCGTGGCACACCTCTCGGTGCCTGTCTCAGCACTCCTCTCGGCTGCGTTTTGCAGCATGCTCGGTTTGCAGGAGAAGGCAACCTGCTTGCCCTCCCCATGGGACCAGTGTTGGAAAGAGGTTTGAACGCACCCGTGGAAGACGAATCTGATGAGGGGGGCAGTGGTGTTGAGGCATTGGCACGTGAGAGGATCAGGAGGGAAAGCCACGGTTGACAATGAAGAATTCCAAGGCAAACTAAGGGGGGCTGAACCCAGGAGCATCAAAAATGTGATGGCCTAGCACACTTGTTTGATTTTTCTCATTTTTCTACCTTGATCATTCTAGGTGATTATGTCTTTTCCTAATGTGGTTGGGTTTTATAGCTATTAAGTGTTTCTGTGATTTAACTGCTCCTTTTATAACTTAGCTTTTTAGTGTACATGCAATGTTTCTCATGCAGTTTTCTTCACATGAGAAATCATGAAATATAATGGTCTCTTTCTTAGTATATGTTTAGGCAGATTTGCATTGCACATTCCTTGCCAGATGGACAATAAGTGTTGCTTGGTCATGTGAATATATGTTATTGCTATTTTTACAATGCATAAATATGCAACTGGTACGCCATAATGACTCTGCAGTAATGGGTAATATGTTTGTAGACCTAGGTAAATCCTTGCTGACAAGTGCTATGCCTGCAGTAGTCACTGATTCACCAGGTGGAAGTAAGGGCAGCAGGAGCAAGTTTGAGATCATCTGTACCCGCTGCTACAGGTTGCACAGTTCTTACTCTATCGCTGGACAGCACCTCCAGTAATACTGGACCATCATCTCCCCCAGCACAAAAAAAACCAGTTCCCATTCCAGTCTTGATTCCTTAACCCCATACACTAAATGCTGAGCGAGTCCTAGTTTTCATAATTTCAAGAACTCCAGTCTTTTGCCAGGCATTCCTATGCAGGACCTCCACACTGGTAATTTTGCTGTGAAAGCCTGAGCTTTTGTATGTCGCTGCAATATTTCCACTTCTGAAGAAAGAAGCTGTTGTGGCACTAAACAAGTACTGAAGCCTCCACTGAATTCAGGGGGTGTTTTGAGGCCTATAATATATGTTCCTGCCATGCCTGAGCATGTGAAACTTCTGCTGATATTGCTTAAACTAATACATATCTCATGGCTGCAGAATCTCCCAGCTGCACTACTGAGCAGGGCAGAAAAGAGATGGGTTATGACTGGCCAAGCAGGACTTACTGATACAGTAATGATCTCTCTACCTTTGTCTTCCGGTTGCTTTGGCATCCTCCTCCTTCCCTGTGTTCCCACCCATCTCCATGCCCCCAGCCTGGTGGTAGGTCTTCAAAAGGAAAGAGCTGAATAGGAAAAACAAAGGTGTTGAACGGGAACAGCGGTGATCTTACTGGAGTCTGAATGAACCGAGGCTGTGCATGGTAGTTCCACACAAGACGCTCAAACCCTGATGTACAAATACAGCCACACATTTTGAAAGCCATTCATGTAACAGAAAGGAGTATGTCCCACTGGGCAACCCTGAGAATTGAGGGACATTTCTTTCCTGGTTTGTCTTGCTAGGGTCTGTGCCAGCTAAGGGGATCCTTATGGATGCTGCTGGTTTTGCAGCATTAAAACTCCCCAGATGATACAAGTAAAGAGTTGTGACCATTTAACCACAGTGGGATTGGTCGTAACTTCTAACTGCAACTTGGGAAGTACGACTGTGTCCTCTGTAAGGTGTACTTCATCTGGTGAAAATTTTTTGTATGTTTTGGAATGATCCTTCCATGCTGTCATTGTCAGATGCTTTTAGTCGTCTCTTATCGAGACTGGTAAATGGCATGTTAAATATGGAATTCTCCATTTAGGTCTAAGCAGGTTTTGGAGAGGCCCTATTTTCTTCAGGGATCTGTGAAAAGAAGAGGGAAGGTAGATGAAAAATTTATTTATTGAAAAGTTCAGCGCTACAATCAATTATTTCTATATCCATGTTCATCAAATAAGTAGTTTTATCTAGAAAGGAAATCAAATTCATGAAACTAACAGAGGAAGCTGCCCCGCCCTCCTTTATCCATTATCCCAGGAAAGAAAAGAAAAAAAAAGAGCCATTCCCACTCCTTGTTTCAAATAATACTTGGGTATTTCATACAAAGTGGAAGGGCTCCCACAGGAAGAGGTCAGGGGTAGCTCATAGTGCTTTGAAATGAAACTATTCTCTAGGCAGGGAGGAGATTCAAATCTTAGCATCCAGCACACCTGGATTGTGAACCTGTGATTAGGACACTTACTGAGAAGGCAAAAAACCCCACTTCTAGAAAGAATGGATTACTGATACAAACTGGAGCAGGATCCCACAAGAGAGGCTGACCGTGTCCCCTGCTCCCACTGGAGCCCTTTAGCAGCTTGGCAGACAGGTGCTCTGGAGACAAGAGTCTGATCTCACCGGGGAGAAAAGAGGATCCTAACTGGGACCTCCACCTCATGTGTGAGCATCCTTGTCCCTGCCACCAGGACCCATTTTTGAGGAACTGACTCTTCGTATCTTTACCTTATTTTCAGGTGCTCCCATACTGTCTGTTTCTGCCCTTTTTTTTTCCAGAGTGGAATGAAACACACTGTGTGAATCACAACGCAGTGGTGGTGTGTCCACTTTTATTTTCATTTCAGCAAGAAGAATGAAAGAATATGTATTCTGAAGTGATCTGCAAATATCTGTCCTGGCTTTTTCAGTTCAACTGTCAAATTAAAAAAAAAAAAAAACTTGTAGATGGTGTCATTCCTAATACTAGTGTCACTCAATGCTTTGTCTCCATCTGCAAATATTTATCTTTGTTACTCTTATGATTAAAAATCATGGTAAAAATTTATTTTAGAAAAAGAAGCATCAGTTTATATTAGAGGGCAACTTTTACTTCTGAAAATTAAAATTATATGGCCTAAATCATACGGATCAGTGTGCCTAACGCTAGATATATTTTTTCTCCTCAGCCTTTAAGTTTTGAGAGCAAGAAAAGCTACACCTTGAAAGTAGAGGGTGCCAACCCCCACCTGGAAATGCGGTTCCTGAACCTGGGTCCCTTCCGTGACACCACCACCGTCCACATCAGTGTGGAGGATGTGGACGAACCTCCTGTGTTCGAGCCCAGCTTCTACTTTGTGGAAGTGCCTGAGGACGTGGAGATTGGAACCACCATACAGATCATTTCTGCCAAGGACCCGGATGTGACCAACAACTCGATCAGGTCTGTCCTCTCTTTGCGTGTTCCCCCAGGAGCACTGCCTGGTACTTTTGGTTGGTGGGCCAGTGATGGGGCTGGAACAGGAAAAACTCTCTTTTTAGCCCGTGGTAGTCATCAGTGGGTTTAGTCAAACCAGATCTCACACACTGAGGGGCTCTGCTACAACTGCCAAAGCAGTGCAGGAGCTCACCCTTGCCTTTGCTTTGGTATGGAGAACGTCTGCATCTAGCATTGCAATGAACTGGTCAGGCATGTCCTGATAGCGTATGTTAAAAACAAACCCCAGACTCTCGTGCCTTTGCTGGCACAAACCCTGACAGCATTGCTGAGAATCTGCTGCCATACCAAGGGGAAGGTAATCGACTCACTTCTCCTCTCTCTCCCTTCTGTTTCAAAGCCCACCTTTGTCAACAGCTCAAATGCACAGCTACTTTTGGAGTAGATTGAATGCATACTAGTAAATATTCATGAACCACTAAATTATATAGTGTCTGGTCAAAATTGCAGAGCTAGATATTCCCATAAGGAGTTAAGAAAGGTAAAGTTGTATTTACAGCCATGGGAGCTTCATAGCTGCAACTCAGCAAGGAGCCAAAGGAGCAGATTTGTGTGATCACAGTGCTCTTTTCCACAGTGGCTGCCAAGTCAGCCCATTTTATTAGAGAAGACTCTTTTTCTCTGAGGCCAGCCCACATACTAATTTTCACAACCTGCAGAAGCTCCAGGTGACCGCAAGTTAATGATCCCAGCAGGTCGGCTCTTTCTCTCATCTGAGAAATGCTTTGGGTGTTGAGCTGCTGTTTGCCTAACCTTGCATGAGTCCAGCTTCTGAATGGTCTGCATTCAGGAACAGTCCTGGGAAATACAGGAGAGAGTCGAAACGTCGAGTATTTGGAGTTTTTGAAGAAAGTTAAATCTGTATGAGCAACTCTGTGGGCTTCAGCTAGGAGATCTGAGCAGACACAAAGCCTGTTCTTAATGATATTGCTTTCTGTCTTGTTACTCTAATTATTTTTTTCATCTCTGCTACCTTAATATATCTGTCTTTTCTACCTACATTATAAGGTTGTCATACTTTTCGTGACGTTGTCTCAAATTCTTCAATAAAACTGTGTTATACTGTCTGCATCACAATTTCATTACCTTAAACTTTTTTCCACTCGCATCCTATTTTGCTGATTACTGTCTAGCATTATCCAAACACTGCAGTGCAAACAGCTTTGTGCTAATCTGCTTAAAATAGTATAAGAATAATTATGCGGACTATCAGAGGGTAGAAGTGTTCATTGTTACTTTCAATGAGGTTTTTCTTAGTTTTCTTCAGAGCTTTCTGGTGACTACCCTTGACGAAATAGCACTCTACAAAGCACAGAATGCATCACCTAAGATCTATTAAAAAAAAAAAGTTGCAAATATGCATAGACTCCTTTGTAACTCTGTTCCTTCCCAACTTCCTTCCTTTTTTTCTTCCCATCTTCCTCCCTTCCCATTTTCCTTTCTTTCCTCCCTCCTTCTCTCCTTCCTCCCCCACACCTTGTACATGCAAAAGTAAATGATTGGAGTAGAGGAAACAGGAAAAAAAAGAATAAATACCATTTGTAATGCTATCTAAAATGCAAATGTTAAGAACTGGTTCTCCTTGCCTCATATGTGGTCTCATCCACCCATGCCAGCTCTGTGCAGTATCAGTCTGGCAATGCTTTAGGCTTGCTCTGCATTCACTTTGCACACGGCAAGGCAAGATAAGAAAAACAAAATCCCAAATACATATTTTGTTACACAAGGTGAAATCCAACTGAAATTAAAACTGTGATCTGACGCCTCCTTTTGCCATTTTTTCAAGTATGGAAAAGCCAGGACACATTTCAGAAAGGCTCACTAAACACGGGGGAACTCTCAAATCCTCATTTTCCCAGCATCAGGTATCTGGACTCCCACACTGGGAAATTCTGATTGCTGGAAAATGCCATGATTGTTGTTAAGCAATTCAGGAAGATTACCTAGAGAGTACAGTGGAAATGACTGTGAAGGAGCAGGTATTATTAACAGGAGAACTTATGTGAAGAATCCAGACAAAGACTCCACTTGGGCCTCTTGACACTGGTGATTAATACCACACCACTAATCATAAGGCCATATTCAATTTCAGATACTTGTTGTCCTTAAACTGTCAGAAATTCTTTTTATAGCCTCATACAAGAATAATTATTATAGCAAAATATAGCAACACTCGTACTTATTTCCTAAATAAATCAAATGCCTCAGAAATCTCTTTATTTAAGAAGAGATGGGAAGGACTGGGAAGGAAAGGGAAGCAAACTTGCCATCCCACCCTCTTCGATTTTTCTGAAAAAAAGTGTAAAAGAATTTTCCAACAACATAGTTCAATAGTATTTTATACCCCAGTTTAATAAGTGCCTATATAAAGATCAGGCTGGCATGCTTGTTCCAGTGAACGCATTTGTGCTGAAAGGAGAAAATTCGGAAGAATTCAGCATCCGTTATGACTAATGCTTTCAATTCCCATCAACTTTGAAGAAAGACCGAACAAAAATGAGAATAAGTCTGGGCTCTGTTCTAGGCTGTGGCATTTACATAGGCGCATGTGCGGCTTTTGCCGAAGGATCTCTTACCATGCTAACATAGCTAGCTAGGAAGGCAACTCGTACAAGCTGCTGTTAAGAGCAAGGTGATGCATACGAAGGGTATTGCGTATTTTCCACACCCTGTGAAACGGTCCCTCTGACCGAGTACAGCAGTGGCAGCTGTCAATCAACTGCCTCCCTGCCCGAGTTTTCTGGCCTGCAGGTACCACCACACTCCCTTGCTCACGGGTGTGAGAAGTTTGTTCCCAGCATTAAACTGACATATTGGCCAGGCAGGTTCAGTAATTATGATCAATCAGCCTCACTGAGGGAGCTGCTTTTCTGGCTGGATGATATGGGAAAGCCAGTCATCATCCCCCTTGCATTGACATGGCTCAATCAGTAGGATGGTCCAGGATGCAGGTGGAGTTTATTCCCCTGAAGGAGGACAGAGTACAAAAGCACAAGGAGGGCAACGGTTCCTCCTTGTCATCCTAAATGCCCAGAGAACGAGCTGATGTATAGTCATTTTCATAGGGCAACGGTTCCTCCTTGTCATCCTAAATGCCCAGAGAACGAGCTGGGCATTTTCATCCTGTCTGAATTGTGTCCAAGGAAAAGGCATAATTATTTTTCTTAGAAAAAGAAATAATACTCTTCACTGCCAGATTTTCTCTGTAAAGCAGATGTTCCTGCGCTGAGCTGTGCCTTGCTTTGAGGCTTCTTCCTCTAAACCTTCCTGTCTTCCATCTCCATCCAAGTAGTACTCACCATGAAATGCTGTTAGCCACATGAACTCCTAGTTTTTCAAGCATCTCACTCTGTACCTATACAAGTCAATGGAGCACATAACTAGGTTGTGGAAGAATGTGGATCTGCTGTGTATGACAGTATTCCCATTGCCGGGGTACTTCATTGGCTATAACACACAGTTTTCACACGGGTTGCATAATATTTTTAGTATGTACTCTTGCAGATACTCGATTGACAGGAGCAGTGATCCGGGGCGGTTCTTTTATGTCGACATTACATCAGGAGCACTGATGACTGCAAGACCTCTTGACCGGGAGGACGTTTCTTGGCACAACATCACTGTACTGGCCGTGGAGCTGAGTAAGGAGCATGCAGATTGTACATAGATTAAAGAGATACAATAGACAAAGCAGGCTGCGAGATCTGAATTCAGCGATTCACATGTTCTTATGCACTGAGTGGGAAGCCATATTAACTGAATTACTCTTCTGACATCAACAAGCGAATACTGCATTTTATTTATTTTTTATGCTCCTTTTCACAGGGTGGTGGGAGAAGTAGAGGCTGGCAATTAAATGCAGAGTGCTGCTTTTTCAATTCATTAGTATTCCAGGAATTTATTTAAAACTCTTCCTGATGTGTTTCTGCAAGAGTTCTATCTCTTCAGAAGGGCTAGGCAGCTAAAGCAGTCACCGCAAAGGCTGCACAGCTGCCAGAGCTGCCAGTCCTACCTGGGAGGATTGAGTAATGCAGAGACTGGTAGGCAGCAATGATCCTACACTGCTAGGTCACTAGCCAAAATCTGCTCTGGTTCAGCAGCAAGTAAATGTCATCACCATCTGCTTGCTGCATGAATAATTTGGGCCAGAATGCTTTGGGATCTTCTAGTATGCTGAACTCGTTATGCTTTTGGGTTTTACAATGAGCTAAAACTCAGCTCAGGATCCATCCGTGCCAGGTATTTATTGAGGCTATGAGAACAAGGAGATGCTGATCATTTCATAGTGTCAGTATGAAAAATTTAGCTGAGTTTGAAATGCTAACAGATGCGAGCTTCCTAAAGGAACTTGGGATATATAAGCAAATAAAATGAAAGGTTCACCCAATCTTCACCTGAAATCTCTTTGGTCCACACAGCTTTTGCTCAGGATCTCAGTTCATCTGCTGAGGGGTTGCAGCTTTTCAGAAGCTTGCTGCCAATAGCTGAGTCATTCCTCATGTCAGAGAGAGCTCCCTGCACATCCAGGCTGTACCAGAGATATGGGGCAGTTTGAGAGGAAAAAGGTTTCAAGAAGCTTGCCCAAAATGCGATCAGCCAACTTGAAGTTAGCAGAGGGAATATTTCACAAGAGTCGGGGTGACTCTGCCACTTACTTGCAGGCTGTTCCAGCACATGATGCCTTTCTGTCCCTTTTTTAGTAGTGAGAGGGGTTGGTGACTTGATAGGGTCTCACCCCCATCTATTTTGATGCTAGTTTTATTTTCAGCCACCAATGGCCATTGCAATTCCACGTAAATCCACATACACACACGAGTCTGTAAAAGCCGCCCCTGTAGCAGCACTCGAGGGTGAGAGCAATATGAAGGCATGTCTTCCCTTGACTCATCCTCCGTCAATCCTCTGTCAGTTTTGCTCTGTACGTGTGCAGCAAAATGTTTTGATTTAGTGAATAGTTTCAAAAATGTCATAGTTGTGCACTCCTGAATAAAGCTCCTAGTTTTAAAAGTTAGATCGATATTACTAAGAGTGTAAATGCAGACATTCATCTGCCACAATGACAGGTGTGTTATAGCAAGATATGTATGGACATGTGGGAAGCTAAAGGATTAAATTATAAATTAGGGACAAACAATATAGTTTAAGAGTATTATCTCAATGATACAATGTGACACATGTTATGGATACAGTACATTGAACATTTAAGAAAATTCCAGACTGTAAGAAAATTGTCTATTGTTTATACGAACATATCATTTCTTGCTATAAAGGGACATATATCTGGAATTAAATGCACGAAGTGGTATGGCTAAAAAGAAGATGAGAATACTAATTTTTATGAATTTTCTGGATCTTTGCACCTTTTCTGACTTCTTAATAATGAATTTTTTTTTTTTTTTCTTTCTGCTTAGAGTTTCATTTTATCATTAAATAAGGGAAAAAAGATCCTTTGGGGCAGAAGAACACAGTAAGAAAAAAATTATTCTGTGGCCACTTAGTTTGGAAATTGTGAAGATATGTGAAATGATGTATGGATTTACTGGCAAAGAAAGCTAATGAACCAGTGGGACAGAAATATCACAAATGATGTCATGCAGAATGTAAAATTTTCATTGCAATTTTAAGCTTCAGTGAAAGCTTTTCTGTACAATTTCATGTGTTATTACATTTTAAACCCCCCTGTACAAAGTATCAAAGACTTGACACTATTTTTGAGTTCAAGGAACACAAATTCTGAGCAAAAATATATCTGAACTGCAGAATTACCACTTTCAACAAGCTCTAAATAACAAGCCTATCCTTAAAAGAGTCCCTTCCTAATTCGTGCCACCAGTACCACCAGAGGCTCAACAAACAGTATTGCCCCATCAAAGGGCAATAAAAAAAATACAGGGCATTGACTAACTTTTGTTATATAGAAATAGTCCCATTGGACTGAACCAGGTTGAAGTCTTTCATGGCAAGCTCTAAATAACAAGCCTATCCTTAAAAGAGTCCCTTCCTAATTCGTGCCACCAGTACCACCAGAGGCTCAACAAACAGTATTGCCCCGTCAAAGGGCAATAAAAAAAATACAGGTCATTGTCTAAAACTTTTGTTATAGAAATAGTCCCATTGTACTGAACCAGGTTGAAGTCTTTCATGGCATTTGTTTGAAAAAGGTGTGATTTGATGGGAAGCCAGGATAGACAGAAAGCAGCGTTTGCAACTTCACTCCAAGTCACATGACCCACAAGCGACCGCAGTTCCCGAAGGGAAAATGTCATTTAATGCGAGTCAGTAGCGAAAAAGCTGCTTTACCTCTTGGGCAGAGTGAGGAGCAGCCCCTTCCCCTTCCCCTTTCCATATATTGCCTTTCTTTACATTGTGCTTCCTCCTTCCAGACAACCCCTCGCAGGTGGGCAGCGTCTCCGTGACAGTGAAAGTCCTGGACGTGAACGACAATGCGCCAGAGTTTGCAAGGTTTTATGAAGCTTTTGTTTGTGAAAACACCAAAGCAGGGCAGGTGAGAAATGCTAGTAACACCAGGAGTTGGGGAGGGGATGCTGTCCTACAGGGAGATAGCGTGCCAGAAAGGGTGAGCGTTGGAAAGAGGGTTCAGCTAACCACACGTTTCTTCTGAACTCTCGTCAGCAGCTGTCTGTGCTGCTTTCCAAAGGCAAGCACTGGGACTGGCATCGTATATAGCACCTCTTTCTTCTCACGCAGTAGTTTCCAGGCTCACTGCACAATACACTTCATGGCTGAAATAAACCCTTCCCTTGGGCAGGTGCCAGCAGGCAAACACCCAGTTTGTCCTGTGGCAGCAACAAAGTGTTACGAGAGGTGCCACGGAGTCAGCCCGGCCCAGGTGTGACAGACAAGGCTTACTGTTAAAAGACAGCTTGCCTTAAGCACCCCTGGCCTATGGGAGCTGGACATAACATACTACATCAGCTTCAAAGGGGTGCCAAACTGAATCTGTTCTGCTGTGAACTGGAGATGACGGAGAGTCATAGACAACACAGGACTTCCTGCTCTGCACACTGTAAACCAGCACCTCCAAGCAAGCGGTGAAGCATCTTTGCTCCTCTCCCTTTCAAAACCCCATCAAAGCCCTTGAACAAGGTCTGTCTGTGTTACAGATGGACATGAGCTCTCCCTCGCTGGAGCTGGTGCAAGCGCTACTGCTGATCGCTTGTGGGGAGGTGACCTGGTGCTTCACCACCCAGGGTCCACGGTGGGGACTTGTGTCTCCTAATGCAAAGGTGACTAGCATAGTTTAAACACATAGATGCACCACTCATGATTTGTGAAGGAAAAATTATGCTAGTAATATCACTGTGTGTTCGCTGAAGCTTCTCCCAGCTTGCTGTGAAGCAGAATGAAATAGCCACTCACTGCTGGGACAACTGTCCTCACAACTACCACATACAGGATAATTTCACCTCACTAATTTACAGAGGCCCTTAATAATATAGGGAATAGAATTCATTGCCTAGCTTTTTTTCCTGGTTTTGAAGGGCAAGTGTCCTAAATAATAAGCTTTCCGAGAAATGCACGCTAATTTGGACTACTTCCTTCAGTGGAGAAAGCCAAATTCTGTTGCCACATTTTGAAAAGTTCTGAAATCATTTTTAAGGTGTTGAATAAGACTTTATGGGTCTGTCATTTGCCTTTGAATCCAAAAATAACTTTTGAATGCAAAAATCCAGGTGAAGATTTGTTCCTTGTCTCAAAAGATGTCAGAATGTTTATTCAGACAGAGCTATAGCTCACTGTGCTTCAAGCTGTTTGACCTACTTTACTAAGCCTCTATAGGTGAGGTGACAAATCTCTTTCTGGATTTAGCATTGTCTTAGTTTCTTTCCATGGTGTTATTTATTGCATACGCGGAGTGTCTGCATGGTTGCCTTTTCTCTCTTTCTTTTCCACTGACATCTTGGGAAGAATTTAATTGATTTAAAATTAAAAGAGTGATAAAATAATCAACCTGAAGTCTTTTTCTACCTGCAAAATGAAGCTGAAAATAAGTATGGGCTTTCTTACAAGCTTTCTAATGCACAGTGAATCTTCTGAACAACCTGGGCCCTCAAAAGAAAAAAGGAACGTGCAACAGAAGATAGGGATGCATGAGAGAAAAGTGTCTGTTATTTGAATCAAACTATCTCCTTCTTTGTTTAAAAGTAATTTGTACGATCATAGTAAAACAAACGAAGCCTGCAAGGTTTTGAGTCTCTTCTTGATTTACCTATTGTACCTCTGCAAGACATATTTATTCAAATGCTCTGGTTGCTTATATTTATATATATATAAATGTTACCTGTTTGTTTACTTATATTATATATATTTTGCTTCTCACCTGTTTCTGCTTTGTTCTCATATTCTGTAGCTGATCCAGACAGTGAGCGCCATCGACAGGGATGACCCACAGGAGGGTCAGCACTTCTACTACAGCCTGGCTCCGGAGGCAGCCAACAACCCCAACTTTACCCTAAGGGACAATCAAGGTAATCAGAGTGGACACAGACAGTTAGCTACTCTAATTTCTAATGCCTGAGTTGGACTTGAGAGGCTGTGACTTACAGTGTGTGATAAGACTGCCATTTCAAATAATACCAAGTGACACCTGCTCCTTAAAGGCAGTGATAAAATGACATATTACTTAATACACTTGAAGGTTATATGATATTTTCTTCTCTATAAATATTCTCTAGCAATAGACCCCTTTTTCTTCTTTGAGGAAATGTGCCAGTGTTTTGTGCAAATTCAGGTCTTGTGGTCAGGCTGCAGGCATCTCGGATTACCGGAATGCAAATTGCATTCATTCAAAAGGAGATGCTTAAAGGTAGGATAGCAACTGGAACTAGGAGACAAATTTGAAGGGAATTACATTGCTCTTTTTTTGTACACTTCATGTTTTCTCCCAGGCACAGAAAGGGAAGGTTCTTGTACTGTTCCAGTCTTTTCCCCCAAGCACTTTTTTTCTTCCTCTTTGCACATCCTTGTTTCCCTAGGAAAGGGAAAGAGGTTGGGAGGAGATGCAGAGCCTTAAGGGAGTAACTTGGCATACAGCTAAAAGTCCGCATAAGATGCACTAAGTAGAAACTGAAACACCAGTGGGAAGACTCATGGCAAAGCGCTGGCATTTGAGTATCTTAATCAGTGGCATTTGCTTCTTTTGGGGAAGCTTTGGTGGTTTTGGAGCCCGCAGGAAAGCCTGCCGCAGCAGGCCTTCGCATGACTGCTGCTGATGGAGGATCTCCATGGGCAGACAACGGTGCTGAGGTCAGGTCCACACCAGCCTTCATCGGGAAAGAGGGATGACCTTGAGTGGCCTGGCGCAGAGCTTTGAAAGTCAATATGAAGGGGCTGGATTTCAATAGGAGTTTAGTGTGTAAAGTACCACAAATCAGCAAGCGATTCCAGAATAAATGGGGAGAAAGACTGGCCGCCTGCAGCATCATTGGCCAGTCTCCGAGCAGAGTGCCTGCCCCTGCTCCCACATATGCCTACTTGTCACACTTACTTCCATAAGCCCCTATCTGTGCCTCTGCAGGCACATGAAAGAGCAACATAGAGGCTAATAAAGAAGCCCCTGCCTTCACTAACCAAACATGTCTTAAAACGTGCTACTTGCAGAGTCTGGAGCCCTCCTCCACAGCCTGCTAATGCTTTTTCACCACAAAAGCAATTTTTTTCTGTAGTGTCCCTGAAGCCTCCCCACACAATTTCTTGCATTTTTATCCCCTTCTCTCCCCCGTTGTCTCCCATTTTTTTAGTTTTGAATATATATTGCCAAAATAAGTGAACAAATAAAACACAACTCTTGCTAAAACATTTGGCAAACTAGGCTCATTTCATCCTCAAGGCATTGTTCTAAAAAAAGAAACTCACAAAATTCCCAGCATCAGATGCACTTTTTCTGTCTAAGGCCATACTTGCGATAATTTATAGTGACAGCAGTGACTGAATGGCTGTGCCTCCCGCTCTCTGTAAAATACCAGTTTTCCAGAGATATATATCACAAGAAGCTTAGGGTACTATTGGTTACAAATTTGAAATAAAAATGTTAAGTATCAAACCACTGACTATTTGAAATATACACATTAAGGAATAATTTACTGCCTCAGCAATTTGGAGTGCAGTAGTCATTTCAGTAACAATAATTTATATTTATATTTTCATCTAGGGACCACTACGGACTATATAAATTATATGACAGTCACAGAGGGGGTAGCTATACTGTATGTCACAGGGTGGCAAGACAAGAAACAGAACCCACCTTGCTGGTCACAGCCTGTGCATGTAAACACGAGACAGCAACGCTTCCCAGGCTGTGGGAAGGCGCTATTGAAATTAGCAATTGTGCTGATTACTTGGTTGTCCAATATAGCAGTAAGAGAAACTGCAAGACACACAGCCTTCCTGGCAACAATTAAAACCTTTATTTGTACTGAGCAACAGAAGATCACAGTTTGCATCCTGATGAGCTGTTTTACATATTTCTTTGGCCCTTGTCATTTTAGTCTCTGAGAACTTCTTCAGTCTATTCATTCTCCACATATCTCTGGCAGACAGAGAAATCCTATTGTTCTCCACTTTATAGACAGGGATCCGGGGCAAGGAGAAATTAAGCTACTTACATGCCTGGTTCCCTTTGAGTTCAGTAAAATCAATGGGAGATAGACATGTAAGTGTCTGCAAAGATCTGGGCCTAAATGACTTCGCAAGGCCGTATAGGATATACGTGATGAAGCAGGGAATTGAGCTGGGGTCTCCCATCTCTTCGGTTACTGATGTAGGGCATTGGCAAGCCATCTTCCCCCGCTTCTAAATCCAGGTGAGATCAACCTGGGAAAAAGCTGGCAAAAGAGCCTTGCTGTAAGAATAGGATGAACAACGAAATAAACTTACTGCATTTCCAGATTAAACTCTGAGCTGATCTTCTGTTGACCCTTAACTGCTGCCCTCCATCTTTGGGTACCAGGAATTGATGAAGAGAGTAGCCATTTTAATGGGTGCAGGCATCAGTGTCATACCACCATCAGGCCTGTCATTAGAAGCCTCTGGCAGTCTTCCCCATTGCATTTAAATTTGTCCTAGGAAAATTTTTAGCTATTTCTTCCTTCCCTAAAACTGTGGTCTACCTCACACTTTGGCAGAGCGCAAAAGCAGTGAGCTGAAAATCCCCGAGAAAAAATGTGACCCCTTCCTCAAGCCGGTGGTGTCTGTAATGCCTGCTTCCTTGTGCTCTTTCTCCCACTCCTGGTGAAATATTTCTTTATATCATTCCTAGCTATTCATAATTATTACAATTAGTTTTTAAAAACTAACAGAAGTTCTGGGCTAATCATCCCCAGTTCTTGTACAGATGCACGCAGAAAGAGAACAAGCCTTTCTTGTGAGAAGAGCGGTGGTTAGCTCTGATCTCAGGGTTTGGACCTACACAGTGGTTAATTACCTTGACCACTCCAGGGAGGTACATCACTTCCAGTGGGGCAGAAAACTGCATGAAGGAGATGCTCCATGGCTTGCTCGCACAACCACATGAAGACACCACCCTGCATGCCCGCAGGAAGTACAGCTTTCACCTCCTGCTGATCACACAGGCGCGGGACCCACCATGCTGCAATCTTCAGTATCTCTGCTCAGCACTGCAGCTAAGTGCTACCAGCCAGCCCTCTGAAAGCCAAAGACGCTGTGTTGGAAGCTGTGATGCAAAAGTATTGTGCATTTTTATCATGCTTGCTTTTTTTTTTTAATATAATGGGGCTTTCATGTCCTCACAAGCCCTCTTCTCTTGATGGCTGGGGCTTAGCAGATATCAAATTTGGAAGAAAATTGTGTATTCCAGTTTCTGCCACGCTGCATCACATTCCAGCATGTCCTTCGCACTGCAGTAGCACGTCAAATTGCATTGGCTTTTGATGAGTCACAGAACAAGCTTTGGCACCAACATATTGCAGTTGCAGAGTAACAGGTAGAGCGATTCTTTAGGGATGATTTGGATGCCTGCCTAGTACAAAGCAAAGCAAAACAAAACAGAAGGGCCGAAATGTAATGCCAAGAGTCACCAAGAGAATTTTATCACAAAGAACATTTAAGACCTGGGTGACATGGTCAGCACATAACAGCAAAAATATATATATACATATATATCTTTCAATATTTGATTACAGAAACTTGGCTTCTTAAAAAATAATTATGGTTAAAAACACCTGAGATCTCTCACTAGCTGATTTTGCACAGCTTCAGTCAGGTTCACTGCCTGTGACTTCTATTACAGGCAAAGTACGACCAGCTCAGAATAGTGAAGTCTTTTTCCCTCACAAAGAGCAATTTTACATAAAATGGAGGTTTGCTGTCACATGAATAGAATTTGTGACTTATATTGTAAGTCAGTTTAAAGAGAGTGAGTCTTTCACCCAGGAAAGAGAAATGCAACCAAATTACTACACTGTTAAGATGACTCAGACATTTCCATTGACACAGCATAAACCCAGGCACTTTGCCATTTTCTGCCCTTTAGGCTGCTTTTTCTCATGCTAAAACAGGCCCAGTGATGAAAAGATGTGGTATTAATAGCTGGGGAGCACATACTAGAGGGCACATAAACAGCCCAAGGGAGAGCAAGCACTTGTGTGTGCCCCAGGAGAGAGGAGGGGGAGGTTTGCAGGAGGCGAGGGCTCCTATCTGCAGCACACCCCTTGCCCAGGAGCCATGGTAGCCGCAGGGTGCTGCTCTCTGCTGGGTTTTGGGACACATTCCTGAAAATCATCTATGTCTGTCCACACCCGCTGCACATACTCAGGCTGCATGGCATATCAAAGGGTGGTGAAATCAGTAAACACTGACACATAATCAGTTTTAAGCAACTTTGGGGATTTCATCTTGTACCTGGTGTTTTTTCCTCAAAGCTCCAGCTCTTGGGATCACATGATTTAACAAGATACTACAGTTTCACTATATATTCATATATAGACATGCACGCACACTTCAGAATTTTACGCTTTCAGAATAAAAACTTGAAATGTCATTGACGTGCAAGAAATAAAAGACCCTAAGATTCCTTTTAAAAACGTGTCACAAATTCAAACTGATCTCATGAACTGTGAAGCCCGAAGTCTCAACACTTACATGCGCCAGTACTGTCTGATGCCATAAGATTTGCAGCACAAAGTATGGAACTTGGAGCATAATTTAAGTCTAGTGGGCAAGTCTAGCTTGAGTTTTGATATATTCCATAGCTGGCTGTATATAACGCTCCTGATTTCACTCCTAAAAGCCACCAAATCATTTCTGATGTTCAGACTACAGCAGATAATACAGCTGATTTACCTGCATGCAACCTGAGTCTCTGCACTGAAGAAAATCACCCAAGATTTAAATTTTAGCAGTGAATTGACAGGGAATTAATAAGGAAATGGAACAATCCCTTGTTGATATTTTGGGTTTTTTCACAGTCTACTTGTGATCAGAAGGTTTCTTGCCATTTCCAGGCAGCAGCTCCATTGTGCCAATCCACCTGGGAACAGCTGATTGGCATCCTGCATTTCCAAGCGTGGCAAATGTACATTGGTAACAACCTGGAGATGCAGATGGCCAGACTCTGACCTCTTTTGAACCGAGGGAACAGGAAACAAAACTAAGTCGTAAAAGAAACTGCATGAAGCTCAGCTCCCAAAAATCCCACAGCATCACTGCACAGGGTGAGGGCTTGTAGGTCTGCCAAAGAGAAAAAGTACCCGTGTTCCCCATTTATCTTAGCTGGCCCAAGATTTGCAGACATGTTTGTAAGCAGGGCTAATTTTCCTGCAGGTTCCTTTAGACTCCCTGGTGGCCCAGATCACATTGGAGACATTCAGTCTTGTGCTTTCCAAAAGTCTCTGAGGCCAAAAATCTTGAAAGTCAGCACTGACAAAATCATCACTGATCTCCAAAGATTTTGCCTTGGCATTTCTGAGATGAGAATTGAGAAGAACGAATTCCTGAATCCAATTTCTTTCTGATTAGGAAACTTGGTGCACAGTCTGAGGAATTTGAGGGAGGGGGTAGACAAGAATTCAAAGGCCACTAGGAAATTCTGACATTTTAAAAAACATGCTGAATATGGAGGAAAAAGCCCCAAAGGTAGGAATTTCCCTTGAAATGACCAACAGCAACTGGCTGTTAGGTCACTCTCTTACTATTTTGTTTCAGCAGCAGCAGCATTTTCATTCATTTTGATTCAAGTTCTTATAAAAAACAGGCAGTCACACTAAATGAAGCAGAATGGTCAAATCAAAGCAGAATAATTCTGACAATGATGACATGAAGCATTCTGACTTTTTTCAATGGCAAAAGTGCCAATGAAATTGCATGTATTTCACTGAAAAATGTTTAGTTGCAAATTTTCAACTTGCTGCTGTTCTAGGACAGCAAGCTGTTTTTTTCCTTTGTCTCCTTGTTGCCTCAAGCAGATGGCCATGCCATGTATCAAAAAACATAAAGAGAACCTTAACATGTCCACAAAGGTTATACACTAGCATCTCCAAAATGGTGGCAGCGCTTAAGAGTGAGGTCTAGAAAAGCTGCTGAGCATGAACAAACAGAGACTACAAGTTGCCTTCAACTGTTTGTTTCTGTCTTGCCTTCTGAAAGCTCTTTTAGCTAAATCTGAAGGCTGTGAGTTTGCTCGGGGCACTTTATGTCATAAGGGGTAAAGGCAACTCATAAGGTGTGTATGCCTTGCAGGTTTGGAGCTATGGCCTGAGAAGATACTGGAACAGGGGAGGCAGAGGCAAAATGCTGATTAATGACAAACTGATAAAAAAAACCAAAGAAAAAAAGAGAGAAAACAAATGGATGTGGGTCCAGGGCTGACTTTTTTAACCTTCCTTCTCTGCTGAATGTACTTGCTCTGCATATAAGCTCTTCTCTCCATTTATTTTCTACCCCTAGACAATACAGCGTGGATTTTGACAAGGCGCTCTGGCTTCAGACAACACGAGCAGAACACCTTTTACCTTCCCATCCTGATTAGCGACAATGGCCGCCCCGTGCTGAGCAGCACGGGTACGCTGACCGTGCATGTGTGCAGCTGCGATGATGATGGCATGGTGATGTCCTGCAATGCAGAGGCCTATGTCCTCCCTGTCAGCCTGAGCAGAGGGGCACTCATTGCGATCCTCGCCTGCGTCTTTGTCCTGCTAGGTAAACCCTTGGCTTCTTCTTGGGAGGGGACAAACTCTTCGGTTCTGGCCAGGGGTTTGCTGATCCACTGAAGGTGAAGGACATAAACACACACGCACACATCTATGTATTTGTATATATTATATGTAGACACACATACTTAAAGGGCCAAATCAAGGACCAGATAGTGTAGTCAGCTGCATATGGCTTCAGACCCTGGGGTGTAGGAATGGGGGAAAAATATGGCCTGCAAATATTTCTGCCAGATCCCCAAAGTCCTAGGGTGTCTGGTAAGGCCCTGCTTTCCTGGAAGGAGTATGCCAGGAGGAAGTACTGAGAGCTGTGGCTGGGGACAAGTTACTTTCTCATCCTCAGCAGTTTTTGATCATACACTCTCACAGGAAACAGGAGTGGTGAGTTCAGTTCTACCTCTTGTCTTTTGGCAGGAGATATCCCCACCTCCATCCTTTTTCCTCGAGACACTGCATTTAAATGGTGCCTTGCTGCTATAAAGGGGCTGAGCATCTTGCATGCGTTCTGTCTCCACAAATAAATTCCATCCTTTCCTCGCCCAGGCCTTCTATGTCCCGTGTTAGCTGTTGGTATTAAAAGAACTTCAGTTCCCTCATTCACTCTCTTGAGTCATAAGATTTTAGTTCAAAACACACATTCCCTGAAATTTCAGAGGACCTAGTTTGAGGAGTGGAGTAGAACACAGGAAAAAATCTTTAAAAGTGCCTCAATTCTGGCCCTGCAAAGGAGCCTAGATACCTCAGTCCAAAATTTCAACATTCAAAACCTTTGCTGAGTTCTAGCCCTGGAAATACAGTCACCAGGTGACAGCACATTTTCAATAGTAAAGGCCTCTGGTGCCTGTATGACCACTTCTCCCCATGCTAAGAAGCATCTGCATCTCATTAGCGCAGAGCAACTGACAGGAGTTCTACCCAGCCCAAGGCAGCGCCTTGCAGATAAACACAAAAATGCTTTGGAGCAGACTAAGGGGCTAGCTCTGCATTTTGCCATGTAGGCAGACATATCACCACAGTGCCTCGGCACCATCCATCTATGTCACGTGCAGCACCCAGCCCAAGAGGCATCCCCAAAGCAGTCTGCAAAACCCAGCTACACAGCAGGAGAAAATTATCTCCATGGAGCTGTGTGCCACTGCAGATAAACCGTTATTGATATCTGATCTGGCTAGCTTAAAAGTAGCTCAAGTGTCGCTACAGTGCATTGGCAAGCACCGCTGGATAGACATGTCCTAAGTGTCACCAAGAGTTAAGAATTAAGGTGAGAAAAGGGACAGATTAGCAGGACCTCAAGCTACTAATTTTGACTGGGGGAGGGGATTTCTGCACCCTTCCACCCGCAAACACCACAGCTCTTTAAATCCAAGGGGCTGGCTGTGCTCACCGAGGGGAAAACAGGGCAGCAGAGAGTCTGAAGCCCTTGCAAGATCTGGCTCCTTGCTGACAGCCCCATGTCTCGGTTGCCTTCCGCAGTGCTGGTGCTCCTCATCCTCTCCATGCGGCGCCAGCGGAAGCAGCCGTACATCATTGACGAGGAGGAGAACATCCATGAGAACATCGTCAGGTACGACGACGAGGGCGGCGGGGAGGAGGACACGGAGGCCTTCGATATTGCCGCCATGTGGAACCCGCGGGAGGCCCAGCTGGTTGTGAAAAACCGGCAGGACATGCTCCCTGAAATAGAGAGCCTCTCCCGATACGTGCCTCAGGCATGCGTCATGGACAACAACGTCCACAACTACGTGCTTGCCAAGCTGTACGAAGCTGACATGGACCTGTGGGCACCTCCCTTTGACTCCCTCCAGACGTACATGTTTGAAGGGAACGGCTCGGTGGCGGAGTCACTCAGCTCCCTACAGTCAGTGACGACAGACTCAGACCAGAGCTACGACTACCTGACGGACTGGGGGCCACGCTTCAAAAAGCTGGCCGAGATGTACGGTGCCACGGACAGCAGCGGGGCTCTGTGGTAACGGACGAGGAATGGCAGAGGGGTTTCCATGCGAAACAGTGTCCGGTTAGGTCCATTCTCATCAGATGCTTCCATGGACATGGGTGAGGCCTCCTAAAAAATAGCAATACGGTGCTTGGATGAGAATGGGAAGAAGGGTGCGAATGAAGGTCTCTCTAGATCAGCTTTACTCAGTTAAATTAAGTCACATTTTTGAAACAGTGAGAAGCAGAAGGAAGGAAGTTTTTTCCTGTTTTTTACAGCAAAATTGGAAAGCTCCACGACTGGAATATAATGACATTACTCGCTTTCTCTCTCTCCCTTGTACACGGCAGCTTACTGAGCTCTATACGTCTGGGTTCAAAGATCTGTAAACTCCAAATGTAATCTCTGACTCACTGAGAAATTGCCAGCATAGAAAAGTGGTTTCCCACTGGTTATTTTTCCCCCCATTAAAAAGGAAAAAAAAATTGCTTGCTAACCAGAGGAAAAAAAAATCCCACAAAGCAGAAAATTGAAACTGGAATCTCAGAGGGCTCTTTGTAAACTAAACCTCCTCTCTGTTGCTAACAGAGTCCCTTTTTTAATCCTTTAGAAACAAGGTTGAGGGTTTTTTTCCACCTGGCCGAGCGGGCTGGGGAAGAGGCTTTGAATTTCTGCTCTAGTTTAATGGCTGATCTATGAGCGTTAACACTAATCCATCTCCTATCAAGTTTGTGTAAATTTATTCTCGGCTCTTTAAAACCATGACTTCGCTAACTGCTCAGAACAAAACCAGAAAATCTGCCTCTTTTGCACTGTAGATGTCTCTTCCATGTGCCAAATGTGAAGATTAGATTCTACCAATGAAAGCCAAATAAATTTAAAAAAAAGAAAAAGCTATATTTGGTAACTACATGGGTTAGATGGGCTTTCCTAATCTGTGTGAGGTCAATCCAAGGGATGTTTACATACTGTAGATAACCTACTTGAACAAATGCAGTATTATAGACCAAGAAATGGATGTAAGAAAATTACATGTATAAGTTTTGTATATTTGTTAATTTTGGTAATAAATATGATGTACTGCATACAGTACAGTACCTTAGCACCTCTTTTAATAAAAGTTAAACAGAAGGGAAAGTCTGATGGCAATTTATTTACTACTTTGCACACAGCAGTTAGTGCTTATCTGTGGCTTTGCATGCCTTGAGCATCAAGAAAAAATGGTTCATCAGCATCGTGTCAAGGAGACAAGCCTTCAGTTTGCAGGTTTGAGCAGATTGTCTGCTTCTTTTATCAGTGTTCACTTGGACATTGTCCTTAGAAGTGCATCAGCCCACGTGCAGCCCACCAGACTAGTTACTTTTCTATTCCAACCATGCTGAAGTCAAAAGAAAGTCTTGGCTGATTTTTTTTGAAACGTTATGCCTGGGGCATTGAGAAGCTTGGAAACCAGTTACACAGCCCCGACAGAATCTCATGCCTTCAGAGACATGACAGACTGTAACACGCAATAACCATTTATGGTCATTCTTACTCTGCAATTGAAGTTTTGAGTGTGGATCTTATCTTGTTTGCATGTGCAAGGGCCAGGGAAATTACACTAACACAAATCTCATGGAAGGTGGCAAAAGGCTTCTGAAAGCAGAACAGTCTGCAATGACATTTGCAGGTTTCTTTCTAGCTAAGGACTCTCTCCATCTCAAATTGCCCAGAAAATAGATGTGCAGACATAACCACCCAGTTACCATGCTTTTACCATGTGCGTGCTGTGCTCAGTTTCTGTTGCAGATGCGCACGAAACACTGCTGTCTCTACTTTGCCTAAACTTAGGCTTTACCAATTTAAGACAGGAGCCTTATTTCCACAAACTCATACAAAGTCATGCACCCCTGAAGAGTCAGGCAGCCAGCAAGGAAAAAAAAGTTTTAGTGACTTCTCAAACATTTGCTCATCTGACGTGACGAAAATCTGTGCCTTCACAAATATAATACACCATGGGTTCTGCTTATAACCTGAACCTGCCTTATACCATTGCAGAAAGAGCACTGAAAATTATGTGATAATGATTCTTTTACTCATCCTGTAGCACTTACCCTCCCATATCATATTGATTTTATAACACTAGACAAAGAACTGCAACCACCATGATCAAGGAAGTGGTGTACAGCACACAAAACTGGTGTTGAGACTTCCGAGAGCTTCCTCACCTCCTGATGCAACAGGAATCACAGAACATAGGGCAGGAACGAAGAGAGAGGACATCTATTCCATCACTTCCCTGTCTGAATTAATCATCAGGTTTACATATTTTAAGCAGATGCCTCTTTATTCTTAAAACCCCCGACTGTTAAGGCTCTGTAACCTTTCTAGGCAATCTTCCACTGCATCAATACACTCAGTGTTGAAAGCCTTCCCTGGGAAGTATAAGGCAAGTATCCTTTGCTGCCATACAAGCCTGCAATGCACACAGATGACTTTGTCCCTCTGTAGAGCTACGGTTTGGTATTTTCAGACCATTACTGTCTCTCCCTTTAGTCACAGTGTACAGTAACAAAAAGTTCTTTGTGTCCTGATACCACAATGGTTTATCTCTCCCATTGTAGGCAGAGTGGGAGGAAGGGGGTTAGAAATGCAGTCCAGCATCATATTGCAGTCAACCTGAAGATACCTAGTGCATTTACTGAGGGTTTTCCCAGGACAAGCTGCTCCAAGGTCTGGTTTTACTCCACAGAAGCCCCCATCAGCGGCCTCTGAAAGACAGGCTATGCAGCAGCTGAGACCAGCTTCGAGCCTGTGTATCACCTGGTGGGGAAGGACCAACGGCACTTGGGTTAGGTGCTTGCACTCGCACCACAGGGGAGCCTGCAGGGAGAGCGGGCTCTGAACCCACCTTCCTAAGCTGCATGTCACCGTTAGGCTATCTGATTATCCTCAGGTTTGCCTCAGCTTGTGAGCCCAGTCCAATAGTCAGACAGCTTGATGCTGTCATAGAATCATAGAATCATAGAATCATTAAGGTTGGAAAAGACCTCTAAGATCATCGAGTCCAACCGTCAACCCCACACCACCA
>NW_008795259.1:5813860-5827522 GCF_000699145.1 Aptenodytes forsteri | reverse complement strand
TTCTTCTTACGGCGTATGGGGACAGCCTGCTCCTGCGCCTTTAAGACTTCCTTCTTGAAGATCGTCCAGCCTTCCTGGACCCCTTTGCCCTTCAGGACTGTCTCCCAGGGGACCCTTTCAACCAGTGTCCTGAATAGGCCAAAGTCCACCCTCCGGAAGTCCATGGTTGCAGTTTTGCTGGCCCCCCTCCTTACTTCACCAAGAATCGAGAATTCTATCATTTCATGGTCGCTAAGCCCAAGATGGCCTCCAACCACCACGTCTCCCACCAATGCTGTGACACTTACCAGCTGGTGTTTAGTAGGCACTTGGCAGCCTGGCTTTTTTTTTTTTCCATTTTATGGAACAGGTGACAGTGTTTTTGCTGTCTGTGAAATCTCTATGCAAACAACCAACACTTGTATCTATCACCCTCCCACAAACAAAACTGAAGAACATTCTGGTTTTACTTATGTGATATAAAAAGAATCCATTTATGGACACATCAGGGCTCAGCAGGCCTGGCCCAAAGTAGAAGAGGGGAGAAGACCCTAAGCCCAAAGGAAGTGTATGGTGCCACAGGCTGGCAGTGAAACAAACATGCTGATCACGCAGGTCCTCAGTCTCCTGCCCTGGGGCTCCTCAAGGCCAGGCCTGGCAGTGTGCATGAACATTTGCAGCACTGCATAAAACCTGCTAGTGGTTTACAGCCGAGGAGCTCAGCCTGCCATGGTGGAGGGACTGGGCTTCTCCACACCAGCAGACACCTCCAAGTGACAGCCCGTCCTGTGTGGGACCCACACTCTACCCACTGCCCTGATGTAAGGGCAGAAATGTCAGAGGGCCAGGACAAGATCCCATATGCCCTCACCAGTGTCCCCAGTCCCCCTGTGCTCCAAGGCCGGTCTGAGTGCATAGAGCTTTTATCACTATTCATTTCATTTGATTCCTCTGACAACATTTTTTTTCCACAGCTGCCAGTTCTCAGGACAAAACAAAAGGACTCCCATCCAGGAACAATCCCCTAGTCTCAGCTGTGGCTGAAAATAAATGGTTCAGAGGAAAAAATAACAGAGGGTGTAAGTCATTTTACTAAATCCAGCCACTTAAAAATTGAGCATATGGCCTAAGCAACCCATCTAAGCTGTCTCTCTAACTAACAGAGCTAGACAAAGAGTGATTTATGCCCCCTGTCTTGGCCATCTGTATGACACTAGAGCCCTCTGGAGGTGCTTCTCTCTCAATTAATAGCCTGGCCTCTGGGGATTTATCCATGCGGTTCAGAGTCTGGCCCTAGGCATGACATTCTCAAGCCCTCTGCCTACATTTGGTTTTATGAGTGACCATGGGCAAACACTACAGTCTCTGATGTTTTCCTTTTTCCTTCCTCCCACCCATCTCTGTCTTGTCTAGGTGGATTGCGTGACCTGCAATCTCTTACGCTGCATTGGTCGTCACATCTAGGCTCTGAGTAGCAGCTCTCTTTAAGCTGTCTGTCAAGAGCCCAGATCTCTTCAGAGCAAAATGCATAACTCAATGCGTAAAAAGAGTTAACGCCATTCTTTCTGGCGTAAATTTTCTTGCAACGCTGCATTTCATTTGCTGCTGCATTGCCCATTTATCCAGCTTTATTAGGTCCCTCTTGATTTTGTCATTTCTCCTCCAGCTTTTATTGCTCTTAATCATTTTATGCCACCGTCACATTTGCTGCCTACAATCCCCTTTTAGACCATTCATTAAAACAAATAGTGACACAGATCCTTGGGGGAACCAAAAGTTATATTTTGGTCACCTTGAAAAATGATTTACTAGCCTGTGCCTGGGTTTTGCTTGGTGCAACTGTCATATAGCACAAACTAGAACCTGCTTCATTGCCTGCTGCCTGACCACAGCTCCCAGGAACCATCAGACTGGAGGGACAGATGGGTCCCAGAGGTCTGCCCTGCATATGCACCACATCTTACCTGTCCCGGCCATGAGTAAGAGAAATGAGGCACGTAAAAGAGACACAAATGATGCCTGACAGAGTCCAGAAAAGTTCTGACCTGAACAAATTCAAAGTTGAGTAGATTCAGTTGCTTTTGCCTTTGTGCTGCCAGGGTCTTATTACTAAGGTTCTGTCAGATGTGATCACTTCGGTTTATGCTAGCTTAGCTATCAGTGAGACCAAAGCCAGGAGAGGCTGCTGCTCCCCAGAAGAGAAGGTGGGTTCAATAACAAGTGAGGACAGCATGTGAGGAAATCCATACTGCTACAAGCTAAGTATGTTGCTGCTCTCCCTCCTGCTGTCTGTCAGGATGTGAGGCAGCCCATTGCAACCTGCTCAAGAAATAGCCCTTAATGTATTCTCTTCACATGCAGCTGGTGTAAACAGGGAGTGGGTCTGTCCAAGACATCCTAATTTGTGCCTGCTGAGATCTGCAGCACTCAGAAGAGGAGGAGCTGCCTCTCACTCAGTAGTGCCATGTCTCTCTCAGGGCAATGTACATGCCATTAGAGTGCCCCAAGATAGCCACTGCTACAAAACAGCTGTATCACCTAAGGGATTCGTTCTCATGCGTAGAGGTCAGTGATTTGCCTCTCATTTGGACTGTAATGCAGTAATAATCTGTATCAGTGCATCCTCTTTAAACAGACAGAGGAAAATTAGCAGGGACAGCTGCGAACCTGAGGTGGAGTCAGAGCTATGATCCAAGGAAAGCAATAAGGGTTGGGAAGTCTCACTGACAAACCAAAGCTTTGGGGACAATTTTTCAGTTTTGCTTTCCTATATCAACCTTCTAAAGATCCTGCCCCCACAGACATGCAAGATATTTTACTGTTGGCCTCAGAGGTGGCAAACCAGGCCACCTTTGCGTCACTGGCTCTGAGGAGAAGCAGCAGTGCAATGCCAATACTATATTTCCCAAGAGATATTAGAGTAATATGACGAAGGAGGTGGAAGAGAGTCACTTTACAATTACTTTAAAAAAGCATATGATTTTTTTTAAGAGCTGATGTGGAAGACAGTACACTGAACACCATTTTCAGACCTCATTTGTTATTAAGCCCACTATTAAGGAATGGGTCTCTTGGGGAATATGAATTTTCAAGTTAGCATCTTAATATCTGTAAGGCCAGTCCCACAATGACTGATCCTATAATTTTTTTCTGAAAGGTGCATGAGCTACAACATGTAATACTAGAGGCAGAAGTGCTTGCCATGCCATATAACAAAAAATAATAATAATGACAATGTCTATCACAATGGGGGGGTCCTGTTTTGTGGGAAGGGTGAAAGTTCCCAATCTCATCATGGGACTCGGGAAGCTGAACCCCTAGCTAAAGGCTTATTATTTCCAGACGTTCATCCTGCCAAGCAAACACGGGTAAGTCAGAGTACAACGTGATCCTCCTCAGCATCAGAGTACCATGATGAGTGTAGAATAGGAGATTTGTCTTTTCCACCAAGTCTAGAAAAAGAAAAATCTGGAAAATCTCATTTGGATGCTGTTTGGAGCATGCAGAGAGCCTGGAGCAGTGTGCAGTGTCCTGTTCCTCCCAGCATGGCCTAATGCTCTTGCACTCCACTGACACCAGTCCTTCAGCACAAGGACCACCCCTCCCAGGTAGGAAGGACAAAGGAAGGGAAAGAGGGATCCTCTTGAAACCAGTAGTGAAGATAGCCCATGGCAAGGGAACCTGTCCTCCCTTTTGCTCCCACTCTCCTTACTGCCACTGCTATGGGTACAGCGAAACCTCCCTGTACCTCTTGTTCCCCCTTTACAATGGGAAGAGGGTTCACTGCCATGAACACTGCAGAGCATCAGAGCCACTGCTGGTCCCCAGTGGGTCTCTAAGTGCCCCAGATTGTCCTAACCTGGTCCTCATTCAAATCAGTTATGAGGGAGAAATCAGGGAACACAAGAATCCCCTTTTTCCTTCAGGTGTGGAGGTATTTGCCCCTGGGTAGCCCAAGATGTAATTCAGAACAGGAGAATTTTTACAGCTTCATAACCTTCATGTTCCCTACCTGTGATATAACACGTATCGCCATGAACTTACAGAAGAAGTGTTTCCAAGCTCAGAGGAGAAAAACTGCTCTTCTCCCAAGCAGTAGTGCTAACACAGGATGAGTTGTTTGGCCTTATTTGTTTTTCTTTTTGCATACATTCTTTTTGGAGCAGTCAAAGGAAAACAACCTGCCCAGCACGGCCACTTCTTTTTGAAGGACCTCAACCAACTATTCTGTAAGGTCATAGGTATCATGGATGGGAAAGGTAGGAAAAATGGTACAAAGCAATCAAGTGACTTTTTAATAGCAACAGAAACAGAGCCCGAGCCTGCATATGACCTCTTCAAACCTTGGGGCAACCTTTTGGTTTAGAAAACTCTTGTTTACTTCCAGCTTGGAGACAGGTTCTCGAAAAGAAAACTAACTAGTGAGGTACGTACTTTCAATAGCCTCAATCTTGTGCCTACTGTCCACGGTCTTGCATTTAAGGTGTCCACCAGAAGTAAGGAAAACCATGCATATTCTGCCTTTAGACTGTATGCTTTTGCCCTGAGATTGCAGTGTTTTGCAAACCGAAGTTAAGTAAGGCCCTCATATGGGGTACAGAATAGTCATAGGTTTTTTTATACACAAATAAATGGAAGCACAGAGAAGTTAAAAAAATTATGAAGATTTCAGAGGAAATCATTGTAGAAATGATAACCTGTCCCAACAGTCTGTTGATCAAAGCAGACCTCCTCTTATGACTTCGTAATTTATGCCTATGGCATAGATGGCAGGTGTGCAATGGAATTTTGAGTTATAGCTCAGGTGCAAAGTTATTTTTTACTGATAATATAAACATGTCTATCGGTTAAAATGAGAAATATAGTCCCACAACAGAAAATTCTCTCTGCTACTAATCCAAAGAAACTTCATTTCATGATTCCTGTATATTTGAAATTCTCAACTACTATTCAGCCAGCTGTCCAACCACTAAAGAAATCAAAAGTCAATGTTGCATTTACAACTCAAAACAGATGAGTAGGATAAAAATGTGTGAAAGCTCTTATTAAATCTTACCATCCAGAGCTAATTGTAAAGTATTTCCTAAACTGTTAGAGTAGTGAACAACCACAACATAAATTATGCGTAATTTTGAGAAATGAGAGATGATATTAGCATTTTAGAAACATCACTCACAGTGAGAGCTCCAAACTGACCGATTTATAAGCTACAGAGCCTCCTTCATCATCCCTGAAAAATTTCAGCCATCTCATGGATCTGCTTGATAAATGAACAGCACATTCAAAGATGTAGTAGACTGTTGGCTTTGCTTAGAACAAGACCAAATAAAACAAGCATTATCTGTCAGCATTTTCTGATGGGGTCTAGGCTCAGTGCCTTGCCAGCCCTGGCTTCATTTGCAGGTTGGCGCAAGAGAAACTAATGTCAGTAAGGAAAATGGCTCCATCCCACAGATAGAGTTAGACTGTATAAACCAGTGCAGCAGCCACCCCAATAACATGTCCGGTGTAGGAGAAAGGAAGGCTGGAAAACTTCCCCAATGATCCCAGTATCATGTCTTTATATCTGGGCTCACAGAAAGCAAGGCATCTCCCACCAACATGGGAGATGTTTGGTCAACAGCCATAACCCTGTATAAGCCACATATTGCCAAATGTGCTTTCCCAGCTCATCCCTAACAAGCAACACCAAGGCACTACGAGACTTGGGGGTCTGGTTTTGACTCTGATGTTGATGCTACATGCGAGTATGACAAATTTTTGAGGTCTCTCTGTGCTATGGCTTTCCACCGGGCATACCACAGGGATAACCATCTTTGCTACGCACTCTAAAGCAGCATAACAATGTGAACAGTTTTAGTATTTATTTAAGCAGACTGCTAAGCATTTTAGGGCCCCAGGCACATGCTAGATAGGATATAAAACTGCATATTTCTTTTCAAAAAGCACATACTCTTCTAGCTCTGGGAAATGAGGAAAATGAGGATGACTCACAAGTAGCAGATGTTGGTAGCATCTCTTAACGCACTACTGGAAGGCACTCAGAGATTGTAGTGATGCAGGCTCCCTTAAAGCCTATCTGGAATAGACTTGAGCAAAATGCTGTAGCAAGCCAGATCCTAATCCATTCCCTTTGTCTCACTTTATCAGCTGTACTCACAATATTTTGCTTCTTTTTCAGACCTTCTCTCCAAAAACATCAAAGCACACAGCAAATATGAATTACTGAAGCAGCACAGCATCCTTGATGTGTATGGTGACTCTGTTATCGGTAGCCCTTGGAGAGTATTACACATTAATACTATTGCTAAAGAAAATCAGCTGAGTGTCTTGGTGCAGCCCAGAAGGATTTGAGACCAATAATAAAGCAGATCTCGTTTTTCCAGAAAAATGTAGAACAGATCTAAAAATTAAATGTCTAAGCTCTTTCTATAGACAATAGAGACAGAGGCAGATTCCCCAGCAAGAAAATCGTATTACCTTAGACACCCTTCTCAGAAGTGGAAGAGTTAGCCCCCAGAAGAGTGTTTCTCTTTCCCCAGGCCATCGGCTGCTGGCCACACAGGAGGCACCTGAGGCCAGAGGTGCCCAGGGGACTGCTCAAGGCATCCTGACTTCTGACCGCACATCTCCAACAGGGATGAAGAGGGGTTTCACTGAGACATTAGTGCAAGAGACACTAGTGAAGAGTAAAATCTCAGAGGAATCCAAACTGCTTGTTGGGTACCTGTAGTGCTGCACACGCTGCTTCATGAGGGTGTACAGCCCAGAAAGGAGGTGAGTGAGACCTGCCACCGCCGGCGGATATACGTGCTGTCAGCACCAATTACCACCACCTCTGCTGCTCAAATTGGCATGTGGCAAAAACAAGTTGGCCAACCTCTCTTTTAAATAAAAGACGTTTGTACTGAAGACAAGATGCAAGAACGTGGCACTGGTTTCATACACAGTTGTGGTAAAGACTTTCTTTAGACCTGTAGCAAGCCATTTAGTCTATTAGTATCAGATCCCTGTCCACAAAACAGAGATAATGGTCTCCTCCACCTTAGCTACTCTGCCTGTAAGGCCAGGGGAGCATCTCTCATTTTGTGTGTGGGTAATGGCTACTGCAATGTATCAGAATTATAACAAGGAAAATTACGCTATTTAGCTACTTTTGCTGTAGCATCCTCCCTGCCAGCCTCTGCCTGCAACTCATTGTCCTGTCTCTGCAAGTAAATACTGTGATAGTGTATAAAAGCAAAACACAGCTGTAGTGAAATCAGCTTGCAGCCATGAAACAACCAGAATGCCTTCTCTTTCCTTTTGTTTAAAATATCATTACTGGGAACCAGTCATCTCTCGCTGCCTTTGCACTTCAGTGCACACGTTAGGCTTTTAAACCTGACCTAGTTTTGGCTGGAAAGTTTCGCAGAGAGAGCCTACAGACAGCATTGCCACGCACATTATTTTCTGTGCTAATCAATACATTATAAAAGCTGGACTGTCTCCCTTTGCTGAAAATGAGGCAAGGGATCAGGAGCAACAGTATGGTCAAGCTATAATGCAACTTCTTGCGAGTCAACTGCACCATTGCACCTGCTGGCCTCCTGCCTCCCCTCATCCCTTTTGACTTCCCTGGTGCTCCACGTAGCTAATGAAGCCCGCCCCGACCCTACAAGACCTCCAACGGCATCACTCAGAAAATGAGAAAAGCTCTGGAGGTTGACACACTGCAGCAGTGTTTGTGGATCCTGGTGACAATCGGGGTTGACACACTGCAGCAGTGTCTGTGGAGCCTGGTGATATTTTTAAGGTGCTTGGATGAGCTGTTTGTAACTGAAGTCTTTCGTGGCTGGAAGCTCTTGCCTTCAGGGCTCATTTGTTTGTTTTAACTGTGCTCAGGATTTCCCTCAGTGCTGAGCTGCTTCAAGCATGGCTGATAAGGGGGTCATGTTGTACAGGGGATGGCCAAGACAGAGTTCACGGTGAATAATAACTACTTTGCATTCATGATAGCCCTGGCAAAGGGTAATCAATTCCTGAGGCTTGTGCCGGAGTGGGTGGGCTCTATCTAGAAATGCCAACATCAGAGGGGGTCAAAATGCATCTGATTGTGAACCGAGACCCCATGGAGGCTGCACGTATCCCAAACTGCCATCGGGTGCAACTGGCCTCTCCCTGTTGCTTCATGCAGGCCCATGGGACCCACGCAATGGGTCAGCCAAGGCACAAGGGCACACGGCTGAGATGTGCGAGTGGACTCATATTAAAGGGCAGCGCAGCACACTTGAAAAGGGAGGACGTAGCATCTCAGGGCTGGGGAGTGTGCAGATCCAAGAGCAGCAGAAAGCAGGAGGGAAGCTGCTGTGTGATCATGAGATTTGGGGCACATCGGACAGAAAGCACTACTTAAAAGGGCTGGGAATCAGCAGAGGAGAGAAGCTGGAAGTATTTGGCTGTGAGGATGTTCAGTTTATCCCTGCAAAGAGCACATTCGGAACATGAGGACAGGACAACAATAATAGGAAAGCATTGATCCCACTTCACATCCTTTTAGCTGAAGAGGAAAAGGGGCAGACAGTGAAGTAAGGACCGTGTTAGAAATGTGTGAACGAAGATCTGAGGATGAACAGAAAGCAATGGCTGCAGCAGCTACTTCATGCTGGAATTTCTGATGCAGGTGAGGAGGTTACACAGTCATGCAAAGCCATGGGCCAAGAGAAAAATATCCTATCCTTATACCTGTGCTCACTAATTTGAACATTTCCAGAAGCCCTTCTCTGGTAAGTGCTCAATAATGAAGCTAAAAGTTGCACAACAACAACAAAAAATCATTAATTTATGTCTTTAGTGTCATTAATACTAAGTATCGAGATGAAGGGTAAATCATACTGGAATTAGAAGGAGACATGGAGGACAGTTAATCCTGCTGTGGCCCTGTGGTTGCTTTTATAGGGGGGAACAGTTATATCAGTTACAAGCATTCAAAAAAACACGTCAGCTATCCCCAAATTATTAAACTTTCTTTGCTTCATCGTAATATGTTTTTCTTTTAAGAAAAAGTTGCATTTTGTTTTTAACAATTTGCCACTAACACTGGCAACTTTGGAGCTCACGGCCCAGAGCTCCTAGTCATGAAAACCTTGCCTCTCTAAATAATTGAAAAGCTGAGCTGCTTTTTTAGGAGGCTGTTCTTTTAATGAAAACACACAAATTGCTTGAATTTTGTGATGAAATCCCCAAAGCCAGCAACACTGACCAGGACTCCTGGAGTCAGGTTTTTATTATAAAAGAAGGGACTGACTTTCTTAGTATCTCATACCTAAAGTTAAGCACTTGACAGGAGGGAAGGGCACATGGAAAGAGAAATAAGACAAGCACAGGCTCATCGCCTGCTTTGTGGTACCGATGCATCCTGAGGGGCAATGGGTTTCAGGGGCATAGTGCCAGGAAGCCCAGACTGAGTCAATGTCACCTCCAGATGGCTGCATGACATCACACCCCGCTGCACTAACAGGACAGGGAGAGAAACTGGCATCGTTTGTTGGACCAACGTTCTGACGTCCAGCCTTCATGACAACATGTCCTGAGGCATAATGTAGTATATGCCATAATGAGACACATTTCATTTGGGACTCTTAATTGTTCTGCAAGTGAGCGAGGTCTCCAGGACACAGGACAGACCTATGTGAATAACCTCCTGAAAGACGTATCAGACATGAGGCACTCCAGCAGCTATAAACATCTTCGTCACACAGCATAGAGACTTGCATGGAATTACATAGGGTCTATAGACTTCATTGTCTGGCTCCAGCTGCTTATTGGCAACCCACATCTGTGCTAGAGTGGCACAGAGGTATTTATGGGATGCAGTCCATGCGAACGTTACCTATAGTGTCCTTGCTTTCCTGTCTGTGTCTGATGTCTGCAAAGCCTTTCTGCAAAATGTATTAACATCCTCCCCATCTCAATATAGTACAGTTCGTTTCTTGGCTTGTTCGTTTTCATGAACTTACAGGCTGCCTTTGAAAAGCAGCCATCAAATGCTCGAGCAATATAAGGGAGAAAAGAAAAAAAAGGAGGCATAATGTAGTATATGCCATAATGAGACACATTTCATTTGGGACTCTTAATTGTTCTGCAAGTGAGCGAGGTCTCCAGGACACAGGACAGACCTATGTGAATAACCTCCTGAAAGACGTATCAGACATGAGGCACTCCAGCAGCTATAAACATCTTCGTCACACAGCATAGAGACTTGCATGGAATTACATAGGGTCTATAGACTTCATTGTCTGGCTCCAGCTGCTTATTGGCAACCCACATCTGTGCTAGAGTGGCACAGAGGTATTTATGGGATGCAGTCCATGCTAACGTTACCTATAGTGTCCTTGCTTTCCTGTCTGTGTCTGAAGTCTGCAAAGCCTTTCTGCAAAATGTATTAACATCCTCCCCATCTCAATATAGTACAGTGTGTCTCTTGGCTTGTTCGTTTTCATGAACTTACAGGCTGCCTTTGAAAAGCAGCCATCAAATTCGAGCAATATATAAGGGAGAAAAGAAAAAAAAGAAAAAGAAAACCTGAGGGAGGAAACAGATTTCAATTTCCAATTTCCAAGAGGCTAATACAAAAAGTAAAGGGGTGGGAGGGAAGCATTTGAAAATTTCATTTTAAAAAAAATGCCCTGGCAGTCTCTTCCCAGCAGCAGCGATGGGGCATTTGTAGGTGAATCAGGGAAAAAAAAGAACAAAGACAAAAAAGTCTTCGGTGAGTTTGCCCAACGCTCCCGCTGCAGAGCCCTCCACATCCCTGGCTTCAGCAGGCAGTGCCGGTGCGCCTGCTTCCCGGCGGCTTCTTCAGAGACGCACCGAACTTACAGGCTGCCTTGGAAAAGCAGCCATCAAATGCTCGAGCAATATAAGGGAGAAAAGAAAAAAAAGAAAAAGAAAACCTGAGGGAGGAAACAGATTTCAATTTCCAATTTCCAAGAGGCTAATACAAAAAGTAAAGGGGTGGGAGGGAAGCATTTGAAAATTTCATTTTAAAAAAATGCCCTGGCAGTCTCTTCCCAGCAGCAGCGGTGGGGCATTTGTAGGTGAATCAGGGAAAAAAAAGAACAAAGACAAAAAAGTCTTCGGTGAGTTTGCCCAACGCTCCCGCTGCAGAGCCCTCCACATCCCTGGCTTCAGCAGGCAGTGCCGGTGCGCCTGCTTCCCGGCGGCTTCTTCAGAGACGCACCGGCACCTAGCGGTGGCACCCACGGTGTTCAGCAAGTGACATCTGTTAGAGACTACAAGTCCCAGCCCGTGAACAAAGAACTAAATTGTGCCAGAAACTGTGGCCATAAAACCAGCCAGAATTATACCATTGGCCTAGCCACACAGCTTCCAAGTCAGGCAAAAGGGCCTGCAAGTCCTCCACAGGGTCTCTCCGAAAGCAGGGAAATGACAGTATGGCCCAAAGCTGGCATAGCCCCCCTCGCCCTTTCAGACAGAGAGGGGTTTACTGTGAAAAAGAGGGTTTGGGAACATGTTTCACTCCCAGGTTTTCACAGTCCCTGGAATTATTCCTCAGCGCCACAAATAGGCATAAGTGAGCACAATCCCAGAAATGCTCTAAAGGACCACCAGGTTAAAGCAGGCTACCTATGACTTTATCAATCCAAAACAGTGTTGGCCAAGAGCTTGTGTTATTCCTTGTAAGCCACTGAGAATCCCACCAGTTTCCACCAGACAGGACCACTCGGCATTTGGCAGACACCTTTCGCTTCTCACGGTGGTGTAAGGGCCCAAAACGCAGTACTTCCCACAGGCTGAGCAAATGGCGGTGTTCCAGTCAGCTCCAATAGCTGTACAGGGTTTTGCAACAGACCCTGTAGAGCATCTTTAAAGGCAGCGTGATAACTTTCACAAAGACAAGGACCAAAACTTGGAGAGGAAAATAAGCAGTCACTATGAAACACCTGGGATCCTTTCTATTTAATTGCCCAGTACGACAGACATGCTCTCATGAGGTTATGTCATCAGATGTATAATTTAAAAATACAGGGCATGAAGATGAAGATCACTCCCGCTTTACTCTAAAGAATAGGTTCATAAAAGAATTATAAGGTTTCTTAAATGATTTATAGCTGTTATAACCATTTTACAGATGAGTAATACATTTTATAAGTCCATCAACAGAAGATTTAATAGGTAGGCAATCAATCAGCATGCATGATAACTAATTAATCATATATTAAAACATCTCTCAGTGCCCTATTAACCCCTATTCTCTCATCGTGAACATACCCGTAGCACAACCCCTCACACAAGTAACAAAAGCCAGCTGACCTACCCAGTCCCTCGAAGCCGTTAATCTCCAGCTCTTAATCTGCAGCTCAAGGGCAAAGGAGCATAACTAACCCGGCAGCCTGCCCCTGAAGGTCAACAGGCTCCTGCTCTTCTGGAGCAGTGGGAAACGCAGCATCTCCCATCTCATTACATGGATTTCCACTAGCAAACGTTTCTGACAGGGCTCTCTATCATGCGTACAGTGACTCTGGGACACTGATATTCCTCCTTTGCTCTTTTGTATTAATACTTTGCCCCTACCAGAGGCCAGCTAGGAGTCATAAGAGCACCCTGCTGCTCATTTAAAGAAACAATGAGGAAATGAACTTTTCAGCACTCTTGCTAGACAGATCTCTATTCCATTTCCCCCACACAGTAAGCAAAACTCTTTATCCTCATCCACTAAAATATGTACCAGAGGAAAGATCACACTCAGCACCCACTGACTCAGGACTGTGTTCTTTTAGAAAACAGTTTACCCTCTGCTCCAAGTCCTATATTGAGCAATGGCTAATTCTGTGTATGTTAGTCCACTTCGGTTTTATCCGTCAAGGGAAGAGATTGGTGCCAATGTTTCTATAAGAAAAGCAGATGTAATCAAACCCTCAGGCCTGTTTAGATCCACATGAAATGTCTGCACTAAGTGCAGCCTCTGCAGCCCTCAGCTGGTTAAGGTTGCACTGAGCTCACCTGCTGAAGGGTCACAGGCTCTGTGAAGGAATGTGTTTCCTAATCAGTTTTCCAGATTCAGAAAATATTTGCAAACATTTGCAAAGAGACACATGCAATTTTAAACACACACACACCCCGCAAAAAAAAAAATTATTTGACAATCCTTCCCTTGCACAAGCTTTCAGAGGCCCCATGGGTTACTGCATACTCCTGTCCCATAGAAAAAGTTCACATGCTAATTAGCTGCAATCTGGCTGCACAAAAATTTCATTTTTCTCAAAATAGTAACCCTTGCTTCATAGCAGTGCTAGGGCAGAACACCACAATACCAAACTACTTCTTCCAGTAGGAGAAGCATACTCCCTATGTATGCTACATGGCATTGTGGGGTATAAACATTTTGGCACTTGTATATTCAAATGGCAACAGCAGAGTGGCCATTCTCCACTGCAGAATCAACTTCCTCTGGGGTCTTATCATTGGATGGATCTGTCGCTCAGCAAAAAAATCACATTCACCATCATCTGCCTTTTGTGATGATCTGTACACACACACACACAGAGGGGATGTCCTGGTTTCAGCAGGGATAGAGTTAATTTCCTTCCTAGTAGCTGGTACAGTGCTGTGTTTTTATCTCAACCCACGAGTTTTTCTCACTTCTACTCTTCCAATTCTCTCCCCCATCCCCGGGGGGGG
>NW_008795259.1:5798315-5813536 GCF_000699145.1 Aptenodytes forsteri | reverse complement strand
GGAGGAGGGAGTGAGCAAGCGGCTGTGTGGTGCTCAGTTGCCGACTGACTGAGATTAAACCACAACAGGGGAAAAAAAAACCAAAACCAACCTCTGTCACTGTAATGTACCCATGCTTAAAAGAAATCACCATCTAGTCATTGCCGCAGACTGGGGTGGTGCCAGTATTATAATTTACTGCACTAGATGTGCAACTCATCTTCCCTACCCAACTGTGTATCGCTGCCAGTCCCGATTACTCAGACTCACATCACAGGGGCTGTACAGAACTTTTTAAAAAACTAAGAAGTAAGGGTAAAACAGTGCCACAAAGAAATGAGTCAAAGGCACCCAGGTTTAAGAGTGGCTGGTCTCCCTTCATGCAGAACGTGTTATCCTCCCAGCCAGCAGCCTGTAGGAAGGGCAAGCAGCTATCTATTGCACAAGGAGACAGACTGCCCCAATGAGTGAGCAAGCTGACAAAATTGGGAGACAAATACACAGTGTGAGGTGGAGCAGACCACAGCCAAGGGGCTGTTTCCTCTCAGCCCGGAAGCAGAGGACAAGCCAGAGCAGCCTCTTCAGTGGAAAAGGAGATCTACATTGCGGGGGGGGCGCGGTATTCCTTTTTTTTGTACACTGTGGTCTTACGTGTTTTGTGGTTTTGGGTGATCCTTGGAGAATTTTTCAGGGCATGAATCCTGTGGCTCCATCTCTGCAGCTCCAGGCACTGGTTGGATCTGGTGACATGGTGATGGTGGGAGAGCCTGCTTTCACTGAAATCAGCACACTGCTTTCAAGGGCACACGCTTGGACCTTAAATTTTAAAAGCTAGAGAACCTTTCATGGCATATCCCTGCTACTGTGTACAACAATTTCTTCCCCAGAATTGCTTTAAAAATCCTTTAACTGACACTTCATTCAGAAAGTTTTCACCAAGCTAACAAATAGCATGTATGTGATGTTCCTCAAGTTACTTTTCAGGGAAGGACTTGTAACCCAAAAAGCTAGTTCTTCAGCTGGCTCCAACTGCCATAGCTCTCCTACTTTGAGGGGAGATGCACCTCTTTGCCCGTAGATCGCTTTACATCAGAGTCCAGATTGTCAGCACCACCAGGTTGTAAGTACATCCAGTGAAGAACAAAATCACAGACAGCCCTTCCAATCCCATGCAGCGATCCATTCAGTTCTTGAGTTTGCAGTTCGGCACTTTTTGAGGCAAGTAGTTAACAATAACGTGAATTAGTATAACTATAAACCGCTGGAGGTAGCAGAAGCATAGCTGAACCTAAAGGGAAAAACTGTTTTCCTAGTGAGAGACAGCAGATCTTATAAGCAAATCTTTGACACATTTGGTCCTTTCTGATTGTAGTGGACAGGGATGATCTTGAGTATCTGGTACTTTTTATTTTTGCTTTCACAACCAAAATTAAACTAGCCACACAGCAAACCCTCCAAAACCAAGGTGTTTAGGTCCATTGATTTTGCAAAACCAGAGCCAAGATTTTGTGCCCTGCTCTAACAAGTTTCTCTAATTCCTCTGTGTGAAGAGTCTCTCACACAAATTCCCTGTTGCATTCAGGCTTTATACACATCCTTTCTAATCCTTCGTTCTTTTATTGGGTTTCTATTTTGAGCAGGTTCCTTAGCACTTAGGCAGGGATATAATGCTGTTACTGCCATACCCTTAATTATTCCATTTTTTCTTTTTTACTCATAAGCACTAATTGAGTCATGATCTCTTTGCAAATATGACTTAACCTGCTGTTCTCCTGCTTGCTCAGGCACCGCAAATAAAAAAATAATGGCACTGGTAATTAACTGAGGCCTGGCAATATAACTTGCCTCTCAGCCCGTGACGGGTAGAAGTTCAATTGAAAAGTAAGGTGTATAAATGCATATTAAGTGAACCAGAACTAAGCACCAATCAGACACACAAGAAAAGCATGAGCAGAAAAGAAACTAACTTCAGATATCAAGTTGAAGAAATTGGCAAAACATAGATGACCTTTAATTTAAAAAAAAAAAAAGAGATTTATTAGTAGCAAGATGGGCAGACAGACAACACACACACATACATTTCAGTTGCATGTATCAGGTAGCATCAGCCTACAGAGGAATGCTTTTTACCTAGAAAAACATTTTTGAAAACTTATAATCAGGTATTCATAGGACACCTTAGCATTGCCTGGCAGGAAAGAAACCAAGAGAAATCAAGAGATACAAGGTACAGAGCTGTGTTTCAGTCTGAAGCAAGCCAAACTGAAAAAGGTGCTGCTTCTGTATCCACTCTCGGTGGCGTGAAGCATTTGTAGTCAGAGGGGAGCATCAGGTTGCACAGAGGCTGCTCCTTATGGGTCAGGAGAGAGAAAAAGCATGCGTGCTCAGAGCAGAAAAATACTTCTAACTGGGGAACACACACTAGCAAGGATGCAAGAGGTGAGAAAAACTCTTCCAGCTTTCTTACTGGGGAGACCAAACCCCCGGGTAGTGCAGATGACGAACATTGTAACTCACCATGGACTGGAGAACAGGCATCATATAAGCTCAATATTTCTTGCCCTCGCTCTTGATTTTCTTTGTTATTCTCCTGCAACTATCTCCCTCCTTTCCCCTTACTCTTATGCTATTCATGGGCCAGTTATAAAGCCTTCATGCAGCCAGTTTAATACCTCTGAATCCCCATCAATTATAATCACAGCTGTGGAGTCTAGTGGATGAAAAGACTGTCTCATATTTCAAAGTTTAATGAGTTCCATTCCTGTAAATATTACACTTCTATTAAAATTCATGGTCGTTTTTTCCATTAATTTCATTTATAAATTAATGCCTTCTAATTTTCTAAAGCATTAACATGACCAGTGACTTATGTAGGTCATCTGAAATAAGTGTCAGTAAAACCTTTATAATGCAACATCTTGTATTCTGTACATCTTGATCGTGACCCTCCCACAATTTATAATTGGGATTTACAAGGTAGGGAGGAAGAAAAGGGACAATTTTCATAGTTTATGTTCAGAGAATGGTGAAAAATTAACAGGATCCAGATGACAAAAAGAGCTCTTGTATAGAGGGAATGCTATGCCTACAAACTAAGAGAGTTCTGCTTCACTTAGTAACAGAGAATAATATATGGGCAGAAAGAGTAAAAAGCCTGCATGTTACACGTCTTCTCTTTTCTTCTTTTTCTGCTCAAAGACTGATCAGCATGCCAGAAGGCAATCGTGTCCTGCAGGTAAGTGGAATAAGAAACTAAGAATATTGAAAAGCATCTATCTAAGGCTGCTCACAGTGCAAGAACACCTGAAGCGCACTGCTGAAAGTTTACCAGGATGTTTTTGAAGAACTAGGATATCGTAGAAGATACATCACATACATAAAAATTATTCAGCCAGTACAGTGCATGCCTACCAAATTCTATGAGAAAACAGCAGAAGCAATAAAGTAAACAAAATAAAGAAGGCACAGAGTGCACAAGTGCCAAGAGGCAACATGGCAGTCATTGAAAGGCTGGGCTTTTGTACAACCTCAGCAACTAAAAGCTTTAAAGAGTCATCATTGCCCAAAGCTTAACTGGAAAAGAAAGATTGCAAAGGTACCTCAATGTTTGATATCAAAGATACATTTGCAGCGGAGCATTGTTGGGAAGTGTCATGTTCCAGTCTCGGCAGTTCTGACCTACAGCTTTCACCAGGACGTGCAGTGCCCTGCGAGCACTGACACAGGAGAGGCAGCTAGCATCCCACCAGCAGGTACATCGTGCTGCAGCTGGCCGGCCGATGAACTGCAGTCAAAACGCGAGAGCTGCATCACTGAAGCTTTTTCACAAGGAGGCCCAGTAAAACTGGGTAATTTGCTACCCAAGCATGGTAACTTGTTAGTTAGCAGTCTCTGAAGTGCCTTCCTGCCTTGGCAATGTGCCCTGATAAGAACACCAGTATGACAACTTATTGGGGCAAGCAATCATTGCAGAACCTCTTTGTTCTCCCCAGATAGTCAATAACCCATGACAAGTCTCAAAGGCCTACCTTACACAAAGCACAGCAAAGCGTAATGTGCAGGGCAATATTTCCTTCGCTCTCACGCTGCTTCATCATCCCACTGCTGCAGTTTAACACAGTACAGGGACTTCAAGAATTCAAAGTTAGTCTTGGATATAATTTTTGATGCTGCACATGAGTTAGTTGAAACAAATAAAACAGTGTGAAAAACACTGTTTTCCTGCTCCAAAGTGTTTGCACTGTGGTATCAGTGCATTTGCTATTGCTATGCACACCCTACTTTACACATATTAAAAAGATTCCCATGGAGCTGTTCACAATTTACAGGGAGGAATTTATTTTTTAGCTGCACAAGTGAAAGCTGCAGATGCTAGCTGGCAGCTCCCAGGGCTTATTATATATTGCTTCCTCAGCAAAAAATTGTTCTGTATGTAAACCTGCAAATTTTGGATCACCAACAAACTCTGGGCACATAGTTATTATCAGATTAACTCATCTAGCTGGAAGTCGCAGTCCTTAAAACACCCGAAGATAACATTATTTTGTTCCAGGGAAAGCTAAATTGCATTAAAATCTCAGAGGATGTCCAAATCATTTGCAAAACTGGGACTGTCTGAGCTCCAAGGAAACACACAGTACTGTAAAGCCAATGTAAAGAAGGTTTTATAACTCTGGTGTTTCCAAGGTCAGGTAGAAGTATGAAATACAAAGCGTGCTCACTGCTCCCTATTGTAGCTGGAAAAACAAAGGAAATGCAATCTCTGGCTCTGTTTTTGGTCTAGAGGAATTCAGGGACCACAAAACACTAATCACACTGCTTACTGCAGTGCCAGAAGGAACTCAGATGCTAGAATGACGTATGGCCCTGTACAGAATAGAATAACAGTGCTTTATGGACATACAAAAAAGACTAGATCGCTCTCTCAGTCTAATTATTTGAAAACTTTGGAGTGTCTAAACACAAACGCATTGCCCTCCACTGCACACACAACTGCTTTAAAAAGCAATTATTATTCACAGACAGGAACCTGAACAGTTTGGGAAGAAAAGAATCGGAACAGTTGTCAAAGAACTGAATTTATTATCTTGTTAGAAAAGAAAAAGAGAGAAAGAGAGAGAATGAGACCATACAAATACAGCACATAAACATTTCAGTATTCAAACTCAAGTCCAAGAACTATCAAGCATTTATGGTAATGTTAATCACTGTCCTAAGTAGCCACTGATTAGTACGCAGCTGGTTAATACAGCTCTTCTTTTAGCTGTCTAGAAAATATTTTAATGACTGAAAATACTATGTTCAATTTTATATGATCTGGAACATTCACTTTCAGGATCTTTTTGAAACCTAATTTAGCAAAATTAATGATGTTACCCTTTGACTCGGTCAAAGGTTCTAATCTGTGGTTCAAGCAGAGATTTAAAACAGCCACTCCTAATGTGGCAATAAGTTATTCACTTTCCAAACCTCAGTTAGGAGAGGTTACTGCTTCTACCTCTGCCGTGCAGTGAGGCAGAAATAAATGCGCAATACCCTGTGATAAAGGATGCTTTTACTTCATTTTTCAGTCTCAACAGTGATGCAGAACAACCAATTGTCAATAGGACTTACAATACAGAGCGAAAATCAGGATCAGGCCGCACAGCTCCACCCAAGCACTTTCTGGAGTAGTCATTCAGAGGAGTTTCGGCTGCCTGAACATAGGCGTGAAGTGCCATTTTAGATGCCCTTAAGTACATAAGACATCCACGTGGGGCTGACACATGATGTGAGACTGCAAATCCACAACCTTCTGGAGAAGCAGCTAGAGTGTAGGAGATGGAGGGCATCTGAAAGGGCACTATGACACCTCAGTTTTGAAAACTGGGTCCCATTCTCCGTCTTTTAAACCTCCTGTCAAATGCAATTTACTCAGAGCACATTTGCTTGCTGCTGTATGTGTGATTCACATCATGCACTCTCTGACTGCATCACTTTAATTATAACAGTTCTATCTTCCCTGATTTTGTCCTACAGCAATTTTTAGTCCAAATGAAACAGTCCTGTGAAAAGATCTTTTGACTCTACTATGAAAGAATTATTAACTTCATCCACTACTTTTCCAAGCAGAAAAATTTAGACGACTCATTCTCACAGGTGTGTAGAGAGCTTGAAGGCACAGGACACTGCCAATAACTTATATGTTTCTTCCCTTTTAAGTCATCAGCTTGAATCCCATTCAGCTCGAGGGGATGGCATGGCTCAGTCCTGAATTAATTTCTCACAGTCAGGGCTACGTGCTGGAATAGACTGGAAAACATAGAATCCAGAACACGTTTTTCCTTAAGCAGACTGACACCATCACTGCCAACAGCAGGAGGACCAGGCGTAGAAGGGGCCAGGGGGAGCCTGTGCTTCTCCATGCCACCTGACAGCCAGGTATTAGCAAGGGCAAGAAACCGCAGGCTTTCTGATGTAAGAATTCATCCTAAGCGTGTGCTCTGAATGCTCCAGAAAGTCACCGTGTCTCCACATGCCTGACCCACAGGCATGACGACTCTAAAACTGTTTCCCCTTCTCGCCCTTCCCCAGTAAACTGCATTTGGTGGAAAAGCAATATGGTGACTCAGTTACACTATGTGTTCTCTAGTTCATGTTATCCTCCGTGCATTCCACCATTTCCAGCACGCAGCTTCTCTCAATAATTAATAAGAAATAACACCAGAATGCTTAGCTGAGCTAAACTCTTTGCAAGTTGCCCATCAGCCCTGTTCACTTTCATTTAGTGTCATCGTTACACCAGAAATACTTTTGCTCCAAAGAGACAGGACACACACAAGAAAGGAAAGGCAGCGCTCGGGCTTCCTTGCCCTGAATTTGCCTTGGAGCAAGGCACCATTTCTGCTGTGTGTTAGGGGCTGTGCCACCGCGCACTAGTTAAGAGCTCTGCTCTGCCTACACTCAAGGGAAGTAGCAAAGCCGCAAACACAAGATCAGCGGTTTTTAAACCTAACTTGAATCATCATTTCTGGGTTTACTTCCAAGGGAAACAGCTACGATGCATTAAACAGCACACTCAGACAGGGAACACGGATAGTACAGTAACCTGAAAAATTCATGTTCAGTAGCAGTTAAAGTGACCTTATTGGATGTACTGATACAATCAGTTCTGTGTCCCATCCGCTCAGCTGCCTGCAGTCAAAAGGAAAAGAGGGTATCTATCTGAAATAACTAAATATAAATATAAAATATAAATAACTAAATCTATCCTAAAATAACTTCTTTGCTAATCAGAAAGCATAAGATGCCTGGTTGTACACAGCGAGAAGGGGCAACATCTGCAAATGGAAGATTAATAAGAAGAGTTCTGTGATTCTTTTTAATTTTCCTTTTTTTATTTTAATTGCTGCGGCAATGCTATTTGGTGACACAGGTCCTGGGAACCTCCGCGCACAGAGCTACCCATCAGTTTTGCCTTGACTCCTGTTCCAGCATCCTTTCCATCAACTTAAACCTGTTGCCTTATTATTATTATTATTATTATTATTATTACGATAATGTCATTACATGAAGTGTATTCTTTCCTTGAATATTGCTCTGTCTTGATAGGAAAAAATGAACTATTCACTTTGTCAATGAAAAACCGAGATCATCTGCTGGACATTTTGACAAATTACTAAAAATTATTTAAATTCTTCATGAGAAAAACCTCACCCAGTTTCCAGCTGGTTCTTCCTAACGTTTCATCTACACTACAGTTTCTTCAGTGTTGGGAATCAGTTTTTAAACACAAGTTTAATTTGGTTGATTGGTTCTTACAGTATGTACAAATAGCACTGCTCTAAATATTCATTTTCCTAATCAAAAATGAAGGGACAGACTCACAGGGGAGAATCCCCTGCACAGAAGCAATTAATAAAAGGCAAACATTATGGTTGCTTTTACTGACTTCAATAGCAGCTGGTAGGTGCTGTCTTTCTGATAACCAGGCAACTCACTGAAAAATAAGATGGAAAGAATGAACTTCGGGAATTCATTTGTGAAGCTTTAACCGAGGGGGTGTATCAAGAGAACATAAAAGTCGTCTTCCATTCCCAAAACAATGTCTTCTTTGAAGTTATAACTCAACACCGCTCCACCCTGTGAAAAATTGTATTTACCTCTTCCAGCTTCATTTTTTCCTCGTGCAGAGGGCAAAATCAGGATTCTTTCTTATTTCTTGCGTCACTACTCATATTGCTGCTGCATGTGGCAAACTCTGGCTCTTGGGCTGGTGTCACAGCGTGAAAGTGACCTTGACAGGAGGTTCCTAAGTTTCAGTTGTAATTTAGCTCTAATTAGGACTGAGACATTAGCAGCTACTGCAATTTCAAAACTTCAAAAAGAAAATGATCATGCAGCTCAGCATATTGAATGCTGACAATCATTTGTGTTCTGCTGATTAATTAAGAAACCCTCAGAGTAGTAAAGACTCACTTAAGAGGTTTTTTTTAAAAAAAAAAATCACCCCCCCCTGCAGTTTGTTTGTTTCCTAACAGCACAGTCTTGTCTTAGGCTGCTTTCTCTAAGGAAGAGAGGACATATCTGTTCAACTGTGATTCACAGGAGACTTTTCACAGCTGATACAGGGAGCTGTAAAGTGCCTTCTGCTTCACTTTTTTACCTCCTCAGACAATGCCTGGTGGCAAACAGGTGCATGAGAATATGAAATATAGGAAGAGTCATATCTTCCTGCAGAAAAGGGAACACAAAAGGGGAAGAAAGCACCCAAAGAGATGAGCAGTCACTAATGAGGAGCATTTCCAGCAGTTATTCAGTGGGAGCTTACCCAGTTACTTACTGTCTCTTTTAGTTTGCATTGGTTGTACAGAGTTAATTCCTTCCTACCATGCAAGAGGAGTTAAACTCTCCAAATGAGACTGGAAAGTTATTTCAGATGAGTAAGAAAAGAGAGGCACTCAGTGAAGCCGACAGTCATTTAGTCTGGCTTATTATATCCCCACAGTACTATGAGGAAGTTTAGGCTCCAGTTCACAAACCAGCAATGCAATGCAAAGATGCTGTGAAGCCATTTATCAAGGGCTATGCGTCAAACCAGTGCCTGAGCCCAGAAGCGCAGAAGGGTCCGAACTCACATCTTTCTTCTCACTCCACTGGGAAAGACCTGCACCCCTAATTGCAGCTCACCTCAGTGGGAGATGGCGATGCCAGAGCCAGTGTGAAGGTCAGTCGTAAATGATTGTTAAAGGTCTATCCAACCACACACACAATTGGTGGAGTAAAAGAAATGCTGTGAGACGCCTCCCCCTGCTCTGAAAGTGAGGAAAATGTTGTTCTTTAACTCCCTGTACTAAGACAGCATGGGTCTGTTCATCAGCCGCGGGGAGCCTAGTCTGTATTTAGGAGATGGTATTTATAATGCAGCACTATACTCGATGTCAGTTCCCAGAAGACAGTCTGTGCCATCTCTGTTGCTCTAGTGGAAGTGAACAGCTGCTTTCTAGATTTCCCAAAGCCCTGGTGCAAAATAAATCCTTCTCTCTCCACTTAATTTTAAAGAGCAACGACGGCTGGGCAGGGAATATATGCAGGAGAGGAGCAAAAGCAAGGAATGAATTGTTTTATATCATTTTGCTTTTGTATATCTGTAAAGTTATCATTTAAACTACAAAACTGACAAAACTAAAAGTACCATCATGGGTGCAAGAGAGTAACTGCCACAAGGTACAAACATCACCTCCTTCTTCCCCTCCCTGAGCTATAGTCACCCTTCCCTATTCCAAAGTCTTTACTAAAATGAAGGGAAAGAAAAATGAATCTGTAAAATTAAACATACTTCGTCCAAAATAAAGAAAGAAATTGAGAGCAAACAATATATATATTTGCTTCAGTTCCTGTAAGCTCGCCTTCACAGAAAAGGTCAACACTGACTTGTTGTTTCCATTTCACTTCTTATTTTTAGCAGGTTTATACAGCTCTGCTGACTTAATATACTGCAGATTGAAATCCAGTTTACAAAGCAGGAGAGCCAATTGTTTAATCTGAAGAGGTCACAAAACTAGTCTCAGGGTTACCTTACGTTATTTTCATTTCTGGCCACGTGGGACTTTAAAATTCAGTCTTTTAAAAGCTGAGACAAGTCTTTATGTTCTTCCATTAAGAAAGCTGGAGGGGGCAGCTCCTTAATCTTTTCATCCCCTTACTTTTTGTCCTACATGTTTTTAAGCTTTCCTCGGAGTCCTCTTTTTGAGCACATACCCATAGTAGAAAGAGGTGTTGGTATCCAAGCTAAGACACGCTGGGGAACACAGCAAAAGCAAGCATGCTTTCTTGTGCTCTTATTTATGGGGAGATGATTTTTAATGTATTTTATCATTTACACCACCTGTCTACCTTCTCAAACATCACTGAATGCTTCAGCTCACACAAGCTTATAGTTATGGTGCTGCCCTTTACATTCAGACAGTTTTACTAATGGATAGCATGTCTGATAGAAATTTCCCTGGTGCCTGAACTTCACCTGGAGTTTAGTAGCATGCTGCTGTATCTCCAAATGTAATTATGGTTTAACGGAGTAATGTCTCATCTCTCATTTCCTAACTAGAAAGAAGACAAAGTAAATAAATAGTGACATGTATACTTCTATACACCCACTCTGCTCTTTCATATATGTGTCTACATTTATGCACATGCACGCAGACATACAGAACTCACATGCACAAACTGTAGATTATATGTATTCACATACACGTCAATTTAATGTCCTCTCTTCTTTAATCAATTATCCATTACAATCCATTGTATTCCCCCAGGTACTTAGTCATCAAAGCCACTTTAAACTTCTTCTTGAAGATCAAATGGCTCTTTAATCCATTTATTTACAGTTTACTGAGTTACAGAAAATTAATCAGGATCATAAGTTAGCTACTGCAGCAAGCCTCTTCTGAAGCCTGCTATCATTACAAACAGTAATTCTCAGAGAGCCAACGGGATGGGGGAAGAAAGCAACAAATCTCCTGACGTCCGTTCCTCCCATCAGCTGCCATAAATGACTGCCTCTCTCTGATCCTTGTTTGATCAAACTGTACTCCATCAAATCCATTTAAATGAATTAGCACTACTAAAGTAACAGAAGAGCTAATTAGTCTTAAACTTTGTAATTAAGTTCTTCATATAGTGTCTTTGGGTGTCTAGCAGGCTGAGCTAGAGGTTTCCTGCTGAAGTTCGTTGGGTGCAATAACGCATATGTGAGAAAGTGTGCAAATTACACAAGAGAGACCACATTTATTTGAACTCTGCTAAAGTTTCTCTTTATTGTTCCATGTCTTCATCCAAATATTCCCTTCCTCACACACAGTTCTGTATACTAGGCAGCCTACCGATGAATATTTAATGGCCAACTTTCTGCATGTTATCAATACTAAACCACTATAATCGTTCATTGACTAGACGAGGTTCCACAAATTTGGGGCCTGACAGTAATTATTACACATTCACAGGTGAGCCGTGTATATTCACACCGGTTCTTCTCTACGGCAGTAGAGAAACTCAGCCAGCAAAAGTGATCCACAGTAAGCACCTGAATGAATTTCTTATTAATTCTGCAAAACCCTATAATATTATTAACTGTTATGTTCACATACACATGCAAACGCAGATACAACAACCCCTGAAATGCTGTCACTGCTTTTAGAAATGGTAGGAGCACAGAGAAGTAACAAAACATAGCTGTTAAGACAAGGAAGTGAACAAAAGTGCCATTGCCAACTGGTTCTGCTGGAGGTGTTGAAGTAGACACAACGTTATTTCACAAAATAGAATTGACCAGGTTGGGAGGCCTCAGTTTCCCCACAAATTCAGCAGCACAAATTACCAAGACTTCAGTTTTGCTTCTCCTCCAAAGAAGATATTACAATCATGACCTACATTTTCCAAATGTATATAGTGCAATGAAATAGACATACTAAAGCTTTGCTGATATTGTAATCAATCCTCATGACAAGATAGCACATAAACCTTTTCTTCATCACAAAAGATTTAGATATGATGTCACCCTATTCAGAAAATATTCACATCACTTTTTTTTTGACATGGTGCCTCCAAACAACTTCACAAATGACCTTTTCATTTCCAATTATTTCTGTGGTTAAGTGATAATCTCATCAGACTAGAATGTTGTCATAGGGTAACAATCCCCTCCTGCCATATAACATCTATTTACTTTATTTCTCTTACACCAAACAATCAAGGAGCTAGATCCTGTCTGAAAGACAATGTGTACCTGGCAGTACTATTGCCGAAAATCTGCAATCTGGCTGTTCCTGAGAACAGAGTGTTTCCATGCTACAGCTAATTCCCAGCCAGCTAATGTGCTAAAATACACTTTTGTGTTGTTTTTTGGTTTTTTTTAATTACACACTTTCATAAATAAGCTGGGTCCTGACAGACCGAAATTCTGCGTATTAAAAATTGTATTGATAAATAAATGCTATTTAAGCAACTAGACTGCTTGGTGTTCATTTAGTAGAATTACTGAATGAAGGCACTTGGACCAAATCAATGGGAGGATGTCAGAAGGAGAAAATTAAAATAGATCCTCCTAATTTAGTGTGACAATTTCTTCTGGCTCTCTGCCAAGAAAAATTGTACCAACTTGTATTCTTGTACAATCACGTATCAGTAAGCATCTATTAGTAAGTCTGAGCATCTAAGTCTTCTTTCACATATTTCAGTCTGCTGCTCTAGAGGTGCTGTCAAAGCATGTGGCATCTGCATCAGAGAGCCTAATTCTGCTTTTCCTTGCACTGATGTAAATCTTCAGTAATAGAATTAACTCCACATAAAAAGCTGCACAGGGGAAAAGAAAGTCAAGCCTAGTCAATATAACTTCAATGCCTTATCTTTTTTTTCCTGATTACAGTCCTACTTTATAATCACCTTAATCATCTCCCAAAACACTACAGTTATCAGGTAAGGCGGTCAGGTAAAGACACAACACAGCTTTTGTGAAGGATTCAGGCCACTGTCACAGTTTCCTTGATTGTATTCACCTTCAGCACAGAGAGAACAGCCTGTGAATCCTGTGTCCGGGCTTAGCATGCCAGGGACTTGCCCCTGGAGAACATCTGCAGTTTCTTCCTCCATTCTCCTTATTTCCAGGTTTCATTCCTAAATTACCCAGTCTAAAGCCAAAGGTCCCCAGCAGTACTGACAAACGTTTTGGGCAGAAAGCTAGGCAGGCCTCAAAACTCTTCATAAATGTACAATAAATAGAAACAGGATGGAAATCTTATTAATTGGAGGATATGCGTAACTTCAAAGAGGGAATTAGATGCATATTTCCCAAAAAAGTACAATGTCAAGTACGATGTTCAGATCTTGCTTATTAATCTCCTATCCTTCACATCCTAAAGGATCTCAATACAGGGTCTCATAAAGCCATCATTAATGGACTGTGTAAGCATTTTTCAGCAGAGCATCAAACAACTCTGTTATGTGTAGTCGGTTCTTCCTTTTGCCTAAGGAGAGAGCTGTGTGTGCGTTTCCGGGACAGGGGCAGGAAGGAAAATAATGCAGCACTTTCCAAGCACTGAAGTTCCCACCAAAATTTAGGGATGTGATTCTCCAGGCTTCTCGATGTAATGCATTGCTGCATAGGATAAAATCATTGGGGTGTATGAATACCTCTCTCTCCTCCCAGACACTTATGAGGAATCCAAAACAAATCATACAATACATTTCCCAGTGACCAAAAGATGGCAGTGTTTCAGAGCGTTACACGTATCTATGTATGGTTTTGGCTAGTCTTACGTGTTGTCCTCATAATGGTAAAGAATCAGCTGAATTGCAATTCTGCAATCCAATGATAAGGAAATAAACAAAATGGTTCTACGCCATTTCATTACAAGATGACCCACAAAAACATAGTAACCAACTGCAGGAGCTATTAATGTGTTCGGAATATTCTTCAAGACTAGCAAGCCAAAGCCACATCCAAAGTTAGATATATGCTTGTAGGATAGATATGTGTGTGTGTGACAGTAAAGAATAGGTTTCAGATTAAAGGCTATATTTTAAGAAGTTTTCTTGAACAAGGTCTGGGAAAGGAGCTCTGATGAGCTAAACTTCACATCAGAAAGGCTGTAAGAGCTCACCCTCTTGGGTGAGCATGGTAACCAAACACAGGGAGGGAAAATCATGCATATGTCTGTGAAAGTGCTGCAATTTGCTTTCAGTTGTGCAAATCACCTGAGAATCTAGCAGCTGCACCTTTTTAGTCTATATCAGCATCACTGTAACATGGAGATGAGACATCATTATGAAAGTGCACTGCCATTCTCCATCCCTTAATAAGGAAAACTTGTTTCCACCTTTAGCACCTGTAGTCCTCCCACATTTGTGGAGAAGGCTGCATCCCTCAAATGACTGCAGAGACTTGTAAGTTCCTTAAGCCTTTTTTAATTGTCCTGTCACAGGTAGACTTCAAAGTTTTGGGAACTTACAGTGTGTTTCAGCACGCTGTGCTACCCCCAATCTCCTAGCACATCAGATAGGTCTTGAATAATGCAGGTCTACACAAAGGGACTACAGAAGTCTTGCAGAGGCGTTCCTCATCTTCCTGTGCAATTGCTTAATTCTGTTTCCAGCTTCAGAAAGAAGCAGAGCATCTGCTTTCTGTCTGTACTCATTTCCTAGCTTCTCTGTTCCACATCAGTTTTCACTGATACATCATTCAGATTTCCTTTGCTTTTCATTGCTTTTATATGGGTGTATACTGCAGGCATCTTTTCTGGGTCCATTCCTGATGCACAGCTAAGCTCTCTTAGCAGTCCTTCTTGAATGTCCCACCACAGCCCTGTACTAGCCATTTGGTTTTCGGGTTTTTTTCCTGTATTTTCTGCAGTTTCAAAGCTCTCGCTATTCCATTTAATCACTTAATTTCTGCAGATTTTATCTTGTCTTCATTGACTTTCTTCTTTCTACAGCCACCAGCTCATGCAAGGGCAGTACACAACACTCCTCTCAAACGTGCTAATTGCTGTGTTTCCTGAAATGTCTGCAATCTCCCACATCCCACAAGGTTTCCACATGCAGTAGTTGCTAGCTGGAATCTTCCTTGGATGTAACCTTCTGAATTCACTTTTTTTCTGTTAATTTTGCAGAATAAACCTGTTCTAGGGATGAACAGGGTTTTTGTGGTGTGTCGTGGTTTAACCCCAGCCGGCAACCAAGCACCACACAGCCATTCGCTCACTCCCCAC
>NW_008795259.1:5768223-5798067 GCF_000699145.1 Aptenodytes forsteri | reverse complement strand
TCAGCTGTCCCGGCTGTGCCCCCTCCCAACTTCTTGTGCACCCCCAGCCTACCCAATGGTGGGGTGGTGGGAGAGGCAGAAAAGGCCTTGACTCTGTGTCAGCACTGCTCAGCAATAACTGAACCATCCCTGTGTTATCAACACTGTTTCCAGCACAAATCCAAAACATAGCCCCATACCAGCTACTATGAAGAAAATTAACTTTATCCCAGCCAAAACCAGCACATGGCGGAAACAGCATTTGTCTGTAAGATCAAGGTCATCTGTTACTGACATAGGAAGACTTAACAGTAAGGAGGCAGGAAACTGGAGGAGGAGCAAAAAGATTTCATAGATAAAGAAACTGAAAGCCAACCTGAAGAACGGTATCCAATCTCTGTCTCTGCTGCTGGATTTCCTTTTGATGCTATTGGCTTTAATCTTCAGGTCTCAGTCTGCAGTCAGTAAAAAGTGGATGATATTATCCCCTCTACTTAAAAGATGTTGTGAACTCTTTAATATTTGAAAGCTAGAAGGTTATTCCAGCACAAGAACCTTAGAAAAGCCCAAGATGAAATGAAGAAGTCCATGTTTATGGGAGAGTATACAATCCCATATCCAGGAAGAGTGGAAAAAATATTTTAAAAGATACTTGGTGAATGAGCACCAAGTGTCCTGTGTGCTGGGTGAGACAGGAGGCCTGTGGAAAAACCATGACCAAATAGTAAACAAAAGGCGTATTGCATGGAAAGGAACCAAATTAAGACTTCAGCTGAGCATGAATTCCAGCACTTCTTTGTTTCTGGGTACTTGGCTTTGCATCTTAATACTATCTTTTTTGAATCATTTCATGCCATTTAGCTACCCTCTCATCTATCAGAGATTATGATGATTATTAACCCAGAGATGGTCTTGTGCTCACAGAAAATGGGTCTCCAGTGACTTCAATGCAGAATATAGGGTGTTGGCAAAATAAAAATCGGTAACAATGAAACAATTCAATTTTATTTTTTTTCCTTCTGCAAGGAAGCCACAGCCAGGGCTCTTTGAGATTAAAGAGAGGCTGGAGTGAACAGCCAAAACATTGAACAAGTTTAGCAGGGGTTAAAATTCTATCAGAGGACAAGAAAGTTATTAAAAAAGTTATCACCTGCTTCAAAGTGGCTCTATATTCCTGGGATGGCTGTGGTGTGCTGTACTCATTAGTTCTGCAATAGCACAATGTTACAAGAGAGCTTTCTCTTCAATTCAGTTGTCTTGTTCTTACAGAGAAATAACGGAAGTCTGAATGTACCCACTCCATCCCTTGATGGAAAACGGCAAATCACCTTTGAGAGCCTGGGAACAGGTAGATAAATATATGAAGCTGCCTCTTCACAGCTGCCTAAGAGGTAAAATTCTCTGTAAGAAGATTAGATGAACTGGAAGACCTCCCTTCTAACTACCCACAAACGCCATCCGGAGAAGGGTGGAAGAAGCTATTGCTGGCCTCTCAGGCTCGTCTTTGCTGGACTTCAGTACCCTAAAAGAAACATATTCATTTCCCTGATCAGCTTGAAAGAGCATTGGGAAGGGGAAAAGCCCTAATAACTTGGCATCACAGAATGATAAAAAGCCTGAAATGAAATTACTACTAACAGCACAGGCACTGGGAACGCCCGCAGTCCCAGCAGACCCAGCTTCTTTTCAGAGCGGTCCACCTTGTACCACTTCCTTCAGCCAGTTAATTGGGGCCAGTGACTCTCCACTGGTTTCTCTAGAGCTCAGACAGCTTCCTCCCAGAGAAGCATGAATGCCAGAGGCCTGTTACTCATCTTCTCACACCGGTAGGTAATCAGCAACAATTCTGATCCACAGTATCCAGAGATTAAATGCAAAAATAATGTTAGGAAAAACTATCTACTAAAATAAAATTATGGTCCAACTATTGTTTCTCATCCTGTCTTTCATTTAGCATTTTTCAGCATCAGCAAGGTTTCCAGTAATCCAGTTTGTCATTAGTCTTTATGCTACTGCCACTGTAACCACCATCCTTACGTCAACACCAGATACTTCTAATACATGTTTTTGAGGCAATCTCATTGGGGAAAAAAAAAAAAAGGCAGTCCAAAGAAAGCACAAATCTCAGAAAATCGAAGGTGAGCCACTGCCTCTATAGCAAGAATTTTGGATTAAACATGATGCGCTCACCTCTCAATTCTTCTTTTACTCCCTGGATGATATTTTAAAATCTATACTACCACATAAGAACACCCAAAACAGAAAGACAGGAAAATCAATTTTTATGGGAGGAACAGCAGTTAGTGATTGTGCTTTCATTCCTTCCTGGGGACCAATACCTAACTTTGCTCTAATAAATTCTCCCATTTTATATCTCCCTCTATCAGTGTTTACATGACATGACATTTCTCAAGTATCTGCCATGCCACAATACCTATAATCATATTCAACACAGTATTTATCGCATACAGTGCTTTACATAGTGTATACATCACCTCATAAAATATTGGAAGATAGAATAAATCAATGCTGAGTTGTTTAGCATTTCTTTTCTGCAACACCTCCCACGTAAAGCACATGGAAAGAGGTCACGTTGGAAGCGAAGTTGGTCATTGTTTCCTTCACATTTTCCCAGCAGGAAAAGAATATATAGATTTTTCTGCTTACCCTACCCTCTCCCTCAGTGATCTGTTATATTCGTACTTCCACACTACCACATGCAACACGATCCCCTGCATTTCTCTTGTCACCAGGTCCCAGCATGCCAACCCCTTGCTGAGAATATTTACCTTTCTGGAAACCTGTGAATTAGCTGGGTTAACTTCTGAGCAGATCCCCTCAGTGGACGGTGGACACTAATGGGCTCTCTTCTCTCTCACTCGTGCTTACGCTCCCAGCCCCTCCCACTTTTGAGCCATGAACCTACATCCTGAATATCCAAAGTTATAGACGGAATCCTGAGAACGGGCAATGCAGAGCTACGCCTGGATGCAGTGACAGCACCCATCAGGGCTGGCACTGCAGAGGGTCATTCAGGTCTTCAACCAGGTCCTCCATGTGTGCCTCCATGCACTTTTGAAGTCTGTTCACTTCATCCAAATATTCTTCCAGCTTTTGCTCACCCTCAGAAGAGAAGTGTGGAGTTTTCACCTGTAGGCATCCTCATTTCTGATTCCAAAACAACACTAGTACTTTTCAGGGCTACACGCAAGGTGAGTCAAACACTACAGAGCATTTCTTTTCTCTCCTGACAAAAGTTATTAAAACATTCTCTCGTTTTTACCTTCATCATGACCTTTTTCCTTGTTTCTCATCTTCCACCTCTAGACAACCTCTTTGATGCTCTTTTCCATCCCCCCAAACCATGATGCAACATTGCACAGCAACACAAAGACACCACCAGAATGGTGTCTCTCCAGGAAGCTGGTTTTCAGGACCACATGTCTGCCCTCCTGCCAGACATGCGATTCCCATTAGCATCAGTGCAAGCTCTGCTGCCAAGTGACTGTGGTCTGTGGCTCACAAGCTCTCCACCAGTCTGGGGAGGTTCTGGTGGTTTTACACTGCAATTTTGCTTAGTTTGTTGGGACTGCAGAATTATTTCACTCATTTTTCTTTTAATAAGAATGTACTGTTTTTCCAGTATTTTTTGCTGTTGTTCTACAGTCAAAAATATAACTCTCTGATAAGTCTGAGCTAAGACACCACAGATGATACACATTTTCTAAGTGACACTGCAAGATCAGAAGAGTCAGAAGACTCCACTGAGCCATTGTGACTGCCAGGCTGTGGAAAAGGAGGAAGATGTCATTTGTCAGTTGAGTACATAACATCTGATTGAGCTGTAGCATCTGTCTAGGAAAAACACCCGCGACAGATTGCAGAATATACGTCAGATTATATTTATTACTTTAATGCATTGAATAAAGTACACAAATAATAACCAGGATGTTTTCTTTCAAGATTTTCTTTAAAAATTAGCTGTTTATAACTGTGGTAAGTGCACCACTTGCTAATAGTCCATGGGTATGTATGTTCTTGGAATATAGTTCTTATTCAAGTAAATAATACAGTAATTTTCTCATTTCAACCTTCAGTATCACTTAGAGTCTCAGCTTAAAAACAAGAATAAACCCTGTCCAGAAAGCTGAATGGGGTCCTCTCAGGGTCATCTAACTGGAACAAGTATTATCCTAGCAGACAGCCAGCTGTTGTGACAAAATCATTGACTTTTAATGACTTTTTGCCATAGTAATCCTACAGTGATTTGAGGCATAAAAAATATCCAGAAAACGCTAAGAAAGAGGAAAGATAGCACTGTTTACTGTTAGGTAAACATTAAAGAAAGTGAACTCTCAGACAAAGAACTGAAGGACGCTGACTTAATCCATTGAATGTCAGGATAAATTGTTTCAGAAGTATGAAAAGAGCACTGCATCCAGATAGGTATTGATTTCTATGGACTTGCAGTTCTCCTGCACTGTTTAAAGTCATGTATCTGTGCTTGGGAAGTTCCTCTGCAAATCCTGTGTTCTTTATTTCAACTGCCATGAAGTTCCCCAAAGGGGTTAAATTGTAAGCCAGGATGTGTATACTTTAGAATGTATCAACACTGCCTTTGAGATGCAGGAAAGGAACTAGAAAAAAAGATGTGCCCTTGAAAGAGCATTTGAGGAGCTCCACATCATGAAGAGAGGAGTGAATTCAGCTTGAAGAAGATGGCTCTACTACAGAATTTAAACACTAGGTCCAAATAACACAATCTGGTCACCATCCACTAGGGAGGCTCAGCCAGACCATGACAAAATTCACAGGCAGCAGATCACAGAAAATCCTCTTTTTGGTGACAGATGATGAAAGGACATGCAGAAATTTCTAGCTGAATTATGCCTGAAGTAGAAAATAGAGACAAGGAAGATAAGGCAACGGATCCTGAGATTAGGAATCAATGGGCTTGCAGTTCTCATGGCTTTGGCACTGTGTCACCTTAAGAATATTTTCAAGTCACTCTATATTAATTTGACTCAGTTTCCCCTAAATATTAAATATAAAATATAAATCATCAAAGCTAGATGTATTTTCTCTTTTTTAAAAGACAGAGCAATGGAATATAGTAATACGGTAATTGTTTACAATGCAAATTTGAAAGAAATTTGCAATGTTTTATAGGTAGTTTACAGCCCCAGACTAAAGAGCTCCCAAGTGTGCACACCTTTTGAGTTGCACACTCAAGGGAGAGCAGGCCTTTCCCACCCTGCAGAGATCTCATTTACAGTATTTGTGGTCTGAGTGTCCTCTTAACAACAATCTCTTCTTACAAATACTTTTATTAATTATTCAGCAATAAATATTAAATACTCACTGAATATAAAATTTGGTAAGTGGCACAATCAGATAAAGTACAGAGTGTCATGCCCTCCTGTCAGAACAACCTATGCCTTACACAGTTGAAGGACTGAGGAAAAAAAAAAATCTTATGGCCACAACGAACAAACAATTCCATGCAGACTCCCATGCTGTAATAAAAGCAGTTGATGAGATGCCCTGATCCATAAAGAATAGAGTCATTAGGAGGAAAAGGAGGTGACATTGCCTCTGTATTTCATGCACTTTATACTAATCCCAGACAAACACATGTGGTTCTTTTGGCTGGTTTTCCTGAAGGCTGTTGAAAAATGTGTGTGAAAAATAAAACCTATTAAAAAAAAAAATCTGAGAGCTTTACAGGAACAAAGGCAATGAGTGCAATGCCCTTAACAACAAATACAGAAGTAATTGCAATGGTGAGGAAGAAGCATCCTAAACAGAAAACACTGGCAATCCCTTAAAAGAGAAGAGAAGAGAAAGGTAGAATACTGACCAGTAGCTGAAGACAAATTTAAACAAGAAATTACATACAAGATTTGTTGTTGGTTTTCTTTTTATAGTGATGGCAAATAACCATTTTATTTTTCTCACAAAGTTAGGAGGACTGGATGACTGTTAGGACTATGCATGTTAGTTATCTTCAAAGATCATCAAAAGGAGCAGCCAGGGCCAGGACAATTCTTTTGCAGAGGAGAGGTGGGTGTAGTAATGACTTTCTGCAGAGTCTCACTCCATGTGGCAGATGTGGTTGGTACTTGATGGCCTCATAGACACTCCCAGATGATACATGGAGGTCAGGAGCACACAGCAGGAAGAAATCCTAGAGGTGGCTGTGGTCTTTTACACACCTCCGTTTCATGATCTTTCCTTAACAGATTTACAGCCCTTCTGAATTCACCCAGCAGAGAAGATGCCTCCCAGGCATCTGTCTGTTCACAAGGCAGCAACGGGACTTCCACCACATAGAAGATAAGAGCTTCAGTGACGGTTTGGAAACTGTTGATTGCATTCATCTTCTACCAGCTGGTCTTGGGGAATAAAAACACCAGGTGAAACTGGATGAGCCATCTCCTTCTGCCTTTTCCTCTTAGCCTCACCAGTACCTTTTGGAGCCCTCCTTTTCTTTCTTCTCTTAAAGAATTTCAAAATACTGTGTTACTTGTCTATACAAATAGACAAATTCCTATTTGTCTGTCTTCATTACACTTTATTCTATTACATCAGTAGAAATGATACATAATGACATGACATGTTGTAAGCTGTTGTAATAAATTGATGTGTCATGTGATAGGACATTATAATCTCAAAATAGCTATTCATTTGTGTAATCTTTCAAGATGATTGACAGAGGAAAGTTTAGAGTAGACATCTAGGAGTCAAGAAACAAAGAAGAAATAAGAACATTCTTTTACCACAGAGTGTTTAATGCATCTCTCTACATTAAAACACCCAAAGCTAAGAAAGTGTGTAGAAACACAACAGAACTTGAAGTGTGTGATGCTGGCTGCAAGCATCTCTCTTTACTGTTTGGGCAAATTCCTCAGATGACAATAATTTTAAATCCTTGTTATCTTTTTGAATGAAGCATCAGAAAGAGCCAAGGAAGTACAGTGACACAAGAGAGGCCTTGTAACACTGGTCACACAAGGAAACAAATCAGGCTGCAGTGTCCTCCATGTCTTTATGATCTGAGGATCCAGAAAGCCCTTCTCCAGACCCCAAAGTTTTCTCACAGGATGCCTGGAGACTGTCTTTCAACTTCAATTCACAAATCACTCCCAGGGCTCAGTTGCTTGATTTGCCATATTGTATCAAGCATTCATTGACCCCCTTCGAGGCAGATTTGAGGAGAAGGAGCAAGAAGACAGATAAAGAAGAGATGAAAGAGTCTGTGTTCACTGAAGCATTCATGCCTCCACCCAAGAGCAAGTTCATTGAGCCCTGCTATTAGCAAACATCTCTGAAACCCTCTGGCAAAGGGTATTTCCCCCATCTTACTCTAGTGCTATTCAAAGCAGAGTTTCACAGAGCTCAAGGCAAGAGAGGACCATTATGTTCTCTCCTGTATTGAAGCAGCACCGGTACCAAAGCTAAATATTTTAGCTAGAAGGATGTTTTTCAGTCCGCGAAGTGTTACTGTGAAAGCACAGGTGAAGTCAAAGTGCTACTAGTCAAAGTGCTACTTGCACTTGAGATTTCTACAAGATGACAGCACAGGTGAAGTCAAAGTGCTACTAGTCGCACTTGAGATTTCTACAAGATGATCCTGTCAGACTAAGCATGTGGGGGAAAGATTAAAACTCCCAAGTTCTCAGCCCATCTGACACAGAGAAATTATGTCTCGCTCAAAACACAGCGATCAGTATGAAACCAAGTAGGCAAGCAAGACACACCAGCCAGACAGCTTAGGAAAAGCATGCTCTGTGTCAACCCATCCAATCTTCCAACTGCTTCAGGAGGAAGGGAAAAAAGTAGGATAGAGTTGGCTGGCTGTACACTGAGAAAACAGAAATCCTTCCTGACCAATGCAAGCAAACAGCTGCTATCCTGAAACATAAACTATGATTCGAATCAGTCTCAGAGAGGGCTGCGGAAGAGCTGCAAATATTAGAATTATGTTGAAGATACTGCAGGCAACATGTTCTCAAGACCCAAGAAGAAAAGGATAAATATGAGAGATCTACAAACTGCTAAACCAGCCAGAACATCTGCATCCAGCCACGCCAGCACTCTTCCCAAGCACGTGGACTAGCTTGATAATTATATTTTTTTCCTCAGAAGTTACTTTAATTCATGTTTTAAAAAAAGCAACACAAAAAAAACCCACCAAAAAACCCCAACCAAAAAAAGCTAACAAAAAAAACCAAACCACAGCTTCACTTTGAAAAGTCACAAAGAACAGTGAATCCACCCCTTCTCATGGCTGCTTTTAGAATAATTTCTAAGGCTCACTGCTAAGCAATTGCCTTTTACTTCATGATAAAACTTATCTAATTTCATCTTTGAATCTTTTTACACCTTTGTTAGCAAAGTTGTAAGGCTCTCCTACCCTGAGATGAGCTATTTCCCATCAATAAGTACCTACGCCCAGTGATAAGATCACTTTGCAATTTCATTTTGATTAATGGAGAAGCTACTACTGCTATCAGTTACTCTTGCATTTTACTGTAAAAATAATTGATTTTTTTAACACACCAGCTAAAACAAGGAATACATCAAAAAACTGTTTCAGATCCAGTCAAAACAGATATTTCCCAGACAATCACAAGCATCAACACATTTTACTTAAGGTAAACCCAAACCATTTTGTTCCATCTAAGACAACTGCCTGGTGCAATTTTTTGTGTTGCTTAACCATTTCAATGTTTTTCTGGGGTTTCTTGTTTGGTTTTAATACAGTGTCTAAAGATACGCTGCTCTCAAACAAAAAAGATTCACAGGCTTGTGTTGAAATGTTGAACCAATCTGTTTCAGTATTTCCAGAATGCTGAAATTTTTCTTTTTTTTACATTTTTAAATTTCCCCTTGCTCTGCATTTTTCAAAACAATGGGGATGTGGAAGGATCACTATAGGGAATTTGTCAACTTTCCCGAATTTCCTCTTTCTCCCTTAAATGTAATTTTTCTGAAAATGGTCTGGTGATCAGTGTCCCCGCTCTTTTTGTAGATAACAGGGAATTTAACACATCTACAGTGTCTGACTGGAATATCATAAATAATCCTGGCACCACCCACTAAGAAAGTATGAGTGCAAAATATCAATTAGCTGGCTTACAAAGACAGCACTGGCCGTCCTGGCACTGAATGTGAGAAAAACAGTATGTGATCATGTAATCAAAGGCTGGATCACAAAGCCCATGCACAAGGGTCTTGAGTTGAGCCTGCACAGGCAAATACCTTAATTCTGTCATTCATAAACTCAACTGGCATTTCCTGAACACTTGACTTTGCAATCTGAATAGCATTAATTAATTTAGGGGTTGTGTGTAACTAATGATGACTAATATGACAGACCCATAATCATCTACCTATCATGGTGGGTAAGATAGATGCTTAAATAGCCAAGTTTTTCACATAATTTCATCTGAATAACAAATAAAGCAGAGCTTGAGTCTGTTTTGAAGCTCACAGGGCTCAGAGTTAATAACATGTTGAATAGCAGTCTGCACGTCCTTGTAATTTACACAATAGCACATACCTACCCACCACATTGCCGAACACAAAAAGAAGTATAGGTTTCACCCCTTGATGATACCTTACACTCCCCATGAATTCTTATCTTGAAGACAGTGATTGCCCCCTAAGGAAGACCATTGCAATTTTTCACTTCTGTACCACGGCATTCAGGGTGCAGTGATTCTTTGTCATCATCCACCAGTGTGGATTCAACCAGACATGAGGTTAACACTAGTGGAAGAATAATTTTCTTTTGGTGTGAACGCTTTTATTTTTCAATGTTCTCATTTTTTCAGCATTTTCGTCTTCTCTTTTTTTCTTTCTTCCCCCTCCCCCCCCAAATCCCCGTTTAGAAGGATTTGCATGTTGCTTTCGTGCTGACTTGGTCATTACTTTGCCCAAGACATTTTTGAAGCTGGCAGCAGTTCCATCTAACAACAGCAGGAGAGAAAGGTAAGTCAAAAATAATGGCCTGCCAATCACTGCTGCACAAGAAAGATTACGGGCCCCAACCAGAGCCTAAAGTAGTAATGGGAAATTGGCCTTAATAGATTTCTTCTTGGACTGCAAAGTAAAAGCCACTGTGGCTAGAGGGATTTTCTTAAAGAAGATTATCTTCCAACTCTTCATGTTAACATCCTCAGATAGTCAAAAACAGGGGAAATGAGATGACAGTAATCTTTGGAACATCCTAAGAGGTATGTTAACAAGTACTAAAGATATGCATAAAATGTAACCTGGTATATTTCAAACATTAAGAGTCTGGAATTACCATAAAGAACCATGGCAACAACAGGCAATTAATTCACACTTATTCAGATTACCATAGAAACTGGACCAACATACCAGAAATTATCTATAATTTCTCACTCCAAACATTCAAGTACAGTCTATAATTTCCACAGTAATTGACTGCTTGTAATAACCACAGAAATATTATAAAATCTCTATGAAACACTATGAAATCTTGACATAATGAAGGCCAAACACAATTTAAAAAACCTGCACAGCCTTTGCCTGTATTATAATATACCGCACGGGAGCCAAAAAACTTTTCATCTTCCAACATGGTACTGCAGGAGAAATTAACGCTATTCTGTCAGCTGAAAAGAAAAATGTACTTACATCACAACAAATCACAACAAAAAGCTGTCAAGGCAGAGCAGAGCTGCAGTGTGCAGAGCACAGACTCCGTGAAGCATCGCCTTGCTCTTTTTTTCAAGAAGTCTCCCTTAGCTCAGAGTTGAGCATCCATTTTGTTGCTGAAGTTTGTTGTAGATTTTTTCTAGACCACCTACCATTAAGGAAAGCTATAAAAAAGAAAAAAAAAATAGACCTCCGATCCTGAAAGACATTGTTTTCTTTCAAAATCTATTGCTTTTGCAGGTACCTCAGCAACAAGATTCTGTGTGAAGACTCTGTGCTCAGGAGGATTGTCCTTGACTCCTTTTGTGTGTTCGTAACTTTTTCAAATCCCTAAATACTGAAAATTCTACTGAAAATATTGCTGACCCTATTATAAGAATTGGGTACCTGATTATACCCAGTATGACTAATACTATATAAAACATCCTTGGGTACTATTTACATGGGATTTTCATAGAATCACAGAATAATTTGGGTTGGAAGGGGCCTCTAAAGGTCATCTAGTCAAACCCCCCTGCCGTGGGCAGGGACATCTTCAACTAGATCAGGTTGCTCAGAGCCCCGTCCAACCTGATCTTGAAGGTTTCCAGGGATGGGGCATCCACCACCTCTCTGGGCAACCTGTGCCAGTGTTTCACCACCCTCAGCATAAAAAATGTCTTCCTTCTATCTAGTCTAAATCTCCCCCCCTTTAGTTTAAAGCCATTCCCCCTTGTCCTGTCGCAACAGGCCCTGCTAAAAAGTCTGCCGCCATCTTTTTTATAAGTCCCCTTTAAGTACTGATAGGCTGCAATAAGGTCTCCCCGAAGCCTTCTCTTCTCTAGGCTGAACAACCCCAACTCTCTCAGCCTTTCTTCACAGGGGAGGTGTTCCATCCCCCTCATCATTTTCAGTAGTTTCAATTAAAGTATTGCCAGCAAAACCATTAAAACATAATTCAAACTAATCAACACTACTAAAAGGGTGGGGAATTACTGGTTCAGTGGAGTTTTGAAGGCATCAGACAGGCAGGACTGGAGCAGAAGTGAATTACTGACTCGAAGAGCTGTGACAAGGAAGAACAGCCCAGAAGAGAAACCACCTTTTCCCTTTTGACTCTACAGGAAGACTAAAGGTAACTGCTCTCCCCATGCTGAAATTAATCTCTGAACATTTCTGCTCACCACTGGCATCAGCCCACAAGTCCATTACTTATTTTTGCATTATGCATAACATACTTCAAAGCACATGGAAGCCAATGGGAACATTCCCATTAACTCCAACGGCCCTTGAATCAATTCTTCAGAGCAGTCTCACACCAGTTGAGCTTCATAGCTTTTGCCTGAGTTACTCCTAATTTACACTGGCAGTAGAGATTTCTGTCAGTGAATGTGAGAAGCATTGTACATATCTTTTCACACAACATATAATGAAAAGACAAACATTTGTTGTCTGTGGGAAAATCAGAAAGGCAATCACCTTGTGCTGAACATTTCCAAAACATATTGTGAAAGACTCTTCTCTCTTAAAAATGTGACCAACTTGAAAGGAAAAGTTCAGAGTATACCAATGTCAAGGTCTTGCTGGACAAAGAGTTAGTGATAATTAGTGAAAGAGACTGAAATATTCAGAACTTGGATAAATATCCACTTTCAGTCTTTTGCATAATCCCTCAGAATTCCCAAGTGTTACCAATCAGGAAATAAAACTTACAAAAGAAAGTCTTGCATGCAATGTTTTCATATGCCAGTGGCATAATAATGTTTAAAAGATAAATTAGCCCACTCTTTTTTTTTTTTTTCTTTTTTTTTTCCTTCTTGGAGTGTCTAAACTTAGGAAGTTCACAGAAAGAAAGGATGCAAAATGTCTATTTCAAACTCTATTGAACATCAACAAAGTTTAGTTCTTATTTGTTTAGCAATCCTGGTAGACAATCATACCAAAATAACCATGTTGTCTGATGCAATTAGACATCAGGTATCCTCAATTATAGATGAGGTACTGAATGACTTGGTGTCAGTCACTTCACGTGGCTCTGTCATTACAACATACATTAGATGTTGCAAGGATATTGCAAATCATTTGTCATTGATTCTTGAAAAGCACTAATTCTTGGCTGAAATTGCTAGAGAGTGATACAGCACTGTACTTTTCATTGTACTTGAATGAGTTTTGGTTTGCGATTTCCTTTTTCATTCCCCACATCATATTTTTCAGGAAACTCAATACTGTCAGGAGGGTACAAATTTCTGGGCTGCAAATGCACCACATAAAATATTTAAAGTGAAATCTGGGCTTGGTGACAGTCATAAAGTTAATCTAGCTCTGCTTCTCAGCCTTTACAACCACTTGAGCACATCACAACCCGTAAGATAAACTGCTCCCAAAAAGGCTGTGCAATTTGATAGGTAGCTTAAAATTCAAGGCATTCACAAGAACCACCTACACAAAGTATCAGCTGTGACTTTCAGCTGTGCAACTCGCGGCACTTCCCGCCAGCTGTCAGGTCCATGTGCACATCCCAGGCACACCCAGCCCCTCACGGGCACAGCCGACAGGCCAGGACACCGCAGCGGCTTACAGCATGCATCCAGCCCACACAAAACAGGCATAGACATTGTGGCCACCTGGGCCTCCTCCTGACAAGGCAGCTGAGGTTCATAGCCGCCTTCTCCAGCAACTACAAGTGCCTATTCCCTTTTGTGGAAGGGACCTTGCCAGAAAGAAGTAAGGCTTATGAAACATTTACGGACGCTAGATTAGAGGTGGTGTGGTTGTAAGGCAGCTGAAGGGCAGATGCTTAGCGTGGGCAAATTATCACAGTCTAATGAAATTTTTGACCCTCTGGCAAGGGTCAAATAAGGAGCTGCTCCCAAAGTTTAAGATTCAAAGACACAGTTCAGTGTGGTATAAATACATGTGATTTCATACACAAGTGTTTCCACTGAAGCTATTATGTCAGAGTATTAATGGTTTCAGTTTGACGTGTTGATGCCCCTAAGCACCTAAGCAGAGGAACTACTGACTTGCTTTACATTACATATACAAGTTGAGTAAGTATTTTGCTGACCCAGTGTCAGGTCCTGGATGAAGCTGATGGTTGAGAAAGACCATCATTCCTACTGAAAAGGCTTAATGTCATCTCCAGAAGAGGGCAGTGCTGGCTTAAACTAACAGGACATGGGCCCTCTGAAAGTCTTGGCTTGCAAAGGGCAGTAAACTTCTTAAAGCAAAAACTCCCAGTCAGAATATTGCAAAGATGTATAAAAACTACCACACTACACAGGAACAGCCAGTAGAGCAGTCCTGAGTGAGACACAAAGTTTTGAAACATTAATCAACAAAGTTCATATTTTGTCTTGAGATTTGGGCAGAAGCTGGGTCTGTTTCTCACAACCTTTCTGTCTTTAGAAAGCCCTAGACAGGTTAGATGAATTGCTATTTCTAGGAAAAGAAAAATGATTGATAGCGGTTGTTACCTCTCATTTGATCTTGCAGAGCTCAAGCAGCCTGTTCCTTTTATCAGAGGCATAAGGAAGGGCTTCATGCTCAGAGTGACCCAGATATTACTCCCCCAAAGGCACAGAGAAACTTGTGGGAAGGAGCTTTTGGTTCAGATCCTCCTCTTACATGGGTAACTCACATGTAAAACCAGCGAAGAAACTGCATGCGTATAAAGCTGACATTACTTAGAGAACTGAGGCCCTGGGACTAAGAACTTTAAGAGGACCGTTCGCTTTCAAGCAACAGAAAGAGAAATGAGTTGTAGGAATGGTACAGAAGTAACCTCCATACAAGGTCATAAATAGCAGACTTAAAGGTCAGCCTGCTCTTAGCAGATCCTCTGACTTTCCTGACAAAACCTGTCCTCGTTAAGCAGAAGCAATGGGATTATGAGGAACTGTATGTGCTTTGGGTGCTCTGGGAAGAGGCAGCCAGAGGAAGGAGGTATTCAGCCATGCACCAGGCTGGGAGGACAGGTTCACACCCTGCATGGCCCAGGCTGGTTTTGGCCTCCTTGGCTGTGAGCGATTCCCAAATAACACATGGTCCTGTGGGTAAAGCAAACTCAGGAAACACCTCAGGAGAATGGAGCGATTCAAGCCCCAGCCAGAGACGAAACTCATGGGAAATGGAAAGAAAGATAGGAAGCTACTGCCAAGGATTTAAATAGAGCTTTGTTATGTATCAGCAAGAAATGGGTGCCAGCAAAGCTGAGAGCAAAAAGAAGATAGCTTTGTCTCTGACAAGCTCCATTCCTGACAGGCTTTGACTCTGATCATTTGACATTTTAAAGAGCTTTTAGTTATTTCAGGTACAGGAGGTTATGAAACGCAATTATAGGAGCTGGAGGAGGCCTGCACATCAGATAAAAACCTGGCAGAGATGCTTTCAAGCAAGAGGCAGGGAAACAGAAAGCTTTGTGCACATTTTAATGCAAAGAACAAGAGCACTTTTCAGGTCGTGCTTGTACCTCGGGACCAAGCACAGGGAAACAAATTTCTGGAGGAGTTGTGAAAACACAGGAACTCAACCCAAAGGAAAGTTGAGCTTAAACGTGGACAATGGCTTCGCACTGTGAATATGGTAGAAATAACAAGATACTAATCAAAACAAAGCTGGAAAACAACGGCCACACAAAGCTCAATGTCAGGGCACTGCGGGGGCTGGCAGCTCCCCGGGGCTGGGCACCCGGGGGCATTGGGGGCTCCCCCGGGTGAGTCATGGCAGGGCCTGGCAGCCAGGGGCCATCCCACCACTCCAGCCAGGAGCAGGGCAGCCGGGGGGCACCAGGGCAGCCCCAGCCCTGGGCATTGGGCACCTCCCTGCGGAGGGGGACGGGCGGAGGCTGGGACCGGAGGTGGGCCTGTGCGTGGGGGGTCAGGCCCTGTGAGGGGAACTGGGGTCGGACACAGCAAGGCCTGATAGCACCCTCAGGGCCCTGACACTCAGTGAAAACATGCAAAATTCAAGAAAATGAGAAGCCCTGCAACACATGATGCTACTACCCTCAGAGTTAACAAAAAGCAGAACCTAGGACAAGGATCAGAACTTGGGGGGAAAAAAAATTAACTACAACAGATCATAAACATACTGGCAGAGGTAGCGATTGATGCATGGCAGGGCCTGGCAGCCAGGGGCCATCCCACCACTCCAGCCAGGAGCAGGGCAGCCGGGGGGCACCAGGGCAGCCCCAGCCCTGGGCATTGGGCACCTCCCTGCGGAGGGGGACGGGCGGAGGCTGGGACCGGAGGTGGGCCTGTGCGTGGGGGGTCAGGCCCTGTGAGGGGAACTGGGGTCGGACACAGCAAGGCCTGATAGCACCCTCAGGGCCCTGACTCAGAGAAAACATGCAAAATTCAAGAAAATGAGAAGCCCTGCAACACATGATGCTACTACCCTCAGAGTTAACAAAAAGCAGAACCTAGGACAAGGATCAGAACTTGGGGGGAAAAAAAATTAACTACAACAGATCATAAACATACTGGAAGAGGTAGCGATGTGTGTCCAGCGTGGATAAGAGGGCTGCTAGTGTGGACAAGAGGGCTACTGCTACCCAGTGAAATGCTCTCCACAAAGCAATTCCAGAGTAACAGCAGATTAACAGCAGTAACAGAAGCTGTCCATTTAGAAAGAAAAGGCATATTTACTAGTTTCAAATTTTGGCACGTGCACAAAGAAATGGAGTGTCAGAAAAACAGCCTGATCTGCTGCGTTGAAACTTTGAAGGGAATGAACTAGTTAAGAGAAAACAGTAGCCTGCCATTAAGCCGGTGGTAGTGTGTGGGGAATATATGTTCTCTTCTAGCTCTAACCTCAATGGGAAAACAAGGACAGTCTTGTGTCAGTATTGCTACACTTCCCATTTCCAGCTTTGAGAAATAGGCAGGACTAGCAGAAAGTGATCCCTCATCCAGCATCACTGCTCATTGCTCACATCTGTGTTTTCGTAGTGAAGGTCAGTGCTACCAGGTATTGTGGACTTCCAACATGGTACTCCTCGCCAGCTGATCTCAACAGGAGCAAAAGCTATTAGCAATTTGTAGTCTACCATTAAATGATTGAGCCCTAAGCCAACAAACAAAACTTTGATTGTTTTCCCCCCAGGTGCACTGCTGGCTGACTCTTATGAGGTTTTGAGTTTTGCCCCTTATAAATATAAACCACTAGGTATCTAAAGGGCTTTTCTGTGTCCAAGATCATTGCATTCAAAAAGCTTTACCATATCCAGTGTTTCAGTGCAAGTCCCCAAAAGAGGATCTAGGTATTCCTCCACTCCCTCAAGTTAACGGTGTTCAGAAGCAGGGCTGTGACTAGCACTTGCAGGGCATTTTCCTTTGAAGGAAACACGGGAACTTCCACAGAGTATGGAGTGGTTTCATATACAGGAAAATACAGGTAAAGGAGAGGGAGAGGAAAGAAGAGGGATTCATAAAGGGACAGTAAAGAGACTTATTGTCTTCAGTCTTCCAAAGAGACGATAATAGCACTGCTCCCATCCCAGATTCCCCTGGCAATGCTTACTGGTTTTGTAATTACACTTGCCTTTAAAATTATTTTTCCTCCTTCATTATTGTGGGAAAAATCCACATAAGCAACAAGGGATTCATTTGACAGTACATCAGGGAAAGAGTGAAATTATTCCATGCAAAAGTGCTTTGAAATACACAAAAGGAATGTAATAAAAGAATTGCAATCTCTTGGATAATGTGTAACATTAATAGACACAGTCATGCAGACAGAAGTGTGATATTTTTAATCTGGCACCATGCACCAGAGTATCTGAGAGCCTAAACTATCTCCTTAATCCACATACAAAACACTGTTTTCATTAAAATGATCTATTACTTAACTTTTTTCTTTTTCTCTTCTCCTTATCACACTCCTTTTTTACTTAAAGGCTAGGCATTCCACTTGTTCTTTATAGAGACAAACTAATTGAGCTAACAACTGAAATCTCTGCACATGCAACACAGCTAGTGTGTTATTTCTCCGATTTAATTCAATCAATTCAGGACAGTTTCTTAAAAAAAACCCATATCTGGGATTCTTTAATGAGAATATTACAGTACTGGCATCACAGTACTGGCATCACAGTACTGGCATCATACTGTAAGGGTGAACTTCATCTGGATCCTGAGTGATTCTGAGGGCAGGACACTGCTACAAAGCTACAGCCAAAAGCAGGCTTTTCTAAATTAGCTCTTGGAAAACCTTGCCTATGCTTCATCTGGACTTCCAACTTTCAAGAATTGGAGAGAGGCGGATATATGTGCTGTGGATTTACAAATGAACCAGTCTAAATCCATTTATTCTGCTACTAAAGCCAGTAAGAAGGCAGCCAGTGATAATGCAGTAGTCACAAGCAAGCAGGCTTTATAATTTCAAATTGGAGGCTGACTGACAGAGGAAATATGTTGCTAGATAATTCACAAGGGCATGATTAATGCAAGACTTTCAGGAGATTTATCATGTGACAGACCCTGATGGGAAAACGCAGTGGGTGGGAAGGGGTATATTGAATACAGTGAAGAAAAAGAGGAAATGCAGCACAGCATTAACCAGGATCAGTCTCTGATTTCATTTTAGCAACAGTTGGACATAAAAATCCCAGCCAGAGCACATAGCTTTGTGTAGCAAGCAGTCAGCTATTAGGTGCTAGTCCGTGATGACTTGACTCACTTATGTAACTACAATTAAGTTGCTGTGCTAAACGACTGCTGCTGATTAAATGCCACAGCGCAGGTGCTATTCTGATTTACATCCATCATGTGAAGAGCGTGGCTTAATGCAGATGCTGATGGAATTTACAAATTAGCAGCTGGGGGTTATGAAAGGCAGCAGAACCTCAGTAGTCAATAGCTGGACTGCTTTAGTCACAGAGGATACACTCAGACCAGATGACCTTTTTCAAAGCATCTCCTTTTAATGAGGGGGGAAATCCCCATACCAGTGAAAAGAAATGGCTGACATGGGGCCAAACAATCTCTGGTTACTTCTTCCATCTTTTATCTCCCTTGCACCGGTACGATCAGCACCCAGCACTACAAGGGACATAGCCACTGAAGCCATAAAGAGAAGAGGCACCTAAGGGAACCTCAAAGCTGCAGAAAGAGTTTCCGCTAATCTTTGCTGTGGGCTTTCATTCCCCCCAGTGAATTCTTCTTCCTACAACGCCTTAAGGAAAGCGTCTGACATGTGGTTAGTGTTACAAATGTATCAGCATAGCTTGCATGTCAGGCACACTCAGTACTTTTGCCTGCTAGACAGAAGTCAGATCTGGAGGCTGGGGAAACCCCTACAGACAGTGATTGTAACTGCTGCAGAGGAGAAGCAAGAGGCAGGACACAGAGAAAGCAGGAGGCTCTGGTTTAAACCTCCTCTATAATTTGGTAGCGGAATCCATGACAGCTCTTGCTGTGTTTAAAATTGGGCTATCGCAATCACTTATAAAGCATAAAAGAGGCCAATATAAGCTCTGATGTGAGAAGTTCTTACGGCTGGCAACAGGGAAGATTTCTCGAGGAGGTATCCCTCTGGGCTTGTCATACTCCTTACAATTTTTTCCTGAGAGTCTGCCACTGGCCACTGCCAGAGTTGGGGACACTGACCCACATGGACTTTTATTCTGATCCAGCACGGCCACTCCTGATGTTCCAGCAAAACAGTGGCCCTCCCCACAGCACTGTCTGGGGAGGTATGCTCCTTCTGAGAAGGACGACTTTGCATTTCATCTAGGTGACAATAAGCTTCATGAAACTGAGACAGCAACTGTGACAGCACTATACCCTGCCTGACAGACTGGGCTTTTAATTTTTTTTTTTTTCATCCTGGTTTTACTGCTGCTACAGTGTGCCTGCCAGGAAGAGTAAAATAGGTTAAAAGCTAATGTAAATGACACAAAAGAAAACCAGTCAAAAGTCAAGCCTTCCCCTGTAGTCAGATGCTCTATAGTTAAACATATTGGAGTACAGCAACTCACCTCACAGCAGTGGTTGAGTATCACCAGAACAAAGAGGCAGAGAAGCACCCTCGTACCTCTGCAATCAGTTTCTTCCACCATTGGCTCACGGTTGATAAACTAAATGCCAAGATGTTAGAAGACTTGATCCGACAGTACAGATGAGAGAGGATCTCAAATTCCACACAGAGCATAGCTAGCAACATGCTGAGGTAACAGTTATGCCCAATACATCAGCATCACACATCATAACTACCCCAAGGGTGAAAACCACTGGAGCAGAAAACATATCGCAGGGGCCCTGAAATTCTGTTTCTTAAGGATATCTATAATGCCATAGTCAGTATTCCTGGGCTGACAAAAACAGTAAAGGTTGGTAGGCTACCCTATTCTTGTCAATGAGAAAAAAAATGAAGAACAGCATGAGCTACACAGATAAATTTATGTTCCCAGCCAAGAGGCCACTGTAGGAAGACTGCCTGGACAGCTGGCCTAGCAATGAGAAAACAACTGACTTTCAAAGATAACACTCCAATTATCATTCAGTATCTTTTCCTCCATCCTCAATGAGTCTCATCCGTATTTTCTCAAGTAGCTGTGTTCATTCTATGGTTATACTCATATTTTTCTTGTTAATTCCATCTCCCAGCTCATTTTAAATGATTTCTAGTGGGTGGGAAGAGCAAATGTAAACAGGTAAGCATTTTCAGAGTCTAAATAGCTGTTTCACCTGCAACTCTCAGCTAGAGCTTGCACAGAATAAAAGGTCTGCATCAGCTAACCCCAACATCCAACCTTAATCTTCATATATTACTGAGTTTATCCTTGTCTATTGCTGTGACAGAAACTGCTCATCTATGAGGAAGAAAATGAGCAGAGCCCTGTTATATTATTTACAAGGTGTCAAAAAGACACACAAAGCTTTACACACAAACAAAGAGGAAGGTCCCTGCCCTTGAGATTTTAATCTAATCTTGAAGAGACACTGCCAGTGGTGTCAGTTTCACACGGGCAGCATCACCATGTGTACAGACTGGTGGTATACATGTGTGGAGAGCCCAGAGGGTATTTTACTGATTATCATACAGGGTCTAATGTTTTCAAATTAGCATTTCCACATGCACATTTTCAGATATCAGCATACAAACTGCACTTGATAACCCATACAAATAATGGAAGTTCTTTATAAATAGTGTCTCTGTGCTTGACACATTTAAAAAATCTTTAACAGCTTTTTAATAGCTTTTTGGTTGAAAGAAATTAAGCTATTTGTGTTGGTCTGTTGTATTACCTATTTTCATGGTTAGCCATCAGTACCAATAATGATGCTGTTATTCAGGGGTTATAATTTCTAAATGACGTTCACTGACCTTACCATGAAAAGCTAGAATGACTTTTTGAATTCACAGGGATTAACCTGTGGTACTCAACACACAGCCAGCTTTCTGCACAGCCTTAAACTGTTCTTAAGCAGTCTCGGAATGTCACTGGATTAATGTGATCAGGAACATGATCTGAGGCTGGGGAATTCTGAGGGAAGTATAGCATAGGTTAAGAAACCAAGCATCAGTGATGTACAAGAAAGATGCTCAGATATCAGCTACCAAAATTATCAGAGAAAGTGGAAGCCCTACATTACAAGAGGACACCAAGATTGCCTTGTTTCGCCTAGAAAAGAAGAAAGGGGAAAAAAGGTTGGCAGGTGTCAGAGCTGGTTTTTACAAACACATGAAACATTGTGAAAATGAGATATGGAAAAGAACTATTCAAGCCAAAGAGCCAGAGGATAAAGACAGGTAATGAATAAATTTAGCCTGCAAATTAGGCCCAGCAATACAATTTGATTCACGACCAGCCTTCTAATGGAAGACACAAGAAAGAGATCAGGAAGATCTAACTGCTTTTAAATGGAGATTGATTAGTCTGTGGAATAGACTGTGTGATGTGTTTGCATGCCAAAAGTAGGACTTGATGATCTGAGGCAGGAGGGAATCTCCTATGACCCTACGCAGTTTAAGCCAGGGGGACTGGGATGGAATTTGAGCGCTGTGTTATGACACAGAGTTGTAAACCAAAAACCGTGCACAACACAGCAATGATGGTTTGTGATCCAGCATGCGCTTGGCCATGAATGAGGGGTTAAATCCAGCTCTGCTCTCCCTTCCTCTTGTATCCTGTTCAGAAGAGCTAATGGATTGGCCAGAAGGTAGGAGAATGCCACTGAGAAGGTCAAGCTCCAGAGGCAGGCTCATGGGACTGGGCTGACCCTTATGCCAGGGGACTTCCTACTGTAATTTCTACTTCTTGTCAGAAACAGTTGAGCAAAACACCTTGCTGACAGGCTCTATGTTTTCCTGCTAAATCACTCCTTCTCATGCCATTGTGAATGGATTCAGGAACTCAGATGTACACCTCAGCAGTTTCTCTCTTCAATTAAAACTTATCAGAGCGAGCAGAGGGCTGTACAGATAAGTGTCTACAATACATCAACATCTACGGGAAAGACGTACAACAACATGGGCTCATTCTCTGCAACTCAGCAGGGCCGGGAACAGTAACTTTATCTCCTTTTCACACAGAAAGATAAAAGCCTGGATTTCTGCTGTTGCTTTTTAAATGCCCCCCAAAATAAGTAGCTTGCCACTGTGTACAAGTGGGGGCCAGAGAGATTCCACAAGAGATGGAAAAGTGTGTCTCTATGATGTTCAATGAAACAAGATTGTTTTACCCAGAGCAAAGCAAGACTAAACTGCTGAGTTCACTGGGGCAAAGTCAATCTCTTTTCATCAACGAAGGCTGAACAAATGGGAAAGGTGACTTCTAGCTTTCACACTTAGAGGGTGATCTGTTACACTTCCCCAATCACTGTTACTGTTTAAAGGTGAAACCTGTGCGTTATACATGTTGTGACCCTTATCTGTTGTATACTGCACCTCAAACCCAGAACAACAGCTGTCTATATTGTCTGGCTTTACAGAACTAGCCACAGAAGTTGTTGCTGCTTTCTCTGGCTCTTCGGGGTATAGATCATATATTAACAAGGATTAGTGTCTCATTAGCTGGAGCTGATATTGTCCCTACGGGTATTCCACTCAGATGTTGCCGTGGCACCCTTGTCTTCGTATGAGCAACCAGAGTACCTGGGGTCTCATGAGTGACTTCCCACAAAGCAGACTTGCCTCACAACCCTTGACCAGCGATTTATACACTGAGCCGCTGAATCCTAATCCATAGTGTTATTTCACCCTCACTCACCACTGCACATCTGCTCAGGTTTCCTCCAAAACAATCTGCTCTGGCCCATTAATCAGTTACAAAGCTCTGCCCCCATACAGTGATGGTCAGTGGTAGAGACACGTAAGAAATCGTAGCCAAGATGTCAGTGGGCAGCTACCTATTACAACTCAGCCCTGCTGAGAATGGGTGAACATCAGTGCAGGCTGTCAGTCAGCACAGCAAACACCAGTGCTCCAGACTGCACCCTCAGCCATTAAAACTGATGGGAAACAGGAGGCTATGACAAAATTTTACAGTGAAAAAAATCAGGCTTTTCTGTGTAGTACCTGCACCATCACAATGGAGACCAGATCCAGAGTAGTGCTTGTGATCCACAGCAACGTAATTCTGTTTTGTAAGCAATGAAGTCCAAGAAGAGAAAGGGAGACTACTACTCAACTACTTTGCTAGGGGATGGTTAAAATACACCAGTACCTCTGAGGTAACAGAAGAGGGACACAGGACCCTTGTGGCTTGTGGACCCCAGGGGAAGCAGACACAGACAGCAGGACAGGGCACAATTCAGTGGGAGATTCACAATTCTTCAAGGAGATGGGGTCATATCACAGTCAGGGTGAGGTCCTGGACTGGATTGTGAAGATCTAGGAATCAGTATTTGTTGGATCAGCAAAACTAGTAATAATGAAATGAAGGCCTGCTTATACTTACTCTCTACATTAAGCGATGCTGCAATGATGATGGGCACTTCATCTGGCCCTTGTCTGACGGAGAAAGGACAATACCTAGACAACAGCACCCTCCACTGGGGCAGTGATGCTTAGCACATCTGTAGCTGTAAGTTTGGGTTCACAGAACATGAGGTGGGAGAGAAGCAAGGCGGGCACTCTCCACCTCTTTTGACCAGTTACTTGGTCTTTGGGCTTGTCCCTCCAAAGGCACTGCTCTGGCTTATGAAGGAGGCTGGAATGTAACTCACTGGAGAAGCCAAGATTAGTACTTCCCAGAAAGTATGGGAATTGGGGCAGACTTCCCCCTATCCCTTCTTCACTTCTTGGTTTCACTTCAGCATAAAAGGTTCAGTCAAGCCACTCCTACCTTAGCATTATGACCATTTGCGGAGTGTTGTAAACAGAAGCAAGTTTCTGCTCAGCAAGTATCTATCATTCTTGAGAGGCTGCTGGGTAGCTTCCTACTAGATAGTTACAACGAGAAGGGAGGAAACAGGCTTTCCTCTCCTTCATTACAAAATTATATACCTCACTGCAGTTGTAGTCACTGCAGTGGGAGATTGGTTCCTTCCATGAGGCTGGGGGCCTTAGGCAGAAATAGCTGCCCAGCAGAAAGAAAAGTCTTCAAAGGCCCACCTGGTAAGAAATAGGCACTTGTCTAGATTTAAAGAGTCTGAACAGCCTCTAGTTGGTTAAACACAGAGATGCATACATATCCAAAGAGAGGTCACGAACAAAAATTTCATATCCCTAAAGTACTCTGACAAGGCCTTGAGAGGAGTTATTTGGATGCAGGCAAGATGCCAAAGAAAGTGGTCTCCTGACATGAAACAAGTTCTGATGAGTCAGGAGAGCTATAAGGTCACACAAAAGCAGTGATGAAAGTATCCAGAGATGGCTCTGGTAGAGGCAGAACTCAGCAAAAGCCCTGCAGGGAACACAGCACGCTGTTAACTGTTTTACTGTGAGAAGCAGATAGCAGAGCATGGCCTTGAATATCTTTCCAAGCAAGCCCAAAGCGCCCTCAACCCACCGACTGACCAAAGAATGGAAATCTTATTTTTTTTTACTGATATTCCTGAGACGTCTCTGATTTTCCCTGATGGGAGAGCAACCCTCCTTTTGAAACAAATTACAATAAATTACACTTGTATGAAAACAAAAGTGTCAGCAAGACTCTGGCTGTGTTTTTTGACTTCCCATATTCAGTGTATAAAGACATGTAAGAAAACAATAATAGCTGTGTTTTCTTAAATACTTTTAGGCAGACCGTTGTTTTGGGGAGAGTTGGAAGAACACCATGATTCAGTACTGGTAGTGTCATGGCATATAAATACAATTCTCACCGAGAGCATAACAATTGCTTTGTTTTGATGTGCACAGCTGAGCAAGAAGTCATCACCAAAATAAACCTGACCCAAACACACCAGAAATGTTTTTGTTCCTTTTCTTTTTGCTCTTGGGTCATATTCACTGCTGGTACAAAAGAGAATAATTGCACTGAATTCTATGGTGTGCAATCTGCTTAGACCAGAGATTAATATAACTATAAATCATAGAATCATAGAACGGTTTGGGTTGGAAAGGACCTTAAAGATCATCTAGTTCCAACCCCCCTGCCATGGGCAGGGACACCTTCCACTAGACCAGGTTGCTCAAAGCCCCATCCAGCCTGGCCTTGAACACTTCCAGGGATGGGGCATCCACAACTTCTCTGGGCAACCTGTTCCAGTGCCTCACCATAGTGAGGAATTTCTTCCTTATATCTAATCTAAATCTACCCTTTTTCAGTTTAAAGCCATTATCGCTTGTCCTATCACTACATGCCCTTGTAAAAAGCCCTCTCCAGCTTTGTTGTAGGCCCCCTTCAGGTACTGGAAGGCTGCTATAAGATCTCCCCAGAGCCTTCTCTTCTCCAGGCTGAACAACCCCAACTCTTTTTTTTGTCTTTCCTGTGCTGAGGACTCCAGAGCTGGACACAGTACTCCAGGTGGGGTCTCACCAGAGCAGAGTAGAAGAGTAGAAACACCTCCCTCGACCTGCTGGTCACACTTCTTTTGATGCAGCCCAGGATATGGTTGGCTTTCTGGGCTTGCAGCACATATTGCCAGGTCATGTTGACCTTCTCATTAACCAACACCCCCAAGTCCTTCTCCTCAGGACTGCTCTCAATCTGTTCTCTGCCCAGCCTGTATTTGTGCTTGGGATTGCCGCAACCCAGGTACAGGACCTTGCACTTGGCCTTGTTGAACTTCACGAAGTTCGCACGGGCCCACCTCTCTAGCCTGTCAAGGTCCCTCTGGATGGCAAATATCCACTTTCAAAATATCTGTTGGTTTATCTTTTTAGCCTTCTTTAACTCTGCCTAAATATTTTTCATTGTTCACTATTTTGTTTAGAGTCATGTGATGAAAACGATGAGAAGCAGATGAGCACAACTCTACCTCTTTGGGGGAGAGAATGTGAGTTTTTATTCGCATATTTGAATAAAAGCTCTGCTTGGAAAGACAGAGAGTGATTGAAACTTCTTATCATAGAGGTCAAGGTATTTTTGAGGTGTAAATTCAAGTGTATATAATTAGCAGGGAGCAACAGGGCATATGGGTAGAAACCTCCTGGTGTCAGCGGGCCCCTAGATGCTTGCAAACCCCCACTTTCCATCCCTTCTCCCAACAACTGCTACGTCCCCACTGAAGTAACGATAGCATGACAGTTCATGGACACACCTTAGCTTTGTTTATTTTTAAAACCTCCTCACATGGGAGGGAAGATACTCCCTGTCAGGCAATGCTTCCTCATAATTCTTTTTCTAGTCTCATTAAGCAAATATTGCAATTCACCGCTTCTGCTGTGAATTCCCTCCCATTGCTTACTCCCCTTCCCTACTTTTGCACACTAGCAGTGATGCAATGTCTTAAAAAAATTCCTATACAGACATTAACTCTCCTGGTTTCCTTAGAGGTATGAATTTCTCCCACGCTGTGGTACGGTCTTCGGATAAGCATTGGTGGTATTGGCATAGGAGTGATGACTTGCCACAGAACTGCTCAGGGAAGCATATGGTCACCACACTGGAAAAGGATACTCAGAATATTCAGGTGCTACTCAGAGACTCTGAGTCTTCTCAGAGTATTCTCTTCACTACTAAAGAAGATACACTTTTAAAGCTGGCATTTGCTATCCTGAATAAAATTTTAATTAAGACAAAGCTCCTGTAGTTATCACTTCTAGGCAAGTTAGAAGTTTACCCACAGGTAAACTAAACAGGTAGAATGCTGAGCTCATCTTGCTACCACAGGTTAAGAAATACGGATGTCTTGTTTAAACTATGGTTTTAGAGCACAATAAGTATCCCACATTAGCTATCCATTGGGAAAAATCCACCTTTTTAGCAACAAAACTAATATCAAAGTTTGCACTCTCAGTATCCACAGTCTTCTGGCATTGCGACATCAAACAAAACACAGTAACAAACAGAGGGGATGCTGTAATTTCTGCTCAATCATGCTGAACAAAGGTTGTAACGTCCTCCCACTAGGTTAAATAAAGGTCTGATTTAATATGATATAACCCATGCTCACGCACGAGCCCACGCATGATTTATGAGTGTGTGGTTTTCCGCCATCCAACAGCACAAAGACAAGCCACAGCTGGGGCATGGGCATGGTGGAAGTATCAGGCAACAAAGGCCGTGATTTGGACACAGACGGCACGTGTTCAGCTGCTGGTTCTGCTGCACATCTGCTTGTCTACATGGATCACCACCAGCAGTGGCAAATGGGTTATCCGCATCATAAATATTCCTTAGGTCCCTTCACCCCCCTTTATGCAAAGTGACTTAATCCTAATCACAGGTGGCATTTTCAAGTCCTCCTCTAGACTGCAGAAAGCTCCTTCTTTTTATTTTTAAGTGAAAGTTTAATTCTTATGGGCAAATGGGTTATCCGCATCATAAATATTCCTTAGGTCCCTTCACCCCCCTTTATGCAAAGTGACTTAATCCTAATCAAAGGTGGCATTTTCAAGTCCTCCTCTAGACTGCAGAAAGCTCCTTCTTTTTATTTTAAGTGAACCTCTAGACTGCAGAAAGCTCCTTCTTTTTATTTTTAAGTGAAAGTTTAATTCTTATGCAATCAAATTCCAAGACCAAACTCTGAAGAACAATGCTGCTAATCTAAAGCCATAATATAAACCACCGGAGACAGCAAATCTGTCACTACACAATCAAGGCTTAGCTAACTTTGGATTCTCTTCTGACAAGTGATTTCTTTATTGTCCTTATAAAAGTGACTTCTAAATTAATGAGAAATACCCTGAGTGTTTATCCTATTGAGCTCCTTCTCCTGCTGCCTGAAAAAAATAATTAATCATTGTTTAATTATTTAGTCATGTCCCTTTTGCAAAGAAATATCTTCCTGCAAGTGGCTCTCACCACCACAGACTTAAACAAAATCAGCACTCCCATCTCATTGGATTTAATAGGAGATTACAAGCTAAATACCACTTTAATATTACATACTAAACAAACACAGAAAGAAAAGCTCACCCAGGAGAAAATGGCAAGTCGGGAAGATCTGGTCTTATTTGCCTCCTACTGTCAACAAGAACACTTGAGACTTAGAATGGCAGGCCTGTCGGCACCACGGGATGTAGCTCTCATTAAAAGGAAATACTATTTTTAAAATATAACACAGATGTCTTAGCAGAATTCTAAACAGATCTACAGTAACGCACAGTCAATCCACACATAAATAGAAATGGCCAAAGGCAGAACGACTGATGAAATAACAAGTTTAGGCAAAAAGTGAGGCTTTTCTGTTTTGTTTTGATTCTTTCTGTAGATAAATATTGACTAATATAACGCAAGAGCATTGCAACTGCATCCCCACTAAAGGTGAGTGACTGAAATTGATGTAACAACTTTTCTCATTGTTATACTTCTTGGCTCAGGTGCACCTTGAGAAAAGTCCTTCCCAAGTATACTTAGAAGTTGTTCTGAAGCCACCAAATTGATGAGTAACAGCAGTGCCAAGTCTTGACTACGAATGAAGAGGATATGACAAGAGATTTCTGTTATTGCAGTGGTGCTTAGGTGACAAGCCTTGTGGAACAAGTACATTTGAGGGACATTTGGGGCAGGCAAAACAATTCAACCAAGCAGTGAACTTGGATGACAATAATTCACGTTAAAACCTGTCAGCATCCAAAAATACGATACTGTCTGAGAAATGAGGCTATCAGCCTCATTCTCATGTTCCTCCTCTTTAAAAGCATGAACTCTGCCTCTCTTCTGAAAGGCAGTGGAGCAGTTCCTGGAAGAGCAGAGCATGCAGTGGGACACAAACCATCTCCTCACCCATTGCCATTTTCAGCTGATTTTGTAATCGGTTTCCTTCCCTAATCTCACATAAAAGAGCTGCTGCCCTGCCACTCACGCCCCAGATGAAGCGGGGCGTCTCTGCAGAAGAAGAGACCACCCAGCACGTGGGGCAGAGTAGAAACTGGCAGGCAACCCAGACAACCACCTACCTTAAGATCCATCCTTGTTTTTTTCCTGCCTCTTTACATATCTTCCTACTGCTCATCCATGACTCCAGGTTTCTCCTGTGTGACACAACCAGCTCTGCAGCACAAGAGCTTTCTGACCAGGCTCCACCTCAGCATCAGGCTGTCGGGAGTTCATAATACTGCTAAGAAATGTCCCAGGACTTTCCACATCACTGCTCCCTGCTTGGAGAAGGACATGTGACTACCAGGCCATGCTAATCCTTATTACCTCTTCCTGCCAGCAATGCTGCAAGGCCAGGATGCCTCCAGTCCTGAGGACGAAAATCTGGATTTTGAGACTCTCTCCCCATTGCAACAGCCTGCTCATGCTGCCCCAAGGCCTGACCCTTCATGCCTCCACTTCAACCTCAGTCAGAAAGCCCTGAGCATTTCTTCCCTTTCTGAGCTCAAGGCTGGAGAGCTAGGGCTGTACCTTTCATCAAGCTCAGAGGAAGCACTGACCATGCTGGTGGGTGGTGAACGGTGGATACCTGCGGTGGGTGAACAGAGCTGAAAGTTTTAACACCCCCACGGTTCTGAAAAGCCAGGCGATACCACTCATAAGAAGCCAGGAGGTCCAGAGACAAAGCTGTGTTTTGACCATTCACCTCTGAGCACTGCCTCTGACTCTCCTGTTCCCAGATTTTGGTAACACACCATTATTAGAATCATAGAATCATAGAATCATTGAGGTTGGAAAAGACCTCTAGGATCATCGAGTCC
>NW_008795259.1:5734013-5767655 GCF_000699145.1 Aptenodytes forsteri | reverse complement strand
CGTCGACCCAACACCACCATGCCCACTAAACCATGTCCCTAAGCGCCTCATCTACACGTCTTTTAAATACCTCCAGGGATGGGGACTCCACCACTTCCCTGGGCAGCCTGTTCCAATGTTTCACCACTCTTTCAGTAAAGAAATTTTTCCTTACATCCAATCTAAACCTCCCCTGCCGCAACTTGAGGCCATTTCCTCTCGTCCTATCACTTGTTACTTCGGAGAAAAGACCAACACCCACCTCGCTACAACCTCCTTTCAGGTAGTTGTAGAGAGCGATGATTACTCCCATTTTTTTCCACATCGAAATCCATATCCACCGCATCCCACAGGGAACAGAGTAATGATCCCTACCAATCAACTTCAGAAAGTCAAGATGTGCTCTCCTCCCCATCTCCTAAGGCTCTCCACCTCTTCCCCTACCTCTGCCCCTTGTTTACTCACCCTGAGCATCAGCTTCTTGGTGCAACCCATGGAGGAAGTCTCAACAGCAGCAACTCTCACCTGAAGGAGATCTGAAGAGTGGGGCGGGGAGGGGGAAGAAGAATTAGGTTACTCAGAAAAATCTCTTTCCTTAGTTTTCTGAGATCTAGTATGAAAAAAAAAAAAATCAATATTGAGTTTCAATTGAAAATAGAAAGCTTTTTATTTGAAACACTTTCTCTCAAATTGACTGGGGAAATAATATTTTCTACAACTAATAAGGTCTATATACTTTATATACACATTAAAGGGAATATATAACTAATAAGTTTTTAAAAATAAACTTACTTTATAAAAGACATTTTAATATAAGCAAATTATAATTTCAGAAGCAGCTGTTAATTGTTAAACTTGAGCATATATCCAAGGTTATTTCTGTTCCTCAGCATAATACTGTGTTAGTGCATTAAGATAAAATATGCTGTTGTATTTGTTTTTGAAAGTTTTTTCCCTAGAAATGTGTATTTCTTTCATCCTTCCAGTATGGCTGTATACCATTTCTGATCCTTAAGATTATGTAGACTCTTGTTTACAGCATAACAACAGGATATTAATTCTAATTTCAACATTTCGTTTTTCTGCTTATTTTAGAGCTATATTGAGAGAGAAAAAATGCACAAACGTACCATAATATGCAGATCAGCTTCATCTGCAGCCCAGTGTACTGATTTTATTTGTATGCATTAACTTTATTTGTTGTTTCAAACATTATTTGTTATTTCATAAATATATATAAATGTAGAATCCATGTGCTAACTTAATTATAGATAACACCTTTCTCATCCTTTAAAAAAAAAAAAAAACTAGGGTCCCAGGGAGAGAGGGAAGGAGAAGGCTGAGGTGAGGTGGGTGGCAATTGCTTTTCTGGGAAAATGAAGGGGCAAAGACATCTCAAGAGGTTGAGCAGAAGGGGAAGAAGAATGGAGAAATGGGGCTGCATGGAGGGTCAAACTGCCATTGATACTTTCAGAGGCTGGAAGAAGGGAGGGAAAAGGGAAAGAGTAAACACAGCTGCTTCCCCATGATGCCACCATAGCACATGCCCTTGCTCAGAAAAGGATGGCAGCAGCAAGCCCAGCACCGGCCTAGGCTATCCGGTGGCAAGCAGCCATGGATTGCCCAAGCACCATGCACTGCTCAGAGAGCCAGCCTTCACGTCCTCTGGGGCAGGACATGAGCAGAGCACTCTTACTGGGCCATCCTGCCCCACACAGCAATCAGCATGAGCACCACAAACTGCTCTCCAACCTCATCACCCCATAGCCATGGGAGAGAATCAGCACCAGGGCTCCTCTCTGGTGACGCACCAGCACTGAGGTCGAGAAGCCCCAGAGGGCTGGTCGTCTGAATCACTCCGAGCAGTTTTGGCCTAAGGTGCTATAACAGGAATAGCACTAAGTTAGGGCCTACTGTATCCAGTTCCGGGCTCCCCAGCCCAAGAGAAATATGGGCATACGGGAGAAAGCCCAGTGAAGGGCCACCGAGGTGATGAAGGGACTGGAGCACCTCTCTTGCAAGAAAAGTCAGAGAGCTGGGGCTGTTCAGCCTGGAGAAGAGCAGGCTCGAGGGGAATCTCATGAATGTGTATAAATATCTGAAGGGAGGGTGCAAAGAGGATGGAGCCAGGCTCTTCTCAGTGGTGCCCAGTGACAGGTCCAGAGGCAGTGGGCACAAACCAAAACACAGGAGATCCCCTCTGAACATCAGGAAACACTTTTTCACTGTGAGGATGACCGAGCACTGGCACAGATTGCCCCGAGAGGTTGTGGAGTCTCCATCCTTGGAGATACTCAAAAGCTGTCTGGACATGGTCCTGGGCAACTGACTGTAGGTGGCCCTGCTTGAGCAGGGGATGTTGGCCAAGATGACCTCTAGAGATCCCTTCCCACCTCAGCCATGCTGTGATTCTGTGATACTGCCCTTGCCTGCCTATAATACAGAGATAACAGGCTGCATCTCCATTGCACATTACACAGAGGCCACGTTTCAGCTGGGGCACACAGGACCTTGCTCCAGCAGCATCTTGCCTTCATACCTGAGCGACAGCTGGGCACAGAGGAGCTTCCCCGTGCCTGCATTTCTCCTGGAAGGAAGCCCCAGAGGACTTGCAACATGCTTGGCCAACCTCTAGCCAGGGTCAGTGGGAGAGAAGGTAAAATTCACTGATTAGTGTCATCATAGCCGATGGTCTCATTTCACTTATGGTTTCTGAATGCTATACCAGCATTGAAACAACTGACAAACACGGGTGCTTCATATCAGCCACGCTTAAGCCACCTAATAAATTAGCTCCTTCTGCTGAGAGAACAAGCCCCCACAGCTGGCACGCCCAATCTTCCAGCCAATATTTCATCCTTACTTTTAAAATATACCTTCCAGTTCATAAAAATAAATGGAATAGCCTTTCAAAATGGAGGTAGCTGAGGAAAAGAAATGCCGGTATGTTAAATGCATACAAGTATTTGGGCCCCTCTAAGACAGAAGTAATACTACAGGCAGTATAGAAAAACCTTTGGATATTTTTGTATCTTAGTATACTGGAAATCTCGGTCAAAAAAGTGCAGTACTTTTCCCAGAAAATTTATCATTAAGACCTGGAAAAAAGAAAGAGCCATCTATCCTTTTATAGGTGGGTTTTAATTTAATTTTTAATCCATACAAAATTGAATTATACATGTGTTGTTTTTTTTTTTTTTACATTAACAGTCTAAAATGTACCAAAAATATTAAAGGGAGTATGGCATTGTAAAAAGAAGACTTTTTCAGTGGGGAAAAAAAAACACCCACACACAGGAAGTTGGTACCCACCGAGTGAAAAGTTAAAGGCTTGCCATTTGAGGAATTTTTATTGTTTATATGCACATGTATTCCTTTGGCTAGAGTGGTACACCTAAATGGCATTCTTGCCTCCTCTCTCTGTGCTCAAGGCCTAATAATACAAACAGAATTAGAGGTAAATGTCATTTTTATGCTTGTTTCTCATCTCTGGCAAGTCTATAAAATGATCTCTAGATAAAGTTTCAGGGCTAAAATAGTTTCACACACTTTGCAATAAGTCTAGATAGGCTGCAGAAGTAGTTATATTCAAATGTCATTTAATTACAGAAAATACACACTTCCTATCCAGACCCCATACCAATAGCCTGTGGCCCATCTTTTTACCTTAAAGGGAAAATCCCAGAGTTCAGACATTAGATATTCTCAGACTGGACCCTTCCTGTGGCAGTGGACTTGGAAGGCGACTTCAGACCCCACATGGGTATTTCTAGCAGCTGCCTTGAGCAGAGGGAGAGAGGGGGTTACACACCATGCCTGCAAAGGATGGGTCATGCTGGCTCTTTGTATTTACATAGGACTCAGCACACTTCCAGATGGAAATAAATTGGTTGCCGGTGCATCATTTTTTTTAAAAAGGGAATGACACCTGCTGCAGTCTCCCAGGCCACTGACAAGCAGGGCTGACATCAGCATTTCATTACCACTGTCAGAATTACAGTGAGTGACAGCCAGAAAATCATTAAGTATTTCAGCAGGATTGTGGTAGAGCTCTGATTAATATTTAAGCACCTGTGTTTGCAGAAGGAACATTTTTATTTGCTTTAAAAATACTTCTGATAACAGTGTAGTCCAGCGTTCATAAGGCAAAATACAGCCATGTGGCATTTATGAATACTCCTATGCTTTGTTTTGTTGTTTGAGAGATTTTTCATAACCGTATGAAAGTATCTCAGCAATTCACACTGTAATTGAACTGGAACTGCTGGATTAAGACCATTTTCCATTTTCAATGCCTACCTGCTGAACCAATTTATTTCAGGACTTACCTCTTAATGGAATACTATGGAAATTGAAAATTTTCTGATGGCAACTATTGGCTGCTGGAATAGCAGGAGACCACACTCAGTCCATGAGTTCCTTCTGTTTCTGGCTCTTATTGTCACAAAACACACCAACCGTGAAAAAAAAAATTGCTCCTACAATCTTGAATTATATCTTTGTCTGCAACAAAACAAAACAAACAAAAAAAATCTGAGGTGCAGGTAGGGACAGGTATTGAAAGCAGAATTATTTCCTTGGTTTGGGTATGAGTCCCTGGAATTCAAACAAGCTGAAGTGAACCCTTATCAAAATGGTAAATGGTCTGAGCCCAAATGTGGAAAATTGTAGACCTGAAGTAATTGGTCTGGAAAAAGATACATGAGCTGCTAAGAGGAGACTGGAGCACAGCTTAGAACAAGCAGGGCTCTTCCTCACCAGTAAATCTCTTACGCTATCGACTGTTTCAGAAACCCTGGGAGTCTTTCCTGGCGAGCCATAGGAGTTGCAGAAAGTGACCTTAAAAAAGAATCACAATGACAAATTTGCACCATCAGTGCCAAGATGGTTGCACTTCTAGTCACTGTCAAAACACAAAAAGCAAGGAAATTACTTCAAATCAGTGCTGAGATTAGCTATGTTATGGATAAAATCCTGGAAATTAAAATGCAGTGAAATCTAATGGATATCCCGGTGCCAAGTCAGGTCAATGTCAGGTGAGATCTATGTGCATCTAAGAAAGAATCATTTTAGGAGTATTGCAAGCTCATGTATTTATTTTGTAATTGGAAAGGACTCAGAGTTCAGTGACCCTAGATGAACTGGAAAGAGGTAACACATTAAACACCAATTGCTTCTGATGAGCGGTATTTTTAACCAAAACTTGGAGATGTCATTTCTGATGTGGGGCTGCAAGGATCTCCCTCCAAAATTAATGGAATTACAAATGCATGCTCTGAAGAAAGACTGTGCAATTGATATGTGGGAATAGACGTGGTATAAAAACCACACATCATCTTGTGTATCGATAGGAAGGTGTTCATTTACATCAGCTGAATTTTGGACTGAAGGTCTGTGAAGTAGTTTCACAAAAGGGCTTGAAAGATGAACCTCTTTAATAAAAGGGTGGATTTTCTTATGATGGTTTTTATCTGCTTTATTTTCTTGCTACGAGTAAATCTGTCAGATGAGTTTTCAAAGTACTCTCTAAATTCATCCCTCCAGGAACCTAAAGATGATTTCATGTATCTTAAAGCACTGTGCATTATTGCTAAAGTGGTAGATGAAGCTATAAACAAAATTCAAACAATTCTGAAAATACCGTTATTTATCTTAAAGCTATCACTATAGCACAGGAGAGAATGTTTCTATGGAACCACACTTGGCATCATGCAAAGTTTTTATAATAAAAAGAGTTAAATGGCTACCAGTGAGTATAAACCAGAACACTATGGATCAGCTCTTGATGGAAATATAAAGCAGAGTGAGTTTTGTGCTGGGAAACATTCCATGAATGAGTCCAACATAGTCATTTCATTTGATAAAGGAGATGTCAGTCTGTAATTCATAAGCCACTTCAGTTCTGTGAGCATTAAAACCTGAGCCAGCTTAAAAGATTGCATATATTAAGGTGCTGGTCCCTTAGTCAGGCAAAATAAAATATTTTGCCTTTGTCAAGGAAAAGTTTTGCCTTGAAGCTTTCAAGATTGGATTGTAAGGGGAAATATTGCCCTCTCCTCAGGCAGTAAAAGCCTGGCATTTGGTGAGCCAGTACGCTTCTGAAGTATGAATATCACAGGATTTCTGAGCAAGAAGCAAAGCCATTTTAGAGATGCATCTGCACACTGACTGGAGTCTGAGAAGGGGACTCTCCTCGGTCACAGTGCAAACTCTACTTTAACTGTAAGACTCTGCTTTGCCTAAGTACCCTTTTCAAACTTTTGAAAGGTAATTCATAAGGAGTCTTTGCACATGACTAACAGCGTGGGGTTGCCGCCTTCACGGACCCTTGAAATGTAATCACTTGAAACTATAGCTTCTGCTGAGGAGAATGGATTTGCCTGAGGGCAGCTGATTTGCACACCAGGGTCACCTATCAACACTCCAAGGCAGCATGGGCTTAACTCTCCAGAAGTAGCTGTGATGTCCCCTGTTGGCAATCTATTGAGTGGCGAAAAGAGGTGTCTACCAAATCTGGTCAGAGCGTGTGAGCACAAATGCTTTTGCCTTTATCCTCAGAGAAGTTAGGAAGCAGCCACTCAAAGAAAAGCAAAGGTGCTGTTCCACCTGACCCCCTTCCCAATCATATAAGCCTGTGCAAAAATAAGACTTACAATTTACAGGCTATGTGTGGATGTGTATAATAGTGAAACTGTCTTTAACGAACCTACAAAAAAATTAGCTACGAGTGCTAGCTTTCTAAAAAGCTAGGTCTTTCTGACCTCAGAGAGAGGTTTTACATCATGGAAAGTGCTTCTTGCTCCACTGCCTGCATCGACTTGCAGGGACTGACAGAGCTGGTACAGAGCCGATACAGACTGCTACCAAACTGGGAGGCACCTTCTGCAGGTTCAATTTGGAAAACAACTCAGTGAGAAGGACCATTCCACAGAAAAATATACTTTTGCTGCCCCCCAAAGATAGATACCTATCCAGAGCATGCTTTAAACTCTATATTGAAGGAGGCTGAACAGCAAATAATCAAGATACAAATCCACATTTAGCCAACAGGAGATAAAGGGCAGTCTGCTTACACAGGACTTTCTGGGCTGACTTCCACACGGTATCCCAACCTCTGTGAGTGAGAGCAGGCAACTTTCAAGTCTGCTGTGAGGACAAAACAGATCTCTTGTGGAAGAAAAAATACAAGGTGCTTAGTTACTCTGGCATGAGACCCATATAGGGAGGTTAGCTGCAGTAATCTCAGTATTTCTGATGCCTGTGGGTTTTAAACAATACTGTTTGAAAAAGAAACTCACCAAGCAGTCATCTACTCCCAAGCTGTCCTACAAGGCTGAGGACACATGGCCAAGGCCTTCATACTGCAGGATAACTCTACTGTTCCAAAATACACAGGTATTATTTTTGTAACTGCACTGAGCACTAACTGTAACACAACAAATGTTTCTATGATTAATAGTATTTCAGATAATAGTGTATACTAAAAATAGATCATATTGAGAAAGACACAAGGAACTCTGCTATGTGATTTGTTCCTGTGTTTCTTCATTCAAATGTTAGAGGCAGTTTTAGGCAGTTAAGATGACAATGAGGAATGAGACTGCAGAGTACCAGCTTCAAGTATGTCGTAGTCTTACTGGAGAAGGTAAAATCTGGGCTGGAAGAAAAAACAAGCTTCAGTCTTAGCTAAAGTACAGCTACTGTCCTTCCATCACCAATTTTGAAAACACTAAAGGATTTCCCCCTCTGCTCCCCAGAGTGGCCTACTTCAGCTAATTGTGTTCATATTGAAATTGAGTTCTAGTGGGGAAAACCCTACAAGCTATGAAAAGCACTGACATCATTGTATTATTTTTAAAACTTTTTCTCCGTGATTTACCTATGACATACCAAGACTATTGTGATCTGGTTTTCTCCACAACTTTTCAGTAAATCACTCCTGTTCCACAATAGCTACTTAGCAGGATATAAACTGGGTCAATCCCATACACAAACACTTTTTTCTAGTGGTTTTCCAAAGCCATTGAGTGCAGTATTTTCTTTATCACTAAAACTAAATGCATTGCTATCCCCAAAAGGTTTAAGTGGAAGGGATAATAAATAAGAATAATTCCCGATTTTATGTAACAGTGATGACTTAAAAGGATCACAACATGATTTGTTGTTTAGTAGATATTACAGACCAGATTTAAATTGTGTTATAATTAATGGAAATCTTTCCTTTGGGCTTAAATTGGCTCCATATCAAGACACACACAGAGATTCCCTCCTCCTCCCAGTACGTCAGAAATCTCTTGGGTGAAACGTATGAACCCTGTTACACCGGTTGCTGTATCTTCCCAGTTTAAGGAAGGGGGATGGAAGTGGCATGACTCCAGCAGTACAGTGCTGTAGAGTCACAGATGCCTATTCTCTGGGAAAAGAGCACACAGAAATGGAGAAAGCGTGTATATCCCACATACACAAACTGTTTTAGAAGAGCTGCTAGCAGGCTGTAAAACCAAGCAGCCAAAACAGCCCATGACAGAACTGGGAGTGCTTGCGCGTCCTCACAGTGGGCTTCATAGCTCGGTCCCACCGAGCAGAGCGCTGCTCTGCACCCTGAGCGGGGCTGGCTCCATCCACACAGCTCAGAGGTCTCTGCCCACTCCTCCCTGCCCTTCCAGCTCAAGGCTTCAACCCAGGCAGCTCATGTCTGCCTGCACCTCCTAGTGTGCGCGATTACTGCGAGAGCAATGGCTGCACAGCCAGGCTACCTTCACAAAGCTCCTTCTTTATACGGACACCACTTGAAGTGACTTGGCAGCTCTTTCACTTTGGTGCATGGCCAGTGCTAGGATCAGCCCAGCAGGCAAGAAAAAGCGGTTGTATGAAGTGCCCTGACCCCCCAAATCAGCTGTCCTCTGTTCTGACTTCATTCCTCACATCTTTCTCTTCATGCTTGTATCCTCTTCCCGCTTACCTCCCGCTGCCAAAATGCCCGTTTGCTCTACCTCCCTCTGGGCAAGACTTCTACAGCATCCCGATCAGAAAACCCTGTACACTAATTCCTCCACATCTTCCTCTGTGAGGATTAAATTACTGGATTTCACTTTCGGGTAGAAGACACGATAAACAGCCAAGCCTGAGATCAGGATGCCGTTGTCCCTATGATTAACTTCCTATGTACCAGGGAAAGAGCAGCTCCATCCCACACTCATCTAGGAGGAAAGCTTCCCAGACTCCACTCTAAATTCCAAAACCAAAGAACAGCTAAGTAAGTGTAATACCTATTTTGTCTTCCACTTACACTTTTAGCCACTATTTGCATCTTTTTACCTTATATTGAGAATTTCAAATGCTTTTTCCCAGTCTTTACTGTATCACTCCTCATAAACAAGTAAGTAATAGCAACAGGGGAATACAGTTCTGAAGTGAGATTTATTTTTTTCCCCTCTAAGAGAAACTGTAATGTAGAAATGAGTTTGTATTGTACAGAATGTGACTGGTCATTTTGTGCCAGAAATGATCACATTATATTCATTAACCACAGGACAATGATGCCTCAAAGTTAGTGCCCAAGGTCTAGGAGTTTAGAATTTAGATGACAGCAAATGCATGAGCCATGAAAAAGACCACACTCAGTTAAGCACTGTTTAACATGCTGCCTATGTCTGCATGGCAGGAATGATGGCATTATGTCCAAATCCTGTGATAACATCCACATCTGAAACGGAAATCCTACATTTAAATGATGACAGTGATGAAAGTTATAGACTGCATGACAAAGCAGCATCTGCAATCTCAGTCCTTAAGTCTGAGCTGATGGGAGAGGGACCTGAATGCTAAAGGAACAAGGAGAGTATCTATCACTTTTATATCCTACATTCATGACACAGAGGGAAGATACTACATCTGAACAAATAATACAGAATGACCCTGATCTCTGAATACTTTGTGATTGAAAGGAGCGAGCGTAATACATTCACAGAGCTGAAGGCCACAAAAAGCAGTAATTAATCCATCCAGTATGTCTCTCTGTATTTTACAAGTGATGAATGCTTACCTACCTAGTCTTGTACTGGAACCAGTATCTTGTACTTGAAGTACACTTTCCAAACAGGTGACACAAACGTCAGGAGAATGGGGAAAAAAATCTGTGGGGTTTCGTTATGTTGTTACTCAGAGCTCCTAGTTCAAAATCTGTGCCTTATTTGCTGTCTCCACTGGTGTAATTTTAGCTTCCAGCTACAAGATCATGTCACATGCTTGTCTAGACCTCATTACTATCTCTCCTTGAAGGAACTTCTGTACCGTAAGCCTGTCAGCTCTTGATTCTCATTGCTGATAAAAGAAACCGAGATACTTAAGTCTTGTTTCAACACTAGATTCCCAAGCCCTCAAAAAACATTCACTCTCACTTCCTTTATGTTTCCTCTTTAGTTTTCCAAAATCCTTATGAAACGGCAGACACTGGAAGACTCTAAGAATCTCAGTGTGGCCAGACATGGCATAGGTCACAAACTATTACCTAATCAGTAAATTAGTCACAAGTATCAGCTATATTTCACCACTCCTAAAGTAAAAACAACAACTGCTTTCTTTATATCCTCCTTCTCTCTCCCCTCCTCACCTGCTTTGAAAGAAGTTCTAATTTCTGAATTCCACTGGTTTTTCGAGACTAGTACTCCACTCCACCAAAGCCTGTTTATACCTATAACTATAACTTACTAAACCAAAAATTCCCAATTTTCAACAGTGTTAAGACACAAGTTTGACACCTGTTTCACCTATGTTTTTGTTTGTTAGCCACTCCCACCTTTCACTTTTTTCTATAACAAAACAAACTTTGCTCTTTATCAGCCAATTGTATTACTCTGGACTTATATTCATATCAGTGAACTGTACCGGGTGTTAGGAAAGCTCACAAGCTTTTCTGATCACATTTCTGAGGACAGTTTTCTTCTAGATCTCAAATTTAAACTCCTTTTCCTGAATATAACAATGGAAAAAAAAAATTATGTCACAAGCTGGGCAACAATAACTACCGTATGTAATAAAGCACTTGATAATCTCTATTATGATATCTATTGAGACTCATTATGTCTCAAAATAAAGTCTTAGCCCTCACAGTAGTATTTTGTAGCTCTGTAAATCTTGATGTTGACATCAGCAGTAGTCAATGGGCTTGACTGAGGCCTTGATTGCATGGATGCAGAATATGACTGAAATTAAAAGAAAGCCAAGTAAATCTGGAAAAACAGACAGCACACTGGGGCAATATTTTCACCTTAATATGTGGGAGACAAAAATCAGACCGATCTTTGGTTATTCCCTTTTGGTGATGTGCATCAAGAGTCACATATCTGGATTTGGAATATTGGTCTGAATGAACATCAAAGAATTTAGATAATAATGTGAAGTTTGTAAGTTGAATTCTACCAATGAGGAGTGAATTTTCCCATTAATTTTAATGATCTGAATAATGCACAGTCGGGAACCTCTTGAATCAGCAAAATTAGAGTGGCAGCATTCTCATGGTTTACAACATTTCCAGTGTCCAGCTCATCCCCCTCTTTTCATACCTGAATACCACCTCTGTTGTGTTGGGGGTGGGGGGGTGGGGGTGTGTGTGTGTGTGAAAGTTGTCTGTAGCAAACTGTCCTTTTCAAAAACCTCCCTCATGAGCCTAAAAATTGAAACTGATACACTCCGTACATCAGAAGGAAGCAAAGACGTCAGATCAGTGAGAAGAGAGACTTTGGAGAAGCAGCTGATACCCCTCAAGACCAAAAGCTCCTTGCCATTTTCTACTGACTTTGCTAAGCAGGACAAAGCAATTCAGATATAAGAGCTCATTTATAATGTCATCCTCCAGGTCAGTCTCAGACAAACAGTGCAAAGCAGAAGCACTTTTCTGTTCAATGAATCACGTTGTGGGTTTTGAATATGGAATGTGAATGAGCTTGTTGCTGAGGGAGAGCAATGGGCAGGAGCCTGAAGTGTCAACAAATGGAGAAGTAGGTATGAAAAATGAGGTTGTTTGCGAGCCTGGTGAATGGAGGATGAATGGTCAGCAGGATGAGAACGAACAAAAGTGAGAGATCACTTGGCAAAGAAGTGACATTATTTTCTACAGAAAGCCAAGTTGAATATCTGAAGAGCAATCTATTATCTCTTCTCCCTGACAATCACAAACTAGGTAGGCTTAAATTATTACGTTGCAGGAAGCTGCATCTAAGGCCAATATTGCTATGGGGAGAGGGTGCAACTGCCACCATTTTGGGCTAGCCAAGGTGAAACACTCTAATGGGCAGACATCTCAAGGGCTTGGAGGCTTGGCAGTTTCTGAAAATAGGATCCATTTAACACATCCCAGTCAGAGCACCAAAACAATGAGGCTTTGTTGCTGCTGACAGACAAAAACAATCAGTCAGGGATAAAGGAACAAACACAAACAAAGCAAACCTCTCATTTCCACAAAGAAAGCTATTTTTAGGCACAGAATTCAACATAAGTTAATAACAGATTTCAGTAGATGAGTGCATGAACAATTGTGTGCACACAGGCAGCCACTCTGATCCTGGAGGAATTTCCCCCTAACGTCACTAAGGGCAGAAATGGACACTAAAGGCTGATTCTGTGGCCTGAATTCTTCCGATTCTCTGAGCAGCTGCATTGATTTGACCTGTGAAGTACGGTGCTGCTGGAGGTGAGAAATGATATCATCATCCGGCCCCAAGGATTTTGTGAACCCATCTGACTCTGAAAGAACCAAAGACATAAACATTTTCTGAGCTCTGACCATACAACTGATCCTCATAAAGCTGTCAGTGCAGAAGACTGACAGACAGTGGTTGAAAGGTCATAAAATCAATACACAGAAAGTCAGCTCATGGAAAAGCTAATAGGAGAGCAACTGCCCTTTGGCTCAAAACAGGAGAGAAAGGTACACATCCCTGATGGTTTCTAGGTGGCAGCTTCTCTGCTGCTTTGAAAGGCCAGAGGGGTGTCTTTGTTTTTCTACATCCAGCTTATTTTTGTAATCAGTCCGATCTGCAGACACCGTAATAAGAACAGTTCTTAAATCTGGAGGTAAACACTATCTCTCCTGGATGATTTACGAGTAAGGAATGAGAGAGTTGTTATCTGATCCTCGAGCTTTCTGGCCCGGCCGTAAGCATAGCTCCTCTGTGCAAACTACAAAAGGAGCAGAGCTCGGGTGCCTGTAGCTGAAAACAAGCTGTACAGCTCCAGCTGGCAGGGGAGAAACCATACGGGCTGCAACCACAGCCCGAATAAGCCCTGTAGCACAGCAGTGCTTTGGAGAAACCCGATGTTTGTTCACTCCCACCCCGCGGCTGTGGATGCTTTCAGGACTCTGCCCAAACCCTCCAAGGAACAAACACAGCTGCATAGCACTTTTCCAATTGACAATCTCTGTTCTGGGAAATGTCAATGGAAGGAAGCCCGTCCTCTAGCTTACGGGGGTTTTTCAGTCTGGACCTGGGCTGTTTTGCATGGTGGCCAAAACTCCGTGGGCAGGATTATCCTGGAAACGATGTATTTTCTTCTCCTGCATGAGGTGGCAACCATAAGCATAGAAAAATGAACTGTTGCGCTGCAGGTAAGGGGGGGAAAAGTGAAAGACCCACAGAGAGGATAACGAAAGATATGACACAAAACTTGCTATACTGTAAGAAATTCCAGCAATTCAGTTTAGTTTACATGCACGTGTGTGTAATGCAAGGGGCATTTACTCCAGTGCACTTTTCCCAGCAACCTCCCTGCCTCCAAGCCCCACAGCCTAATTTCTTTTACCTGGTAAGGCCCTAGCATAAGGTCTCCCACAGAACATTTTGCACATTTTCAGGATCCAGATCCAAGTTATGCAACTTACCTGGGCATACAAGTTATTCCTCTGCAGTGTTTCCAGTGCTCTTGAGGGGTTATGGACTGTAAGTGTGAAAGTGTGGTGCTCTAGCAGCAGCTGTACTTCGGAGAAGCTTGAGAGAAAAAAGTCCAAAAAGTGTTGCAGCAAAAAAGGAAGGTCCCATTAATCAACAGAACAACCAGAAATGGGCAAGAATCTCACTTGCATTCAGCTGGCAGTGAAAACACACTGGAAACTACCCCAGATGCTCTGTTAACTGGGTAACGGGTTCAGGAGCGTCCACTTGTGTTTGCTTCCCTCAAATACTCAGTCAAAGGAATAGCAGCAAAAGCAACCATCTTAAGAGTGCAGTGGCAACAAATGCATTTTTTATTTTGAATTAAAAAAAAAAATCAGCAAAAAGAAACCAGATCCATATGATCTCCATTGATCCACAGTTCACCATGCTTTTGGCTTTCACTTAACTCTAATTTCCTGATGACTGCTGAGCAAAAAAGTATGGTTGAGAATACACTGGGGTACTCGCAGACAATATGTGGTCTACTGTAATGTCCACCCAGCTTTGCTGTGAAGCATTCCTCTAGTTTTTCACATGCATATATTACATCAGTGTATAATACAGATCGATTTGCATAGGACATTCACATCAAATTATTTGCAAGATGAAAGAGACAAGGAGATGGTCTTTTAACATTAGAGTACCGGTATCTAGTAATTTGGAGTCACATCATATGAGAAGGTATATCCGTATGTGTGCGTGCATGAAAGAGTGAAAGCGCAGAGAGAGAACGCTCCTTGCAAAACTGAAAAGCTCCATGTTGAGGTGAGTTGCATTGAAGAGTAAAATCTCCAACCTTATTATTTTAGATGAAAGGTTTTTGCAAGCTTTTCCCTATGAGTTTTTTATAACCTTACAAAAACATATGCTATGCTCCCGAGGCTTCTCAGGTAATGCCATGTGAAATTTTATGACGTATATATCATTAAAGATAAACACACACACATACATATAGCTTGTGACATTTCTGAATTTACACATAGATTTTGGATAAATGTGAAGGAACACCTGACTGTGCCTTTTTTTTTTTTAATTTCACACAAACACTTTCGAGGAATAATTGTTATTAACAAACTTATCCAATTCTGACATGGTATGTCCAACATACTTGCTGTTTGACTAAAACCATACAGGCATACAAGAGGAACAGTTCACTAACACTGATACCTACCTTACCAAAGTAAAGGACAAAACCATGTTTGTCTGAAATTTTTACTTTCGTTTGCCTTAGAACTTACCAACCATTAAATAATTTCCAAAGCAATGAAAGGGTTGTTTTAGTTACATTAATATACATTTTTTTATTTTGATACATTAATATACAATTCAATTTTGTAGTGGTTTTCGTATAAACCATATTCTGAAATGTCTTTCTGCATTAAATAATGTATGCTAATATTTTAAACAAGTTTTAAGTAGTTCATTTTGAATTCAGCCATGTATTCTCAAATGATCAAGGTCAGAGCCTTCATTTAAAAACAAGACCTGAACATATTTTTAAAAAGGTATTTTATGATAGTTGCTGCACAAGGTCTGCAGGAGGTGTAATCTGGAGGGTTGGTAGAGTTTTTTTTCTTTTAGGCTTGCACAAGTAGCATTATAAAACTTAAAGGTAGCAGGGAACATTAGAGCATCTAGCCTGATCCCATCTCATTTCCCAGTTTCATCCAAATATCCTGATGCTACAGGTATGTGTCACTACTCCAAAAGCCAAATTATGGGGCACTGCGGAAAGCAAGAAAGAGGTATCATCTCCACCTGACGGCTCTCCAGTGTCTGAGCCTGTTTGGCAGATATGTGCAGGTGACCCCAGCAGCTGAACCTCTCTGCCCATAAAAAGATGGAACACCAACACCCATCTGACCCGGGAGGGAAATTTTCTTGCTGCCCTCAGCTTTGTTGATTACCATGGCCCAAAGCATGTGAGCCGGGCATGGTCATCAGGCATCTCAGAGGATGCTCGGTGCCAACAGCGAGCTGCTCCATTCAATATTCTGCCTACAAGCACTGAAAAATGCCATGTGTCTATCGGCGAAGTCAAAAAGCGGTGCTACTATTAGCTTCCCGACTGTGTTCAGGTGCCTGCATATGCTAATGAAGTCATCTCCCAACCTCCAAACAGGCCAGCAGAGGAGGTTGCAATCTTCATCCTCCCCTCAGAACTGGCTCTCGACATAGGCAAAGTAATAATTTTTTTAGGGCAGCAGATTGTCAACCACAGGAAAACACCTACGGCCCGATTTCCTACTTTGCTTCTACCGGACTCCTGGTAAACCAAGCCAGCTGCTGGAGAGGAAGAGGACAAGATCCTGACATAAGGGCTACTGCACCAGCAGTTGTCTCCACCTTCCCTTTGCTTTGGCTGTAACACGCCCAACACTCCAGCCCTGCTCCTTTTGCCCAGACACACTGCCGGCAGACATAGGACTTCCCGGTTCTGGGAGGAAAGATAAACAAGAGCCTCCCTTGCAAGGCATGGCAGGAGGCTAACACAGCTGCTCACAGGAAGCCAGGGAAAGGCACGGGGACCCACGCCTAAAGGAAAGCCGGGCATTGGGAAGGGAGGTTGTTCTCGGACCCAACACCAAAATGGCCCCTAGGGAACAGCACATCAAGGAGAGTAGCCAAAGCAGGGCTGGCAGGGGAGCTGTGAGACAGGACAAGGCTGGGGGGGGTCTGACCAAGGGGTAGGTGTGGTTTCACCTGTGGAAAGGGGCAAAGCTAGAGCAGCCATGTCAGCAGATGCTGCCCCAGCAAAACCAGCCACGACAGGAGGGGATTTGGTCCTGCTGGAGTGCCACCACTCTGCAGCACACCTCTGCAATGCAGCCTTGGGACTGGGTGTCCGCCTGCGGGCTGCCTTCAGCAACCCCACGCCAAAGGGGATCTGCATTAATTTAATAGCACACAACTGTTTTGTTCTCAAGAAGGTCCCTTTCAATATGTCCCAGGGGAATCTGGCCTCGTTTCACACTACGTTTTGCTTATTCTAGCTCTTCCTGGAGAGGGAATTCCTAACAAGCCATTGTAAATTTGTTTTCTTGCCTAGGTACATTAGTACTTCAAACCCAACTGAAGACAATAATAGGTTAAATATAGAGTTAAGATTTAAGAGCTGAACTCCACCCAAGTGCTTTTATTTTACTGTGCTACTCAGACCTTACCCATCCCTTGGTCTCTGTGTAGACTTCTCTTTTATCAATATTTGCATACACAGAGAAAAAAGAAAAAGCAAACAAAACAAACATAATTGGAGACAAGAATCTCAAGGCGTAAGTAGAGGAAAACACTTAATTTTAGATAAGTGCTTGGCACAATGTGCTAATCTGCTGTTCAGTAATACTTACTCATGCTGAGAGTATTTTACTCACCATTAGTCCCGGCACTTCAAACGCCTCTCCTTACAAGGCATCTTGCTCCGTGAGAACGGAGGTGGCAGAACTGGACCTTCATGATTTATCCACCCTCCTTGTAGAGCCACCACAAAAAGCTGCACAAGTTGCATTGTTCCCCTTACGTAGGCATGACTGGGACTGGTCAAAAGTGATACATTGGTGCAATTAATGTGCCCATCTGCACCTGTGACCAATTAATTAGGCTAGGGACACGGCTGAGCTGAACAGTAGCTTGGGAGCTGCTTGCATGCCACAGACAATTGTCCTGGCTTTCTAACCAGGGCAGCAATGGATGAAAACATTGGTTTGTTTACTTGTTTACTTATCTGTGTGTTTTGATTCCCCTGAATATGTCTTAACCTGTGACCAATTAATTAGGCTAGGGACACGGCTGAGCTGAACAGTAGCTTGGGAGCTGCTTGCATGCCACAGACAATTGTCCTGGCTTTCTAACCAGGGCAGCGATGGATGAAAACATTGGTTTGTTTACTTGTTTACTTATCTGTGTGTTTTGATTTGAATATGTCTTAAATTACAGGGGGCCCCCCTTTTTTTTTTTATTTCTTCCCAAATACAGGTAAGATGCGGAGCTGGCTCACTGACTCTGAAGGAGACATCTCATTTAGTTGAAGTCTGGGGATTCTGGTTTATCCTGGACACATCAGACTTGAAGACAACACCGAGTATTCAGATGCCTCAGCAGCAAAAGCTGTATACAAGGCTGATGAAAGGCTCAGATTAATTCGTATGAGTTAGGAGACTTGATATTCTGTGGTACAAGATAGCGTCAGAGTGAAAACCACTGCATATTCATTGTCAGCCATGCCACTGTATTTATTCTATTAATACATTTTTCAGACGTGCCAGGGAACACAACCAACACCCTTCTACTCAGTAAGGTTTCCTAAAGGATTAATTTAACCCATTGCATTTTGCAATCAGTCCCTGCCCTGGCAGCCTTCCTACCATTGCTCCACAGCTTTCAGCCCATGACAGGTGATAGAAGCACATAGAGAAAAAAAAAGTAAGTGGTAACCCCAGATCAGGATAGTGCTGGCCATAATCTATATTGGCTAAACCCAGCTCAGGGTGTGTATTCGCCCAATGCTGACAGCAAAGCAAATCAGCTAGTCAGTACTATGCCTTCCAGTTAGGACTTTACAAGCTCATTTGCAGCCACTCCTTTGACCTGTTTGCTTCGTTCCACCTTCCCTAGTACCGTAGAGAGCCTTACGCTACATCTTCAGTCGCAGACCACACAGCCTAAAACACCAACGAAACATCACAGCCTTACTGCTCCTACCACAAGGTCAACTTGCAAGCATGCCCATCCAAAGGAGCAGAGGGAACTCACTAATGTAGCCACAAGGGAAATGAATAACAGGGTCTTAGCTGGGTAAATTGTTACAATATCATCATCAAGCCCAGGGAAAGAAGAAAGCAAAGCAATGAACACCATCAAGGTTAGGAAGGCTGTATTCAGGCATTAAACACACAAAGCAATACACTCACCTGGGTGAAACTTAAAAATACCACAGACAACAAACAGCAGGCAGCAAATCAGTCCTTCAGATAGCAGGAGAAACTTTTGAAAAGCAGTCATTAATTTGGCTACCATGATGAACTCCTCTGTGGTGAAAGCAACAACCCACTTCACTGCTTCACAGATTCATTGCCTAGGAGGCCGTGAAGAGCACTGCGATAATTTAACCTGTCTTCCTGCATAAGACTGCAGCTACCAGCAATCTTTTATAATGCCTTCATCTGGCAGTAAAGGGGTGGTTCTGATGAGACAACATCTTTCATACCTTTGTGTGCAGCTGTTGCCTCACTCCACTTCCCATGGGGAGCCTCCTCCCAACTTCCCACAAGGGCAACAGAGAGAAAGCCCGGCAGCAGAATCACTACAGCTGGCCCCATTTTGCTTTCCTTTCGTACTCAGAAAAGTACGGAAACATCACACCAAAAGGCACGCTCAGCAGAGCAAACCCACACTGCACGGTGCCCCTACACACCCCGTACAACCCCTGTTACACAAATAGCTGAGCAGGTTACTGCTGGCCAGATGCTCGTCCGCATTACAGGGTGCCATATATGACTCTCACATTGGAAATGCAGCCCTTGATTGCAGCAGTGTAGCCTAGGGCAGATGCAAGTGCAGGATTCAGGGGAGTCTGGATCTCCTAATGGTTATCCGACCCCCAGATAAGCCTAGGTCAGTCTTTTTATTTTTCTCCCTTCTCATTCTCCATCTTTTTGAAGCAGTAACTGCTGACACAAAATTTCTGCTTCCCAGATGTGTTTTCAGTGCTTAGCACTCTTTAAGCTATTCTAGTTAGCTTGATAACATACAAAAGGCTTTACTACTGAAGCAATGTGTCGTCTTTGAACAAACTTACACAACTAAAAATACCAAATTCCCTTTTTTCCAGCTTTACTCAGAAGCCCTATTTGGCATTACTGAGTTTAAAGACACTGGAAATGTCCATTATGCCTGCCTGTTGATGGCATAGGGGAAGAAAAACCATTGTTGTTTGAGAATGTTTCCATCTAGCCTGGGAATTAACAGCTGTACTGGATCCTGAGATTTCCTCACCTGTTAGACTGGGATCTACTGAATATCAGTATTTCATGCCGTTATAAGTCTCCCTCAGGCCTTTTCTCCCTTAACCAGTTGAATTTTTCACCGGTGAAATTGCCTCTTTCACTTTCTACCTGTTCTGTTTGGCCAAGAGCTTTCCTGACTCTCAGTAAAATTTCCTCTCTCCTCCATAGATCACATCTCCCTCACTCTCTCAGTACTCCAACTAAGTGGCATAACTAAGGCAAATTCAGGGCAATTGTCGTCTGCCTGTATCTAGTTTTGATGTAGGCTACTCTTATTGCAGGCTTGAAGAAGAGGAGCTTGTGGGCACAAAACCTCATGTTTTTTCTTCAGTTTATCACTTCATCTAATAAAACATGTTACCTCACCTGACAAACCTAATTTACACTCTTAGTTCATCCCAGCTAAACCAACCATATTTACTAAGCGATCATAAATGACAGAGCACTGTATGGTTTTGCCTTGCTTTTGATATTAAAAAACAATCAAACACACCATTACCAGGCATTTCCCTTTGATGGCGCTCCTCTACAGTTCTGCCAGTTGGTATCTGTCCCATCACAGTGAAAATGGATGACCCAAGCTTAACTGCTTAAAGTCACTAAATGCAAAGCGATGTCATAAAAGCTGTGTCATGGCACTACTAATGAAGAGATTCAGCCTCTGGCGACTGCAAAACTCCACTTGCTGTAGGCTGTATACAGGCAACCGGTACCACCATAATTCATCACTCAAGACTGAAATATATGTATAAAATGCTAGAAGAGGCTGCATTTCAAAAGAAAAGGAATTACATGAAGAGAAGCAAAAATAAAATCTAATTTCCTGTGCACTGCCGTCTCACTGTTCACTGCAAGCTCCAATTTAAGTTTTTCTTCTGCTTGAGTCATTTATTGGGGAGCATCTCCCATGTGGTCCTTCTCATTTCTAATAAGATTCAAGTCCACACTGTAGCTTTTTCATATGTTTGGCACATACAGGATCTGTCTCTCTTCCCTCTACTCTTCTACCCACACATCATCAAAACAGAAATTTAATTATCTTTTAGACGGCTATCACTGTGTTAAATTTGGTTTGAAAGGTCAGTAGAAAGGGACACACAGATGCAGAGCATGAGTGTGCATGTCTCATTTCCATAGGAAACCAGGCTTAAAAATGGAAGATTTACAAGGAAAATGAGCTGCACTTTTGCTCACAGCAACACACTCATTTGAAACCCCAGAGATTGCTGAATATAAAAAATTATCTATATCTATTGGTCCTCACCCTGGGTGTTGTAAATCCTCAGAGCTCCTCTGAAGTCATTGGATTTACATTCATTAATACCAGTAGCCCATTAATTTCATGTTTATAAGGATATGTGTCAGTTAAGGAGGTAAGAGAGTATCTCTAGACCTACACACACGAGCATAGGCATGCGTGTGCATGAGCACGTGTACACTCAGGTATCACAGAGCATTCACAGGGAAATGTCACAACAGCTGCCATCCCAAAGGACAGAGATTTGCACCCAAATCAAGGCCAAAGTTGTACCAAACTTGTAGAGGTAAAGTTGCCCAGGGAAAGAAGGGGAGTGCAACCCATTCATTTTTCTCCCTCTCTTTCACAAGCTTATAAAAGCGGCTTTCTGATGGATCACTTGAAAGTCACCTCCACCCATCTGAAACCTGGCTGAGGATCTCAGTCCTCCTTTATTACTGCGCAACTCTATTAAAGCTCTCAGTGGAACCGATGAGCGCATGTCCCAGCCAATTTTACTTTTTCTATTAAAAAAGAAAAGCACACACTAGTCTATTGAAAATCATTTTTAAGAATTTTAATCATAGCAAATGTGTTTGAACAGTTCTCATAAAATCAGCGCTTCTACATATACAAAGGACAAGACTCCAGAGATTGGCTACAAAAATACCATGTATTAAAACGGAAAAACTCAGCAGTGTTTGAGACGCCTTCTAGGACAGACAAGCAAGCAAAGAATGCTTCTCCACATGCAGATGGTTAGAAACTCAGCAGTGTTTGAGATGCCTTCTAGGACAGACAAGCAAGCAAAGAATGCTTCTCCAGACATGCAGATTTATCTACAGCACTTTGATTTCACCTTTATAAAGTCAATACTTGGCAAGGTTTTGACACGGCGGCCCAGCAGTTCATGTACGTGTAGGGGCTGGTTAGCCCTTCACAAGAAAAGAAGGGGAAAGTCATCTAAAACCAAGTTATATGTGTTCTTGCTTCTGAAACACGTCAAGGACTTCAGTTCACAGCCACTGAACAGTGCCAGCCTGCTTGTTTAGCTAGAATATAATTAACGAGGGGTGGGGAGGGAACCTAGGGATGGCAAGGGGCCATGTAAAACAGAGTGTAAAACAATGAGCAGAGACGGTGCTGGAGCTGTAGGAGAGCCACGTAGTACCTGCGTGCCCGAGGCTAGACTCAACCTTCCAGCTTCTGGTGCAACTATTAACGAGCCTGAAAGTCCGGAGGGGGAGGGAAGAGGACATCGGCACTACCAGGCCGATGGTAGTGGAGGGAGGCCTTTCTGCCTTTGATTCTTAAAATAAGAGCCAAACCTTCATTCAGCTGTTGTTTTAATTAACGTACTAAGTGCATGAATACGTACACACATCTTCAAGGTTGGCACTGAGATAGAGAACTAGCTCTCACTTCAAAGCTGTGCCGAGGACACTTCAGCTGACATAGGTTATTCAGTATTTTTCCTCTGCCTTTTTGTTTAACACTTGTCAAAGTTTATTTGCCTTCACTAAAAAAAAAAATCCCCAACCATCCAACCATCCCCACTCCTTCCTATCTCCCTTAGGAATACAGAAAACTTTGCTAATAGGGATAGTGTAAAGACAGGCCCTTTGGGATGGGCTTTTTAGGTCTGCTTTAGATTACAGCTCACTTGCAATGCCTTTGGAGCAATTAGGGATACTGTAGCTGAAGTAATCTAAACTGATACCAACTGCAAGTAGCTCAAAATACACGTTGGGAAGCTGACAAGCAGCTCCCCTAGAGAATATGTGTGTGTGCGTGCAGAGTCGGTCCTGCCCTCTCCGTCACAGCCCTGTGCCACAACAGCCCGCTGGCCTTCAACCACAGGGACTGCAGCAGGGAGAATGCCTCGTTGCACGGACTGCCACTGCTCCCTCTTCACTTTCCAGCAACCACTGACCGCATCTGCTGACTCCCAGGACTTAAAAATATTTTTCTTCTCAGAGGTCCTCTGCTTAGCAAGGTTTAGTCTCCAAAACAGGAAGCCTATTGGGATTCATTTGGAGCATAGCTGAAATTCAGGGGCACCTCTGCTTTCTCCCAACAGAGTTTAAATAGATAGAGAACAGATGGTACAAACGTGGCCTGAATGAAGAATAGCTTTACTCTTCTTTTTGTTTTTCCTAGCGCCTGTTTTTGTTTTTCCAAAACAATTATAAGCAAAATGAGGGTGGGGGAGGAGTGGGGAGGATGAGAAACACTTTTTAGAGCCTACCACAAAAGAGCATCTGAACAGCACGCTAACCTCAGCGCAGCAACAGATGCAGCGCCTTGCCATGGGGCAGCCTACTTTGGGACTACCTTTCTCACCTGAAGCTGACTAGAAGGGCAGGTTCTCCGGTTTGCGGGATACCAGGCGGCCAGAAGAGCTCTACGTTTGTGATGACTTAGAAAGCTGAAGGAATCTTAACAGAAAGGTTCTCATGTTTCTTTTAAACCTTAAAAGTCGTATCTACAGCAGAGGAACCATAAGATCCCATGCTCTAACCAGAGATATGGTTATGTTGGACCATTCCAGCAAGGAGAGTATTCGCAGTGTGTCCTTATGGGGCCATTGTGTCAACAGAGATTTGTGGCGGGTCACATCCATGCTTCACCCAGTTCAACACCCGCCCCAGGACACCTCCTCCCCTTGGGCCACCAAGCAAGCACGGGGGGGGCAGACTGTGCCGGGACGATTTAACCAAATTCCCATCTTCCTTTGGCAAAAGTCGGGTCCGTGACCCAATGAAGGATTTAACAGTCTCTTAAGGAGACGGATAATTTGCCCTCAAAATTGGTAAATATCTCCTTATCAAAGGCTGCTTGCTTTAGATCTATAAAATGAGGACTGCCACTGCGTATAGGACATATGACAGAGATCCTCAGAGGCCGAGTCCGCTAACAGCTTTAAATGAGGCATAAGACTGGAGTTTGATCTCGGAGAACTGACAGTCACAACTAATTCCACGTATAGTGCTCCGTGTGCTTGACACGCCAAAGTCCAGGCTCTGCACATTTCAGCAGGCATTTTAAACTTAATAGGCAGCACGTGACATTTCATTAAGATTTTGGTGCTATTGCAGTTTTCAGCTGTTAGGAGGTTTATGAGGTATTAAAAACCAGAAGCACATACATACATTTTGAAACTCAGCAGACCTAATCCAAGCCATGAATATGGATTTTCTTCTTCCTTATCTCCCTCCCTCACCAAAGGAAGTGGAATCGCAAAATTAATGTCACTGATACACTGAACAAAAACCCAAAAAAGCTGTTAATGAATTATCTTATCTTAAAAATCAGATTGTGCAAATAATTTCTAGTCTCTGAGTTGTTTTCTCTTGGTTTGCTTTTTTTCAAAAATATTAGGGCTATAGTAAAGAAACAATAACCAAAAATACTCATTTAGAGAGAACCTATGATAATAACAGCAGACAAAGGGGTATTGCAAATAAGACTCTGTATGGAGCCCTGGAGATGTTCCTATTTCTGTGGAGACTTGTTACCATTTTCATCACTGAAAATGCAGTAGGAATTTGCAGTCGCTCAAATATACAAAGGTAAGTTTCTCCTTGCAGATCTGCAGGGAAACAGGATGGCCAAACAACGGGCTGAAGAAGAGGAACCAGGAGACGGCACGCTCGTAAGGAAGCAGTACAAAGTGCTTTTTAGGCTTCTTGTTATAAAGGATGAAAGAAAGAACCCAAACCCAAAGATGTCAGGCATCAGCAATAACAAACACAGACAGTATCTAGGGTATTAAAAAATATCCTCATTTATCCACTCCTCCTGACATCATTTCTCTCGATCCCCGGGGTTTGCTGGAGTTGCTGCATGCTTGTTCTGCCTGGATGGCTGCCGAAAGACATTCAGTGTTGCAATTCTTTGTTTGTCACAAAACCACGCTCCTTGCTGGTAACATTTTACAACTCTTATCACGCTGTTCAATCCAGCTATAACTGTCCAAATCCTGTCTTCTCTAAACCAGAGGAGGTCAGAAAGGAAAAGAAAGAACACTCTATGTGTCCATTGCAGTTAGCCAGTTTAGCAAATATAATCATTAAGCAGGGATTCAGTTTTATCAACCTGTAGGTTTAGCAAATCCTTCAGCATTTCAGCACAGCAGGAAAGAAGCGATTAGAATTCAATTTATTTCCCCCGAGTTTTTTAAATCATCATCACTCTGGATTCCTAGGGTGGGTTTTGCTGTGGGTTTGAACTGCAAGCTTTTTTTTTTCACCATGAGTTAAGAATTCTCAGCTATGTACAATGAGCAATTAAAAACAGGAGTTATAGAAATACAGGTTTCTACACTCAAATGATTGAAAACAGCTGCCTTGGACTATTACAGAGCCTCTCCTAGTCAATACGCTTTCAAATTTCAAAATAAAACCTTCCCCAAAGCAAAGCTTATTCCTTCAAATGTTCTTTAAGAATTGTGCAACTAGCCAAGTATCACGAAACAAACCCCTAAGTGTAAAGTCTACCTCTATTCAAGAAAGTATTTAATCATGTGTGACCGAATCCCTTCAGCTTCCTTAGATTTAATGCTTTAGTGCTTTCTCAGTTAGCATATTTTCCTGAATCATGTCCCAAATATTTCAATACATTCCTTAAGCAAATCTTTGAGAAACATCTGTGACCATTATTCCAAATAATTTAAGCAAGAAATTATTCATTTGCAGTTCAATCAGCAAATTGGCCATGCTTCGGAACTGAGCTCCCTTTTATGCTTGTAGTCAGCCACACACGTCTACCACATGACACGCTGCTTTGAAAGTATGGTAAGATCCACCACCGTTCTTAAATTCTTCAAAGTGAGATCCCACACTTTACAATGACAACCTGAATTCAAACCACCTTGCAGGGGAAGGTTTTTTCAGATCTTGAGGCAGATCCAGATTTCTCTCACGCAGATGCAAACCCCAATGATTCAGACATAGTCAGTGCATGCAGGCACCTATAGGGTGCCTATAGGATCACCAAAACTGATCAGCGTGGTGACAGCACACATACATCTTTTCGTAATTCTCAAGTAGGCAAGTAAATAACCTTCAGCATGAATCTACTCAGGTTTCTCTGTTATTTTATTTACTCCATCTTGAAAACCAAGCCAGAAAGCTAGACCTCAAATCTAATGCTACTATTTCTCGAGTGCCATAGCTGTACCAAATAGCCACTGCTTCTATTTTCAGCTTCTCAGATCTAGTAGGTTCAATAAATCCTGTCCTTAGCTGTTTGGCATTACCAACATTGTCAACTTCATTATTTGCCCTGGGAGATGGCCACCTGCTTTTGTACATTCAGTCAACACACATGCAAATAATAGAGGTTTTTATTTTAAACACACACATCTGCACACACTGAGAATTCAAGGTTTTGCTTTTTTTATCCCAACTTCTTCCCGCTGAGTTCAGCTTGTGTCTGAGTCCTGAGCTTCAGTGATGATTCAGCACTCTAAAAAATTTCTGCACACCCATCAGGTTTTTCAGTTAGGTGGAAAACTGCACTTTTGAAATAGGCAGCTTCCCAGCTCAAAGGTGTTGAAGGAAAAGCAAGATCTGGAGTTTCACTGCAGTTCTTCAGATACAATTTGACAGAAATGACATATGCAGGCTACTACAAAACATGCCCAGTAGATGTTTTTGTACATACAGACCTGAATTTCCAGGCTACTGCCTAATCATTTGCTCATTTCCAGGTGTCCTTCTCCTTCTGCACCCTTTCTTCACTCTTTCAAACCAGTTCAGGCCGAGTCTGTATGTTGCCTTCAGGCTTTCAGGAGTGCTTTATGCAGCTCTGTTTCACAAGACCTCCACTTGAACTTACAGACCCCTGATAAACTACAAGCCCAGGCACCTGGCTGTTCCCTTTTGGGTGGACATTCCAGCCTGAAGGCACAGAGCAATGATGTGGCTCCTCACGTGAACCCCAGACGAGACGTCAGTCACCTGTGGAGCAGCAAGTCCCATCGAAAAGCAGTAGGAGTCAGTTTGCAGGGGACAGCTCAGAGGGGGCAGCAGCTCACCCCACATGAAATCCAGGTAGCAATACCTAGTCTTCATGCTACCAAGCTATCTCAGCACCTCATCATCCCAGCACCATAAAGTACAAGACCTTCCTGAGAGACAAGGGCCTGAGGCCCTTTTACCAACCCTCTTGGCCTCTCTCTACTACGTGTGAGCATGTGCTGTGTGCATGCCCCTCCCTGAGCATGGAAACACGTCCCTGTGCTCATATGTATAGGGGCTCCATGCATGCCCACGAGTCCCCATTTCATCCCCATGCTTAAGTGCTTCGGTGTCCGATCAATGAGGAGAGTGAAAACAGACTTGTGTAGATCTGAAGGGGACTGCGGGATGGACAGGGGGATAGGAAATATTTTCCTCTGGCTGTGGATAGGAAATATTTTCTTCTGGCTGTGGATCTTACCTAATCCCTCAGAATTGCCTCTGACATTCAGGAACATGCTTAGCACAAAAATTACAGGAGTTATTTAGAACCAAAACAAAAATGTACTGAAGCATAAAGAAATGCTTGAAAAATGCATTTTCCAAACATTTATTAAGCATTAAATTTCACTGAACTTGGAAGGTAATTTTTTTCATTAGAGATGCTCAGGGCAACTTAAGAAATGTCTGTAAAATCGATCAACTTGAGGATGAAGCAAGCAGCTTTGCTTGTTGACACGAGCATGCAAGAGGTAAAGTGACAAAGAGAAAGAACACAACAGCCCCAGCTGTCAGGCCTACGGACAGTGTACAGCACCAGAAAGGTCACAACGTGCTGTAAATCCATTGCAGCATTTCCAGACAATCTTGCCCTGCTGAAGCTCTTGCACAATCACCTTTGCCTTCAGGGCCAGCAGATCCTTCGACAGCCTCCCAGATGATGCTGGGTCTCATTTGCTGCCATGTACCTTCTTCCCTCCCTCCCCCTTCCATCCACCCATAGAAAAAGTCCGGAAAAAACAAATTTCAAGCCACGCTTTCTGTGCGGCTAGGATAAGGAAGTGTTTCAACCCCAACATTTACTTGAGATGTGTTCACTTGACATGCAGATGTCTCCTGCAGTACTCATGCCAAGTGTCTAATGCCATCAGGCCATATTCCCTGGGGGCAGTTTAGCTGTGGATGGGGGGTATGGCCCCTTTTTATGACTGGGAGGAAGCAACATCCTCCGCTTTGTGGTGTGGCATTGCTGCAAGAAGATCCGGGGAACACTCAGGCTTGGAGCAGTTTACACAGTAGATTGGTGCCAGGAGCTTTTGATACCGGGACACCTACAGAAGAGCTCAAATCATGTATGAATTGTTTGTGTTTGTTTTAGCCCTGTTGTGAATGTAACAAAACCAGTGCAATAGCCACCTCTACTCCAGAAAGGCATTTGCAGCATTAGAAAGGTGGGCTGCCCAGGGCTCCAGCAATAATAACGTGACTGGGAAGGGGAGCTCGAGGGGAAGGGGGAACCAGTGTGCCAGTCTGTATGATACATGCTTAAGTCAAGGCCAATAATCCCTCACTTCCATAAGCAAAAAGTTTTAAGTAAACTTTCAAGTCATCTGATTAAAACAGAAAAAAAAAAGAAATCTGTTGTGTGGCTGAGTAGTCATCAGCTATAATTCTGTATTCCAAGGTAATTAAAACATGAAAAACCTTTATACTATTACCACAACCCACACTTAACACTTTGCCTTAAAACGCCGAGTCAAATTTCAGCTACCCCCTTGTAAAATACAGAGCAATTCTGCCAAATTCCCTTCCATGCTCTTCATTTGATGGCAAAGTAACAGAGGTACCATAATTCACTTGATATCATTCTTTTCCTGCTAATGTTTTATTCAGACTGAGCTTCATTAATAAAGATGAAACTTTGGACTCATGATTGCTCCATGTTTACAAAACATCCAGGCTCCTTTACATCTTGGTTAAGCACGAACAATCACTGAACACACAATTTCCTAAAAAAATCCCGCATACCAAAATTGCATATTTTGAATTTTTAAAATTCACTAAAAAAAAATTTCAGAGTGAACCCTAAAGTCTGTTTGCCAAGAAAGCACAAGCCAAAAGTGGAAGTTGGGACGCTTGACAAAAAAAAACCAAAGCTGGACCCCAACACACACATCCTTCCCATTAAACAAGCAAATAAATACACATTCATACAGAGTAATTTGCTCTAAAAATGCAGGTGCTTGAGTAATTACCCACAAGTTTTAGCATAAATTTTGGTTGCTCAAACAGTACTGGAGTCACAGTAAGTTTTCTTTTTTTTTTTTTGGTGGAACTGGGCAGTGATTTCTTACTGGACACCAGAGAACAAAAATTAGCCCAGAACCTGGTGATTTTGACACAAGTCCAAATGCGTTTCTCCACAGAGAAAAGCTACAAAGACAAGGCTGTTTTTTAAAAAAAAATTAAATAAAAACTTAGAGGTGTATATAGCAGTATCACTTTTTAATACCAGGTATTGGACTAAGGAATGGGACAGACTGCACTGCATTTTTAAAGTAGTATGACTATCGACATACTTGAGAAACATTTTAACACTGTACGTTACAACAAACTATTTAGTTCACTTCTACACAAGTCAGCAAAAAAGCTAGGTGATCCAACATGATATGGCAGCTGCAAATTTAAAATGATAGTCACAGTCTAAAGCCAGAACAAAAACATCTCCAGAACTCCTATTTATAAAAAGGAATGAACATACACACCGCGCGCACACGCATGCACGCACGCAGACAAAAATCTTGAGGTTTTACTTATTGCTCTTACACAAGGCTGTGAGCAGGGGTGATCCAACATGATTTTGCAGCTGCAAATTTAAAATGATAGTCACAGTCTAAAGCCAGAACAAAAACATCTCCAGAACTCCTATTTATAAAAAGGAATGAACATACACACCGCGCGCACACGCATGCACGCACGCAGACAAAAATCTTGAGGTTTTACTTATTGCTCTTACACAAGGCTGTGAGCAGGCAAATGTCTGGATCAGAAATTAGGTCAAACATGCATTTCAGCAGGCACAAAAAGTACAGGAAATTCATATTAACGAAACAATGTACTGTGTTACGTAATACAGGATGGTATTCTGCTAATATAATACTTACGTCATTAATACCGGATAAACTCCAGGTCTGCCTGTTGCATAATGTGTTATGCAGTGTAGTATTTTAACCTAATTTCTGATTTCTCTTTCATACTGTACCCTCCACGTAGGGACGAAGAGGGGTTTTCAAGACAGCCGTTCGCTGCAACGCCAGAGAAACCTCAGCCTCAAGAGCTTCAGTCGGGCAGGTACGGCCAGAAGGAGGTCAACATTATCAGCACTGTATCTCCAGGACCTGCTCTTTGACTGCCTCACATTTTTGAGCAGTCATTGGCAACTCGGATAAACAAATGCAGAAGTTGGTGCAAAACATATCAGCGCTGTTCTCGGAGCATCTTCCAGCTATGCTATATGCTCCTGGTACACCCCGCAATTGCTACAGGGGATAAGGCAGTAGAGGGTCGAGTCCTGTATCTGGTCACTTCCTCAAGAGTCTTATAAAGGCAAGATTTTTTTGTGAACTGGCTTTCCTTTACACAATAAGCAGCATAAGGTGGATGTCAGTAGAAATCTGGCTACCTACTGGCACAAGAGACTAGCACGTTCACAAGACACATTTTGGAATTCCTGCTGTTCCCTACTGCAACCAAATTAAACATGCTGCGGAGAGGTGTCCATGTAATTACAATACTCGTAAGCCAGGTTCAAGGCATACTGCACATGGGCCTTGCACGAAAAAGGCATTGAATGTGTTATCCGAGGATTTTTTTTTTTTGCTGTGTTATGCATACATGACAGTAGACAAAAATCAGCACAATGGTTCCTCTCCATACATGACCCAACACACACCATAACAATTAAGCACCGTATATGCTATTCTTTAGTTAACAGGAATCAAGGAAGAAAATGGTGGTTTGGGAACAGGGAGGGGAAGAAATCCAGCACGAAGTTAGAGGTATGTTCCTGACAGAAGTCCTAGCTGAGAATGTTTATTGTGAACCAGCAACTGGATTTTGTGACATAACCAGAAAACCACTGACGTCTACAGGGCCAGCTTGGGCACTGCATAGTCAAAATTACGTTCTCCAGTGTTATAATATGGCATTGAGCAACCTCTAATTAATTATTAGAAAGAGCAGTAGGTAGACGACAAGAGGTCACGCTTCAGGGAGGTTACGCTTTGTACTTGCAAAAAGAACCAGTGCAAATCAATAGATTTTTATGTCTTATTAAAGGTCTGTCATGTGCCCCTTGATCCAATCCCTAAATCTCACACAAATTTCAGCTTTCAGACTTGCCAAATACCCAAATTCACACTAAGCTCTATTTTACTTGTGAGCAGTACTACTAAAGCTAGTGGGACTGCTTAGAGCAAGGCGCTACTGCAGTGAAGGTTCAGGAATTTGGCTCTTTCCAAGAAGTGAACTGCAAACGACTGGGGTTTCATGACACTCACGGGTGGAGGGAGACACTTCCTGTGTTTTTTTAAAATCTGTCCTTAGAAACACCAACTTTTATAAGACTGAAATGTGGGAAAAGGCTCTGTTATGCTCACCAAGACATTTTGACACCAGGACAGCCACAGTGGTTTAGGAGGGGTAGCCCATCCAGTAGAAGGTTAGGTTGGCCTGGGTTCTCCTCCCAGCTATGTCACTGCCTCTTACTAGATGATTGCACGTAAGGGTCCTTGGTCTCAGTTGGGATGGTGAGGCTTCCTTAGAGCAACTCCTGTGTTACACCATCCATGGGTGCACAGTTGCATCTCCTAGGAAAGAGGGAGGCAAAATAGGTCTAAAGTCTTTAAAAACAATTAAGAAAACCCAACCTCTAGAAAAAGAAGAAAAATTTTCTATCATGTCCTTGCAGGAAGGACTCCTAGGACTTCTCATGACCCATTTCTTTACTAATGGCTGTGAAGGTCAGATCATCGGGAAGCCCTGCTGCCAGATCGGAGGTAAAACAGCGTGTCCAGTGTTTACTGTTCAAAGCCATCCTTTGCGTGAAGCCAGTTAGGCAGAAGTGTTTTGGCTGCGTTTTTAGGCTTTCCTCCTAGCCCACTTTGCTTCCGTACTCGGAAGCTCCTTTACATAAAAGATGCTGGAAGTGCCACTTCCCTGTAGCTGAAAAAAATGAGGAAAAACAGAGAGGCAAAAAACACGCACCAGGGAACAAAATGATTGCTTGTAAAACTACTGTACAACTTCCTAACTTGGTTTAATTAATGTGCAGTTTAAAACATATAAAATGCCTTACAAGCTAAATGATTTCTTGGTTTTACAAGTCTCCCTCCCTCCCCCATTAAAAAATAACGCATGTGTGGACTGGTATTGAACACCTTGTACAGAGTTGCACGCCACTTCTCCTTTAATTCTACATGGAGCAGTTTTGATTTTAATCTATTGTGTTTAGAGAAGAGCTTATACCGTATACTTTACAGTATAATCAGCTACATAGATGTCTTTAATCTCATAACACGATAAAAAAAAAAATCACTGTAAGTTGCAGTCCCTTTGATAAATGATTATGGTGACGCATGCAGTCCTTAGTGCTGTTGCCGCCAGACATGGGACATGATTTTCTCCACACGCTGCCAAGAGTCCTGAGGCTGCACCGCTGGGGGCCACAGCCGGGCCAGCGCACCGCTGCCCCAGTGCATAGCGTTCTGCAGTCATTGGGCAAAGCTGCGGTGAATTGTCTCGCTCGATACCACCACCACCACCACAGACCCAACCCCCGAGGAGCACACCTCCCTCCCCGCCTCAGCCGCAGGAGATCACCGTGAAGCGCTTGGAAATGCATGACATGTTGTGGAGGACGATGCCCAGGAGAAAGACCAGGACACAGGCCACCAGGATCACAGTGCAAACCCCCGACCAGGTGGAGCTTTTCACAACACCTCTCCGGTCTGGCTCCTCCGCTACCCCTTCAGCAGGGAGGCCGCCCTGCAGCGGCTGCTGCTCCGCCGGGATCGTCACCACCGCCAGGGACTTCTGCTGGCCACCGGGCAGGAGGCGGCAGCCAATGTCTCCCGGCAGTAGCGCCCTCTCCTTGGAGAGGGGCAAGGGCAGCATGTAGCACCCGTTGCTGGGGAGTTTGATGAAGACGGGGGTGTGCTCCGAGGTGTGGGGGATCGCAATGACAGCGATCACCTCGGGGTCATCGGGCAGCTGCGACACAGAGTACCCCGGCGGCAGCTTGGTGATCCCACGGCACCAGGGGCAACGTAGGTCCTTCTGGCTGGTCCTCATCTGCTGCAGGCACACCGAGCAGCAAGTGTGCTTGCAGTCCAGGAGCTTGGGCCGCCGGCGGGGACTGTAGTAGTTGAAGCAAATCTGGCACTCCAGCAGAGAGTCTTGGGACAGGGTCTCCATGGCGGACGGCACAGGGAGGCACAGCGGCCCTCGTGGGGAGCCTCACCCCCACCCCC
>NW_008795259.1:5715172-5733770 GCF_000699145.1 Aptenodytes forsteri | reverse complement strand
CAGGGAGGCACAGCGGCCCTGGTGAGGAGCCTCACCCCCACCCCCCGCAGCCAAGGGGCAGCACCCGCCTTCCCGCCGCTTCTTCTCCTCAGGGCAGCGCCGGGCGGCGGCTATGGAGAGCGCAGGAAAACCTCCGGCCTGAACCTTTCAGTACCTGAGACAAACAGAAAAATGTGAAGGAGCAGGTTACTTACAGGAACCAGTGCGAACAAGAGTCCAGCTAAGGGGGAATGAAAACTAGCGCTGACCTTGTAATCTGGCAGGATAAACAAATTTGTGACCCTTAAAAAGAAAGCATCGTCCCACTGGCTTCACCAAACTGCCCAGCGGCAAACCTTCAGGTCAGCCATCACTACATCTCCCTTTTTTTTCCCCCCAGCTATAAAATCCCTACCAACCCACCAGTCTGCCGCTTACAGTTATATTTATACCCGTAACAAGGGAGGCTGTAGTTCACTAAGCAGGTCTTTCAGCATCTACCTCCTGTCGTATTTTCAGGACTTTTCAGCCCTTCCTGCACCTTAACAATTGTTCTCATTTAATCCTTTAAACCCCTGAGGATTTTTAGCTATTTGGCTCAACCGCTAAGTCTGCGTGAAAGGTGGGGGAAAGAAAAAATATGTTTAAACGGATGCATTTCCACAGGCTCCTGAACTTATGCCTGTGCATGAATGAGCAACCGAGTAACTATACTGAAACACCCACATTTGCGCACAACAAAAAGGAACGGCATCATTTTCAGTCAAATTAACTGTTTGCCTGGTTACACGAGCAGCTTGTTGAACACGGCCCTCTGAAACATAAAGCCTTCTCACTGATGAAAACTTCACCCGAGACAAAAGGCTCTGTTTAGACCCAGGACCGCTGAACACCACAGAAAACAATCTGTTAATGCACTGAATTAAAGGCAAATTGTTACTAACCTTGTTCTAAACTATTCATTATAAATGGATTCTTTGCATTTCCCCACTTATTTCTTATAGCTATGCAAAAAAAGATAGCTGTATTTACTTTCACAGTGAGTTATTTAGCTTTGTTTGATTTTGGTCACTCCAACACATGATAAATATGAAGGGGTGACTTTTTTACAACTTTCTACATTGCCTTCCTTGCTGTATTTGAAGAAGTGTCAGCCTGAATTTGCATCCAGAGAATACAATTAAAAAACCCCAAAATATTTGCATGGTGACCTTTGATCTTCTCTTACTGCAATGTTATTCCCAAAATAGAGTTAACACCTGAGGACCACAGCTGTCGGACGACTTCTTCCTTTCCATACAATTATTTCTTGTTCTTCTCTCTGGATCACAGCAAATAGGTTGCAACACGCTAATCGATGGGTGACGTCAGTAAAACAGAAATAACGTAGTTCAAGAAGAGAAGGCAGGCATAGACACGGGGTTTGCAATGCAGGACAGCCCTCTGGACCACACTGTCCCATACCCTGCTTCTGGCAGTATTTGAATAGGGAAAATAAAATACACGTCATCCCTTCAGATGCTAATGACTGATATCACCGACATTGGCAGAACTGGCCCTGCTGCTGATTTTGTAACAGCAGTGGATTTTGGCTCACAAGGCGCTTCAACAAACACGCAGTGACAACCCTGACTCAGGAGGGAGCAGGGGCTGCAGTTACGAAGGCAGGAGCTTGTGAAACACAGGCAACGGCTGCAGGGGGAAATGGCATGTGCCAGCCACCCAAACGGCACTTTTGGGATGCTTTGCCTGAACGTGGCACAGAGGCCACTGCTGGGAGAGACCCTGCCAGCATGAAGCCAGCACGGGTCCATGCAGCGCCTGCTCTGCCCCAGCGCCGTATTACACGACGTTAACAGATACTCCGTGTGCAGAGGGAGCCTAACACTGCCGCAGAAGGGGCTATGCATTCACCACCCACCCGCACACAAGCCGCACCGAGGGAAAGTGGAAGAAAATGAGTAGAGGTTTCATCTTCTTTATCCTCTCCTTCCCATTACTATCTCCACATCCCTACGGTACAGGCAGGCACAAAGGAAGACTGTCAGAAAGGGTCACTGAAAGACTAGCGTGCAGCTGAGAGAGAAAAATGGAAGAGAGCTATCCACGATGCTAGGCAATTCCTGGCTGAAAAACATTAAGAGACAAAGGCCAGATTAGAAATTAGTTATAGGAACTCAGGAAGGAATCACTGAAGCCATCAGGTCCAGTTTTCAGCCACAAGCAACCCTGCAGTTTTCTATTTTGCACAGAAGTATCCATACAAAATCTTCAGTTACGCACTGCCCAAGCCAAACCTGAGCTCAGACATTACAAGACGCAACTCTGATCTGCTGTATCTGCAAATCTATCAAAAAACCCCCAGGTATAACAATACTGCAGTATTATGAGAAAAAGCCCCAGTGCCAGGAAAATCAGAAGGTAAGGCTTATGTTTAAAAACAGGGTGGAAGTACTCCTTCTGCAGATGTAAATCAGTATCTCTGCATAGAAGCTCTGCCCTCCGCATTTTGGATGTCAGTGAACCGACTGGTGAAGTTCTCTGACCTCATTCAGCTGTCACCTACAACCATCTCTCTCCACTTACAGTGCTAAAGGTAAACCAGTTTCTACTGATGTGAATGTGATTGGGATCAAGATCACTTTTTTGACCACATATCCTTGTCCAGGACTTGTATACTCATGCACTATCAAGCCCCTCATCCCTGTCCCAGTGACATCCTTACAGTAGAAGATCAGTGCTAGGAGAGAATGAGATGAGGTATTCGGAACTGAAGAATAAAACAAAAGTCACCTCCAGGTAAACAGCGCCCTAAGGAAAAAGAATAAAACCCATCCCAACAAGAAGATCTCGGCTGGTTTGAATGCTAAGTAATGCTGTGAAGCATTTCTCCAGGAGATCAAAGTTTTAAAGCATTAGTGCAATCTATAGGAAGAAAAAGGAAAAGAATAGAGCTAAATTAAAAGGTTAAGGTAGGGGCTGTAAATATAGTGACAACCCCATTTTGACCTGGGGCTGAATCAAGGAAACAGTCACCTGCAACTGTGTGTCTTGAAATTACACTTCCCCGCCCCCCGGGAAAGAACTATAAACATTATTTCAAGTAACAAGGTTGCATTGTGTGTATACCTATACCGAATTATGACATTTCTCATTTTCCCAAAGTGTCTCAAATAATGACTGGAGGTATATTTTGACAGATCAGCGGTAACAACTGGTAAGCAGAGAGGTTAGTATGATTCCTTCAAAACATGTCTAAAGACAAGTTAAAGAGTAGCCACAGCCATCTAACCCCTTGGCCTTTGCTGACACTGCCTTGTTCAAAGGTTGCACATGTAGCTTCATGGGCGCAATGTAACTTTATTCCCAACCATACTGAAAGCCCCGCAACCCTCCTGCACTCTGCCACAGCTCGGTTTCGGGATAAAAGAAAGTCAAGCCATCACCTACAGTCAGAATTAAACAGCATGATATTTATTTGATTCATTTTGCAGTACGTGGTTAGGAAGCAAAAAGCCACGGGAGCTCTCTTAGTACTCTTCTACCACTTCACTTTAATAACTATGCCAAGATTTAATACTGCAGCAGACCTCCTCTTGGACAGGGGACTGAACTCTCTAATTTGTGCTCAACACACCCCCATACCAGTTGGAGGTACTGAGCTATCACAGGTGAATACCTCACTCAAAGCTTACTCAGACTGGACTCTTCTCAGTGTTTTGAGCATGAAGACCAAGAGGCAGCTGGGCTGCACGGGAGGGCACGACTGATGTCAGCATCAGCCAAAAACATTGTTTTGTCATTATTCGCTCTTGTCGCCCAGTGATGCCCAAGGCGGGCAAGGGGACTGTTGACAGGAAAACGGGGGGTGGGAATCAGAAAAGACTGTCAGGGATATCTATAGGTCTCCGCAAGAGAGACAGTGTATATATATGTGTGGATAGGAGCACACATGTGGAAGGGAGGGCTGGGGACTATGACAGTGAAACCATACACACGGACAGAGGCAACTGCGAGTGGTGACCCTGCCTGGCACAAACCTGACAGCAACTGGAAGCTCTCCGGGGCCGAGATCTAACTAGTAACACAAATAAAAACTAACTGGGTATGAAAATCCACAAGCTCCAAAAATCAGGTGTCAGAAAGGTGCAGCAGGAGCAAGGAAAGTGAGAAGAGAAAGGTTTTGCAAAGAAGCATCAGGAGACCTCTCTGCCTCCCCTGCACCCTCTTCCCCTTGCCATGGGTCTGCCCAGCATCCACAGGGCTGCTGCTGGCTGGTGAGACGAGAGATTCGCAAGTGTTTACAGAGACCCAGGGAGAAACCTGCAAAGCTGATGACCCCTGCAGCAGAAGATCAAAGTACAGCCAGGTGGCTGATCAAAGTACAGTCAATGGCACAGCCCAAAGGTCCTCCTTGCAGATTTGGGCTGCCCTCTGCACGAGCCAAGAGTTTTTAAGATTTGAGAAATGATGATGTGACTCAAGAGCAATAAAGGTCTGGAGAATAAAACAGGTATTTCGGCTGTTTGTCAGTCATGCTATCTGTTCTGCCAGTACCTTGTCGGAGGCCACAGCAGAGCCCCAAGCTCCCTTTTTTTGGGTGAGCAGGGGGCCAGGAATGCCAAGGCATCAGCTTCCCACTCCCTGAGAAGAAGGGGGAAGGGGCATTTGTTGCTCTCTTGCAGTTCTAGCTTCCGAGCACAACGTAGGGAGGTGCTGCAGGAGGTGAACAGATGAGGATTGCTGCAGCTAGCATAGCACAGCTACAGACAGCGAGAGGAAGAAGAAAGCACAGGGTTGCTGCAGAGAAAGCTCTGCACAAACCCTGACTATAAAGTGGCCCCCAACTGGCCAGGTCAGAAGAGACAGCTATTTTTGGAACCCAGTGCAAAGAAAGACATTGAACATCCATGACCGGAGTTGGACAAGTCAGAGAACAGAGTAATGGCAAATCCTTGCCTATTGACGTAATATTTTTTCTATGTAAGGACAGCCTCAGTGATACTAAGCAATGGAAACCAAAGCCTTGAAGGGGTGCTACCTCCACGGAAGAACTCAGAACTATCTTCACATATGCTTCCTAACTTATTAGGGCCCAAAATTATATTAACTTGAAAGCCCCAAAAATATACTTTAATGATGCCTGTGGAATCTAATACAATTCACAGAAGATTAAACACCATATCACATATTTAAAGACTGGCTTCAGGGCATGCTGATGTTGTTAGCTGATCACTGAAAGAAAGCCTCAAAAACTTTGCACAGACTTATGCACATATTTAGGCATGCTCTACTTGCTGTATGGCAAGGTTAATAACAGACTTTCAGCAAGGCATTGACAATACTTCACCTTTCTCAAGGAAGGTTCATTACGTAAACTCCCCAAACACATTAAGAATTCTTTGACAGTATTACTGAGTATGTATGATTTATGATGAAGAAAGATGCACTCATTTCAGGTGCCCTTAGGCTGGAAAGGAGATGGGGGTGAGGAGGGAGTACTGTTCTCAGCAGGGGAACTAATTGCAAGAATCATCTGCCCACAGATACGGAAGGAAATGTGTGCTAGAGTCGCTTCAAACTGATAGTGAGGAAGAAGGAACATATTTAGTATTTGGAAGCATTTCTGCTACAAAATTCAGCATCCGTGTATGTTTTCAACAAATTCATGTTTGGACAAAACACACTGGGGCTGTTACAAATGCCCAGGACGTACTACTTGATTTTCCCTGGATATCCTTCACTAAATGATCCTATTTATTTTTAGGCTGTTCTGTAGCGTTAATTACCATAGTAACTGAGAACAGCACAACGATTAATTAATTTATTCATCACAATACCCTTATTAAGGGAGAAGTATTATCATCATTATATCCTTTAATCATCTAAGAAAAGAAGTGCTGAGAGACGAAGCAGTTGGTCCAAGGTCATGCAAGCACCACCCAGGTTGCCTCAAAGCTCCTGGACAACTTCATCACAGCTCCACTTTTCACCTCATGAGCCACCAGGCAGAGGTGACAGATTCTGGACAGATTCTTTTTTGCAACAGAGAATCAACAAAGTTCAGAAAACCACCCGTTTCTCCCCGTCTCTTCCAGCTGGCAGCATCTCCATGGTATACCTGAGATTTTTGTGGCTTTCATTGAACATACCAGCTTTTCCACAGACCATGAAAATCATGAGAGCCTGTGATCCAGAAGTTAAAGTATCTCCACGGACACAGTTCATCCACCATGAGAGACTGAGAGACTATACATACAACTGAGAGACTATATGCATTTTGAGGGACATAAAGCTAACAGTAAGATTACAAAGTTAATCCATTCTTCTCTTCAGAATTACCTGTTTTCCAGGCACCTTCCTCTAAGCCAGGCAGCCTACACCCACCATCCTTTCCATTTAGTTACTCACAACCGCACAGAAATATTGTGGAACAGAAGTGTTTTAATTTGGCCAAATCCTTAGCCAGTGCAAGCTGGCGCTGTTCCTTTAGCTTTAGTCCAGCCCTTGCCAAGATGAGAATCGGGTGTACACACTCCCGGACACATAAAGCCACAAAAAATAAAGCTGAGTGAAACTATGATATATGAGCCTACAACCTATGAACCAGCACCAGGGGATCCATGCTGATGGGGAGAGAATCTGGTCTGGATGATCTCAACGGCACAGATCAAACAGGACAGCAGTTGTCCTGCCTCTCTGGCAGCTGAGCAATCGGAGGTGGATCATGGAAGAGGAGTCTAGTTGCAAGGTATCATCCCATAGCATTTACCTTCGAAATTGTCACGAGCCAGCCCTAGCAACCGGAGACAGAGGCAGAAAGGTCACCCACAGGAATGTAACTAGATGTAGAAGTTTATGGTTTCAGAGCAAAAACAGATCAGGGGAAAACACCAATCTTCGGTGTTTATAGAAAACAGAGAGAGACTCACATGCTGCTCGTTGTTCCATCTCACATCACCAGCTGCACTGCTCCCTCCTTTTATCTGCAAACTTTGACACATCCACATTCCCTGGCTCCAAAGACCTTATTTTGGTCAAATATGACCAGGATAAGCTGCACTTTGTTCCAAGAGCAAACAATACTAATCACCTGCAACATGCCTGGTCAGCAAACGACGGGTACAGTTTCTTACTGCTGACTCAAAACAGTACAGCTACGCTCATCAGCCAGTTTTCACATGAGTTGCTTTACCAGTGAGAAACACTATTTGAAATCAAAATATTCCACAGAAATGTGCCTGTTTCAGACAGGCAGAGACAGAAAGTAGACAGCTTTCCTGCCCACCCAGCCCCTTGGCAGCCCTCCGTGCAGGTGGTCCTGGAGCCCAGGCTATGGGAGCCTGTCCTGCTCCTCACCAGCCCAACTCCGACACCTCTGCAGGTTTCTTACAAGGTCACTTGTCAAACTGCCCCAGAGCTATGGTTCCCTAAATCTCCCAGGCTCCCTCCAGCCTGGCAGAGCACAGGTGCAGCTCTGCCCTGCTAGAAGGAGTGTGAAGGTGCTCCTCACCACTTCTGCTGTCCGTAAGTCCTAGCGTTTCTCTTCCCGCATGAGGGGTGCACTGACAGGGTGGGAGACCTGACTGTGGTCCTAAGGCATGCCAAATGAAAATTTCCCAGCACAGGATATTAAAAGGTTCCTCCCAATTTGCAAATAAACAAAATCTCCAGCATTCAAAGCATCCAAGGGATGGTGCTTGTTTCTACAGCCCACTCTGAGCACAACACTTGCAGGGCCATTAGCACTTCTTCAGTTTTGTTGGCTGCTCTTAATTATGCCTGACTCACTCCTAAACCCCAGGGTGAGAGGAATTAAAAGCCAGGTTTTTCTACTACCAAGTGAGAGACCCATTTGCCATTCAAGCTGACATCAAGAGGAACAGGGGTGGCATGAAAATAAATCTATCCCTCACCCCCTGAATAAAAGCAGCACTGCTAGATATTTATGACCAGGACATAAGGAGCGGGTGGTTGGCAAAGACAGATTTAGAAGTTGCTTCCCTAACTTACAAGTGAGGTCACAAGTTAAGTCACTAAGGCCAAAATCCCGCAACCTTACAGGAGGAGCTTTGCCCAAGCAGAGTAAAGCTATGGGCATTAAACTCACTCTCAGTAACAGCTTTTAAATGCAATGCAACATCTTCTTTTTAAGAGATTTTCATTTATGGCAACATGACATAATTCTGTGGCATTCAAAATGCTGAGAGGGAGAGAAGCATGAAGCACCTGATCACTTCAATGACAAATTTTGCTCTCCCATTAGAGCTTTATGCTTCATCTGCCATTGATAGAATTTGCCTGATACCTGAAGAGAAACTTAATTAAAAGATTCTTCCCTCCCTCCCCCAAGGATTTGGTATTATTAGACTTACAAAATACACCATCCAAAAAAAAAAAAAAAGTAATTTTAAATAAAGCTCAAATGCAGATGTTTCTCACTGATACAGGTCAGTGGGTAATTTGAGTGGGAATCAGCTTGAATTAGTGTATTAAGACACCAGCCTATAATTACAGGAGAGTGTTACAGCTCTCTGAGGTCATTGAGTGGGTTTTGATAAAGCTAGGTCAAAACCTACCTGCCTGTGGGCTCAAACAGAGGAGGAGAGAAAGGAATCGATACTCACACGTTCATGCATTGCCTATACAATGCAAAAACTGAAAACTCAATTTCACACTTACCTCAGGAAACATAAGTCCTTCAAATGAGAGTTTTAATCGTTGCAACTCTGCTCTGCACTCTCACCTTGTAGACCCCGCCTGCTTAACATGCTCTGCACTCTGCACTCACCCAGCACGGCTTCCTGAGGATGTGATTCTGAGACCCACATCACTGAACAGCTACCTGCACACGGCTGCTCTCAAGGGCTGGGATGGTTTGGGGTTTGTTTTGTTTGGGTGTGGGAAGGGGTTGTTTCTTTTTTTTGCTTCAGAAGGAAAAAAAAGCAACAGACCTAGGGGAATCAAAATAATTCATCCTTTTACACTGAAGTAGATGGGATTAAGAAATTGGAAAATATTTTTTTAGAAGCCACATAAGTAAGGAAATTCTCTTCTTTCATAGACCATAAAGAAGTACAAAAATGTTTGAAGGAGATTGGGGGGCGGGGGGGAGCTTTTTTAATCTTTTTACCTTTCTCCTGAAGTGGGCAGCACAAGGGAGTAAAGTCCCCTGTTTATCAAGAGAAAAGGTGTAACAGAAGTCCTAACACAGAAGAACCACTTCCAAGAGCTTATCTTCACAACAGAGTGGAAGATAGACAACTAATATGCCTCCTCAAGGTCAACTGCTATGTCATTTCCTAATGCAGACAAATCGTGATCTTCATGCATTTTCAGTCTCTGGTAAGCGCTACAGCTACTGCAGGTCACGGCACTGGTCATTCTGGTTTGCAGACTACACCAAAAGGAACTGGAACCGGTCCAAAAGCTCCTTTCTTATTGGAAACTAATCATTCACCCTGTAACACTGTCAGCTAGTAATATTAATACCACCCTCACCTCCTGAATTTTGGGAACAGTCCAACTCTGGCTGGAAATATGGATCACAAGCAAAGTTAGACCAAGCCTGAACTGCATACATATTGATGACTTCCTATTTCGTGATTTACCTCCCTGTCTTTACACCACTAAAATCCTCCAAAGGAGATTTAGCAGGCTATACTGGATAAATAATTTCTTCCATTACTTTTCTAAACCACATGTTTCTACCCGTGACTATAAACACTCCACAAGCTCCAGTTCAGACAAGTTATGAAGCGCATGGCCTGACATTAGCCGCGGAAGTTAATGGGATAACACATGCTCCTGAGGTCAGTTGCACATTTACATACTTAACACACTATCCACTAACACAACCAACACAGTACCCAGTGTCAGCAGCCACAGGCAGATTAAGGTAATCTCCAAGTGCAGGTGCCTTTGCTTCCCCTGCGCCACCCTGAAAACATGCAACCTGAGGTAACACAACACAACCTTCCCAAAACAGCTGCAACTAAACCAATTGGTTGCACATGAACTAAGCTGACCAGCTCCACATCATGACTTGAAGCCCCAGTACCACCAGCAAAAATTTCAGACTAGTGGTGAGACAACAAACTGACACCAGGAAAGGCTCGCAGCTCCCTCCTTCATGCCCACAGACATGGGCATGCCCATGAGAGAAAGGAGAAGACTCCCATGGATGGACTTCTAGGATGAAGCCTAGAACAGAGTGAGGGGATTTGCACTGAGTCTCTCCTTCATATGAACCAACACCGTTTGCAGACAAAAGAAGTCTCGCAGCTAAGCAATGCGGTGTTCTCAAGGGCGACGACCATAACTCAGGTTAGCAACTCAGGTTAGCACCACCACAACCCTCTCCAGTGGGCTGAGATAATTTACAGCTCCGGGAGACTGAGCTCAAAGCTGCAGAGCTGCTAGCCTCTGCTCCGGCAGCCACGCTGTGATGGGGACCGGCAATTGGCTGCTCAAATGCTCAGGCACAGGAAGATAAACTATTCTTGCCCATATTATGGGAAATCTGCTGTTGCTTTCCTTCACAGAGACAGCATTCGATTCCAAGAGTCACTCACCTTCTGTGGCTGCAAGAAGTTTATCAGACCTGCCAAGCTTTGTCAGGTTGTATTTCATTCTTTACAGTGAGTTTCAAAGTTCGGGCCAGACATCACTCATCATACTTCTGCTTTTGAAACATCCTTGTGTGAAAATACCCTCCGTTTGGCAGCACTTAACTAACAGTATACAGCATTTTTGCTGTATGAAGGAGTGCAAATGCTCGGAAAGGACTGTGTTACGCTACATTAGAGCAAAACAATCAAAATGAAGCAAACTGCTTTACCTCTCAATTTTGGGCCTAGTTCTGCAGCCCTTGCAATGTAACAGCAGAACAAACTTAAAAAAGGTAACTAGCATAATACTGCTAATGCTCAAAACTTCATTGCAATCCTGATAGTATACGGTCACAGTGAGTCCTAGGCTCACAGGATTATGGACAATCAATTCAGTACTCAGTAAAAAGAAAGCTGCTAGCCCCATTTTTCTGAAGAAAAGCCTGAAAACATGAACTTCAGAAGCCCCAAATCCCAGTTAGGCAGAACCCCCTAAACTTCAGTCTCTGTCTTGCAAGCCAGTCTCATGATTTCTGCATCCGAGTTAGAGCTAACTAAAGAAATGTAGTTCTGAGGTGAACAAATTCATTGGCAGTTTCAGATCAAATTAAGCAAATACTTTCTCCTTAGGCAAAAATGGTCATTTCCATTAAAATGTCAGCTCATTTCAACTTTCATTTCAATTTGACTATTTTCTTTTAGAAAAAGAAATTTATAAAAAGGTAATGCAAAGGGCAAACAAAGCTTTTTGTACTGACTCCGCAACAATTTTTCTTCTGATGTGGTCAGCCACAGAGTGAGCCAGAAGTCTCTCTTACTCACATTGCTCTACTGCTGAATGTGGAACCTTAAGTCTAGCAATACACCATGATTTCTTTTTCTTTCCCAGCCTAGCAAAAGCAAATGAGATAAATACATTCCAACTATCAGCAGTAGTTTCATAGCAGCATGTTTACAACGATTGTTATTCAGCTTTTTTTAGTTGTTGGCTTAAAAAAAAAATCACAATGTGGGGCATTTTCAACAGACAAGTCACATTTCATGATGTGATCAAAGGCTGAAGAAGACTATGTGGTTGACAGGATTGCTGGTTTTTACAGGTGTTTTTTGCTAAGGATCTAAAGGATCTTACTTCGAAAGGGCAGGTGGTTCAGGGCTTTCTAAACAGAAGTCACATTCATCCCAAGGGTCTCAAGAGTACATACCAAAGTCATTAATCGCTTTTGAAGACTTACATCAGATAAGCTTCACCACTTATTTCCAACATGTATTCCATGTAGCATCACACAGAATAGCAGCTAGGAACCAAAGAGGTGGGACTACCAAAAGAAAGGGAAAAGGGCCAAAAGTCCATGTTTGGCCACTCTAGAAAGTGTTGCATTGGAAGAGATGATCTAAGATGACACGGTGTGCATGCACACAGCTTTATGCATCTATGCAGGATCTGACCAGATTCCACTCAGTTAAGGTCTTTATTCCATTTTTGTTGTAGTATTATATCTGTGTGCCTTACAGTGGTGCACCGAACACAGGAAACGTCAATGCACACAACCAAATCGATGCCAAGGAACCACACTGACTTACGCCCATTGAGGATTTGGCCCACGGACAGAAAAATCAATGTTACAAAACAGATTCAAAAAATACCTCTTTTCTACTGCCAAAACAAGTTCTCAACTAGGATGAAAAAAAATTTCAGCTCTGGACCCAGATTTGCATTGTGCCACAAACTGCCATGTTCCCCTGCTTTCCAGCGAAAAGGTTTTCAGAATTGTTTAGTTTACTGACATCACTGTTACATTTTAGAGTTGGGTCAGTGTTTTCCTAATGTTTGCTTAAGTGACTTCACTGTCAGGTGTCTTTCACTTTAATGGTTACTGCTTTAAAAAGCAAATATACACAGTTATGAAAAGTAATTTTGTTTTTTTGCCACCACAGAAATGATCGAAATATTTTACTAAATCAAGACAGAAAGAAAAAAAAATACTTTACATTTTGCCAAATGACAGCATGGATTGGAAAAATCCTTTCTTATACTTTAAACCAGTCCTTCATACTGTGCTCTGTATTTTTTAAGCAGTGAAGCGTCTGCCAGTTTCTTTCACAATGAGTTTGCAGAACACCTGCCAGAGTGAGATCTTCGGCAATAAACAGGGTCCTTAAGTGCAATGACAATCAAAACAATAATGTAATGATCAATACAAATAATTAGTACTTTTATTGTTACTAACATCCATGCTCTTTGCTCTAAGCTCTCATCTAGAGCAGCTGCCTCTAGAAAAGAGAGAGCAAAGAGAGCAAGTGCCAGCAGGTGGCACTCCAGAATATAAAGCATTAAGCACCAGGGCTTGCAGGACCAAGAAAGCCAGTTCTGCTTGGCTGTCCCACTAGCTTGCTTTAGCACCCTTCAGGAGGTTTCGTTTGGTTTGGTTTGGTTTAGGATGACCGTCTCCACTTTCCCACTCCCAAACAGCAGGGACAAATGCTGCCAGTCCCATCTTTTAGCACCGTAAGATTATCCTGGCGCTGGATGGGATGCATCAGCAAGGTGAGGTGCACCTCACGCAGTCCTTTCTAAAAGAGAGTAGGGTACCAGCGCACCCAAAGTGCTGAGCTCATTACTTACTCCCTGACTGTGGGGAGAGCTCCCACAGGGCAGGTAGAGTTGCTTTCCCACGTTGTGCATGGAGAGGTGGCAGCGTCTTACTGCCTCCCACCACTCTCCTACACTCCTCCAAACAAGCAGCAAGCTGGGATATAGCTGAAATAATGCTGGCTTTTATTGCTTTAAGACAGCAGCAACAACAAGAAACAAACCCTAACGATTAGGAAACCAGTTTTCCTTCCGTTTTATTTTTAGCTGTGCCCTACACATACATAACAGCTACAGTGTTCACCTGCATGGCTAGAAAGCATCACTACAGATGGTTCCTTGAGGCGCGGTGAAGACTCCCACCCTCCTCTGAGCCTTCTGCCTCACCCCAACACTCGTGCTCCTCCCGCAGCAAAGTCAGTCAAACCTGCACTTCTTCCAGTCAAACACTGACTGTCAGGAAAGCCTCTGTATAGTAGTCTCTTCAGCCAGAAGAAATAAATCCACCTCAAAGAGCTGTGGCTCACCTGGTCTTTGCAACTCTCATCCAACTGTAAGAGCAATTGCTTGTTTTGCTCCTGCTGGAAACCCTCCCAATCTTTCGGTCTTCAAAATGAGGCCCTTTAAAACACTGTGCAACTTGGGGGAGATAGGACGAGGTACGCTTAAATCTAGGAAGATTGTTGCTATTCTCTTAGACAATGAAATTTTAAAGAAAAGCTATAGAAGCCAGTTGTTCTGTCCAACTCCAGGCATCAAGCATAGCAGTCAACATTTAGAGAGGTAATGAATTGGCTCAGTTGACAAAGATGCAATTCCCACATTATTTTCCCCTGGAAAAGTTTAGAGTTTAAAACACTGAAGGTGGAAAAAAGCCTGCATTTTTATCAGAAGTCTTTATGAATTACTTAAAAGCTATACAAATACAGAAAATAACCAGCCCTCTTGCTAAAAGCATAAGTATTTACTGCTTAAACTCTCCTTAAAGGCAAACCTGTACCATGGGATCCATCTGCCCATGTGGAAAGAGCAAAAAAGATCTGTCAGAAAGTAATTTCCTTTCCTCTCTTGTATATGTCAGTGGATCACTGGCATTTCCCCCCCTCGAATTGACCCCAAATATAAATAGACACAAAACTGGAAAAGTTTAAGGTCATCTCTGTGGATATGAGCAACACACAAACCAAACAAAACCAGGCAGTGTGCCCTTCTTGCAGAAGGGGGTTCACAATCAATGCCACATGATATCCATTATGTTTTAGGAAAACAATTTATATCTAGAATTCCGAACTCATTTCCTCACAAGCAATAAACACATACCTTTTTTCTTAATGGTTCACTAACGTCATCCACTGAAAGAGGCACAATTCAGCTGAAGGTTTATGTACTACACGTACTGCACAAAAGTTTGCTCAATACATGTTTTTAGAACAAGTATCTTTTAATACACAAAGATGGCTGATGGCATGGAAAGAGTAACAGGGCAACTGTTCTTTCTTACTCTGCCTTCCTAGCTGCTATCCCAACGTGGATTTGGTTCATAAAATAGTCACACGTGGAAAAGCAAGTCATGAAGCATAACTGTAACCCGTAACACTGAGCAGCAATGAAGCGTGTAACTGTCTGCTGATTATCATGAGACATCAAAAATATTTCCAAGTTAGCAAGTTGCACAGCTGTTGCTGTAAGAACTTATTTGGATCTCCTGTTTCCATGATCTCCCTGAACAGATGCATGGTCTCCCTGATATTCCACCCACCTGATCAGAAGGCAGAACTAAGGGGTAGCCAGGCTTCGTTATTCTCCTCGCTATTTGGAACAACAAACCGCCTTCTCTAATGAGCAACCTCTCTTGATAGAGGAGACTGCATTTAGTGTGGACTCAAGAGCTTTAATGTTCCCAAGCAGCAAAATGTAGGCAAGTGCTTGTAAGTGGGTTCAGAAAGGCATGCAAAATTCTCCAGCACTGACTAGTCAATAGCTATGGAAAGGGTCAATCCCTTTGTAAGTTCTGAATTTAAATTTAGAAGAAAATATCGTATATTTAATGGAGGTGGGGGACCAAAGAGGGAAGGAACATTAGAACGAAAGCTTCTTGCTTTAAAGACGATCTGTCTATCCACCTATATTTTCTTTTTAGCTTGATTTTCGCAAATGAGCTCAGATTTTGCAAGTAGACTTTCAGGCTCCTCAAAATAAGAGTGCAGGTGCAAAACACAGGTGCTCTAAATGTGAGTAGTACAACCATAAGTATACAGGCATAAGCTGAAGACCTTTTTTAAAAAACAAAACAAAACAAAAAAAATCATTAATATTTTCCTTCCCTTATGTCTGATTGTGTAACCCCTCTAAAGAAAGCAGTGAAGGTCACCGAAATGCACAGGCCTTTGCTGATGGAAAAATGCTATTGTATATTGTTTAAAATTACATTAAAAAAATGGGCACAAATGCTGGAAAATGAGACCTTTAAAGGAGAGAACTGAAAAATTTCAACTCAGAATGATATCCTGATTTAAAATTGCACATGTACATGTTACAGCCACCTCTGTGTCTCTCTTCATTTGAAAAAGCAACAGTTTTATAATCTTATTAAAGGACAAAGCTGTAGATTCTTATCACTTCATTAAATTGCCAGTGCATGATCTTTAATTCTTTTGTTCTTGTTTCATAACCACCCATTAACATAAAGAGATAAGAGTTTGTCCAATGGACTACATAGAGGAGTTTCAGGCAGCAGAGGAAGCAGTAGCACAGGAATGTAACTCAAACATTGGAGAAAATGAGTCGGGTTCCCCAAAATATGAAGGGTTTTTTTCTGTAGCTCCTCCAAGGACTACAACAGCAAAGTTCCCATAGTCATGGGGACATGTTTCCACTGCCCTTCACCAAACACCACTACCCATTTTTGGGTCATGCTGACTCCAAACAAGTGGACATAAGGAAGAAAGCAAACACGTCACAGAATTGTAATCTTTCTTTAAATAATTCCTCATTACCGAGGTAAGACCACAAGCAGCCCTCTATCTCACACCTTCTTGTGTCAGGGTTGTGGCTGCATCAGAAGGGAGAAGACCTGGACTGTAAATCAGGACTCCAAGAGGGAAGTCAGTGTGAGGTTTTTTCCCAAAACTGTTTTTGAACATGGGCACAGTATCTTCTTAAAATACACACTTCCTTATCAAAATCCTTTTCACCAGCTTACCTTGCCCTTTTGCAAGGTTGTTCAGGAACACCAGTATGATAGCATGAACTCATTTATTTTACGTATGAAAATAATTCTAAATTTATATACGTGTTAAAAAAATATATATCACAAGGACTTTGCAGGTGGATAAACAATTTCTTTAAAGCCTCATTTCTTCAGAGCTGCAAAAACCATCCTGGGTCCAGTCCTGCAAGCATTTCTTTGTGCCAGTGACGCCCCCATATGAAGCAGTTCCACTGACCTGGGCGAAGCCTCTTTCACGGTAACTGTTCTCTAGCGCAGATTTGGGCCAGACTTGCCCAGAAATCCTTCCACTGGAGCACAGGTCATCCCACAAGCCGTCCTGCTTCCACCAAATGCCGATGTATGTGACATGCTCTGTCTGAGAGGAAAGCCTCACTCTTCCTGACCTTTAGATAAAAAAGGAGGCTAAATCTCAAAACATTCAGCAAAAGCTTTCAAAAAAAGGCAACCGCTGGATTTTTAAGACCACCTCAAAATCATCCTGACAAGCCCTAGATTTCCTGATCTATTCTAAAATTCCCTTTCTATTCCCTGCTATTACTTGTGTTTTCTGTGGAAGTCACATAAACAGGGAGAGTGGCAGCTTGCAAGAGGTTGCAAGCTGAAAGGCAGAAGACATCGTGAAATTGAGAGAATAAAAAGAACAAGTTTCTGTACACTTGAAGACTTCAAAGGGTCGGGGGGGGGTTCTGAAGCGGGGCTGCTAATTAGCCAACCATAACAGTAGCAACAGTGTCCTTGTAAAAATAGCTCACTGCAATACAACTTCACCGAATTCTCACCAATTTGCTGTTACTGACCAGCTTCTGTCTTCTAGACATGCTTAAACTTCATACACTGACATATTTCCTACTCCACAGGCTATGTATCAGTCTGTGCAATAAACACAACTCCAGTATTTCTGTTGATTTCTATTTTAAGAAGGGAATCTACTTCAGAAAGTAAAATCTGAAGTGTACTTTATTCCCATTCCCAGTCTAGCTCCATTCCACACTTCAGAAGTATTTATGACAGACCAGCAAGAGAAATCTCCTCAGGCAAATCAAATCACCATCTCCAACTTGCTGTACTTCGAACTTACAACAAATTCCAGTATTCTAGTATCACACATTACTGCAAGGCAAGCCCCTAAAAAAAATGGTATTTTATGCTTGCAAATTAAGCCAAGATGCTGATTTAAAATAAAATTAGACAAAAGTGAGTTTTATTGGAAATCTAGGGTTTCAAATGAACACCTTATGAATGAAGTGAAATGAACAGCTATGTCACCTCTGCTAAGGGAAGTGTTGCCTTTCTACTAAACAATGGAAATTTGGCAACCCGTTCACAGAACTGTGAAATGCCGCCCACACCAACTCAAGGTACTTGCATATGGGATGACCCATGTTCCCATTCTCCAACACAGATCAGGTTTCCCAGCTAGATTATGTCTCCCATAACCACAATGGCAACTCAACATGAAAAGAGGAAATGGAAGCCAGCCATAAAGCCAAGCCCCGAGGAAAGAATGAGAAAACAAAGCATGCTAATTACAGTTCCCATGGGAGATGGTGCTAGCATTCCTAAAGCTAACCCTTTGGTCCCATTTTTCAGTGAAAGGAGATTTGGGGTCTTTTCCCCTCCATATAATAAACCAATGAACTTTGACAAAATGAGCATGCAGACAAAACTTCCAGAAGGCAGTGCAGGACAAATCATCAAACTAGCTGTAAAACCAACCGAAGAGGCAAACAGCTTCACCCTTTTACTGCTCAGAAGCAGGGATTTTTCTGCTCCAGGAACATTCTTGAGGCTCTGTACCGATATATCCCCGATTCCATCCTTCGCCCATTTTTAGTTTAAAAGAAAACTACTACACACGACTGGATCTTTAAACCCTTATTCTTCAAATCCCCTCAAAGCTTTAGCTACATTGCACCAGCGTGACAGAAAGACCTTGATCTACAGTCTTCACACTGGTGCCCCAGCACTTGGCACTCAAGTGAAATGGAATTAAAAGGGGCTCACGGCTTCTGGATGCTGCAAGCACCCCATTTCCTCACGCTGCTAACATCTCATCCTCTGATTAGAATATAACGGGGTCTGGGCTTAGCAATGGGACAAGAAGGCCAAAACACAGTACCCCATTAAATGTGGAGGGAAGCAATCCCTTTCATAATCTCCAGATCCCAGTGCGAGTTACGGGGG
>NW_008795259.1:5693253-5715141 GCF_000699145.1 Aptenodytes forsteri | reverse complement strand
GGGGGGAAAGAAAAAAAAAAGATTCAGAGAATTAGGTACAAACAATCTAGCCTGACGAAAAACCTCATTATTTCAACACAATTCAATAACTGGAATATCAGTAGTGCTGATTACCTGCTCTCTTCAATCGCCCCTTGTTGTTCTCCTTGCTCTGAAAAAAAGCTATTCTGAGCTGCACTACAAGGAAGAAGCAACGTGTTGAGCATGGGTCTATCACAGGTCTGGGTCACCCACATAAGGGGCTGGCTTATAAATTGCAGCAATCTCTCCAAGAGGTGGTCAGTACTTACCTTCCTCAAGGCAGAACTGCAGGCAGAAAAAAGTTTGGATTAACACCTTTGCAGATCATCCCCCAACAGTCTCTCAACAGCAAGGGTTTCTTCATGCAGTGGCTGCCTCAAGGGGATCTGGGGAAGGTAACTAAGAAAGTAAGTCTGTTGACTGCAAGCTTAAGTTCTGAGCAAAGATTGCACTACCATCAGTAAAATACTAGGGGCTACTACTTAAGAAAAAGTTTGAAGACACATAGTTGCAATACCGGGTCTGTGATCTGCTATTTAGAAAACATCTCTATTAAGAGTTATGCACTGGGGACAAGCATCTGAAGTATTAATACTGTCATTACTGGATGTCTCAGCTTTACCTGCATCAGGAAGATCTAAGCTGACCTAAATTTAGCTTCAAACACACATTCAATCCAAGTTAATTTTCATGCCACAGGGTCAGGACTTCCCGAAGCCACATGCCAGAGGGGCAGACTCAGTGAATCCACACTAGAACCTGGCACGCTCATCGCAGAAGAAAACTTTCATCCACTAAGGGTGAATCTGACAAAATAATAATATTCTTTTCCCTTCTCCCAGATGAAAGTTTTAAGTACGAGCAATTTCAGTAGCTCAGCAGAGCTCTGCCAATGCCTCCTGCTGAAGCCATTCCACTTTGAAGTGCATAATTCAATATTCAGGTCAGAAAGGAAAAGTGAGTATGAGGGGAAAGCAGAGACATGGGTTCCTGTCTCTGCTCCAATGAATGTTTAATTATTTTATATTAAAAATTCATTTGGAGAAGGGCTAGTATCCAGGCAGTCTAATGGGTTTACCTACAAAGAGAAAAAGATCCACGATCAAATGCCGCCAGATAAAGGTGGGAGCTCAGTCACAGCTTCCGTCGGGCTGAGTATCAGACCTAACTTCTGAGTTAGAGAGCAACCACTAGCTCCTCCACTGCTTACATCTCAGCAGAAGATACCTAACTCCAGAAAGGCATAAAAATGAGCAGTTCAGCATGTTTTCCTGCAAGAGAAAGAGGGCTGCCGACTTAAAAGACCTCCTTTTGATTCTCCCTTGTTGTAGCCAGCTCATGCGTCTCCCTATTTGGGATGCCGGCTTTTGCAAATCCCTCTCCTGGGCCAACTTTTCTCCCAGCACTGCACAAGAAGCCTCGTTATGTGCATCCCACAGGATACGGTGTCTGGAAGTTTGATACCGCGGTACTTAACGTCTTTCGTGCATCTACTCTGTTGAAAATGTTCTTTGTTGTTTCGAAAACTTTGAGCTGTGTGTGTGATGTTGCAAATGACAGCCAACCCAACTGAGCCTAATGCTGAACACCAAGTGCTGCACGCTCCCATCCATTGTTCCCCCTCAACAGAAAGAAGTCGAGGAGGTACAGGGTTTCAAATACTCAGTCACATCTGAAGAGTCAGTCAGTGTAAGGGAAAAATGGAGCCGTTCAAAGGCTTTTCACAAGCAGAAGAAAAAAGTCAGCAAGTAAATTATCTGTAGCAAACAGCTCGCATGCAGGTAGTTTTTGATTTAATACTTCTCAAAAACAGGGCAACCTAGCAGATTTTCTTGCCAGCAAAGGTAAGCCCTCTGAATAATCACACCGCCATAGAAAGGTTAAAAAGGGTGGGTGGAAGGAGCCGTTCTCTCTGCAGAAATCAGGAGCTGCATCTCCTGTGCAAACAGGAAGCCACCACCCGGGCAGTCCCTCTGGCCGGCTGCCGAGCCGGAGCCAGGACGGGGACTTGCTGGGCTGCCTGTCCAGCCAGGCACCACTAAGGCAACTGGTGTCACATCAGCTGGCGAGCGGGATGCTGGAAAGCCCTGATAAAAACCTGCCCTAAGGGTGTCTGCCTCCCACTGGACACTGGGTACAGCTTTTAAAAGTAAAGCATGTGCGACTGTGCCTCCACCGCATGCACAAACATGTGTCTGTCCGCAGCAGACATAACAAAAACTCATTTTCAAACCAAGTTGCTCGATTTCTTTTTTTCGTTCTTTTTTTATGATTCTTCATTCAGCGACTGGCACCAGCATTTCCTTCAGCAAAAGCCACATGTAAAGGACGACATCCCGGGCAGCTTTCACTGTGTGACATGAGGGTAGACAGGAGAGGCATTTCCTTTACTTTCTAGAAGCAGGTGAGCTCCCACTTAATATTTAATTCAGACTCTAAGCTACTTTCACCAATCACTTGAAAGTTAATTAATTATCCCATTTAAAGAAACCTAGCAATTATATTTTGCATCCCCCCCCAGCAGCTATTGCTGTTGTGACAATATTCATCTTGTCCATGATGACTATTATCTGCTGTATAAATATTGATGATCTGAGTAATTGCTGTTCTGTACATATGCTTCTCTCAGATATAAATTTCTCTGCCTGATATAAATTTCTCTGCCTGAAGTAGGCTGCTGACAAAGTGGTTTCATTGCCATGCAAAAGGAGGAAAGATTACTGGAGGTGCCACTGAGAGCTGTTAGTCCTGGGGGGGGGGGGGGGGGAAGAAAAAAAGAAAAAAGCAGCAAGTAACAACAGCCTTTGGAGAGGGGGAATGAAGTCATGTTTGCCTGGACTGGGAAGACTAAATAGTCCCAAAGAACAACAAGTTAGCTAAGCCAGTGTTCAGGAGGTTTAAGTTTAGCTTAGGCTGCGCCAACACCAGACACAGCTCAAAGGGAAAGAACTGCTCCGGACTCAACGCTGGCCGCCACTGCTAAGCAGGGCATGCCATGCTCTCGGGACATATCACATATGACATGCACGTTGTACGCACCCAGTGGCTCACTGATGACGGCGTTACTTTTTCTGGACTAAAACCCAAGCAGAAAAACAAGGCAGTCTTGCACTGGAGGAAGAACACCAAGCTGAACGTAGTAGTGGGACAGACTTCCCGATGCCACACACGCAGCCAATCATGCCACATGAAAGCAAAGCTGGTCTTGAGGCACTCAAGACCCATTCATAGATACCAGGGGCATACAACACAGCATCGCTTCAAACTCTTTTCACTGGTTAAATGCATTTGTCCAGCAGACTTTGTGACTAGTCAGGTCGTCTCTGTCTTCCTGCAATCGGCAAAAATCACTAAAACCACCCCACTGCGTCCCCTGGCTAATCTGATCGTATTGCCCCACAGTCTGGCAGTACAAAGACCCGGTTTTGACAGGCAGAGCCCTCCCACAGGCACACGGCCTCACACTTCCAGACTTGAATTTTGCCTCTGGACTTTAAACAGCCAACAGTATATGAGAGATGAAGGCTTTTCCTTAGTGGGCACAAACTTTCTAGAATATAAAACCTGAGAGTTTGAACCCCAATAAAATTACTTCCCTGGAATTAGAGGTCAAGAGAAGAAGATTTTTTTCAGTCATGTAAAGTTTGGCGAGATTTATACTGAGAGAGTTTCCTTGTAGCAATACTCTTTTTCTAAGGTGTTGTAGAAATACTCTTTTCTACAGTATCTGGAGACTAGCGCTGGACAAAGACATTTAAAAATTTTTAAAATAATGTTCTCTCCTAACTTACATATGCTACAGAAACTAAGGGGAAACTAAAAATCTGCCCGATTTACATCTGTTAGGGAAGGACTGTGTTACTGAAGATTAGGCAGGGTATGGAGAGGATGCAGAAAGCAGCAGGAGAAGAGACACCAGACTCCCTACGGGAGCTGGAGGCCAGGGCAGGAACAAGAGGAAACGGTGGGTAGAGAGCGAGCAGGAAGCAAGGACAAATACAGATAAGGTGTGAGCAACGTTTGGAGTGCCTGGAGGTGGAGAGAGAGGAACTTAATGTTTGTAATCAGCAAAAGAAATGAGAGTCTGGAAGTCGTACTTTCTCTGTTGCCTTGTTCAAACAATTACACAATAAATATAAAAACACCGCAGCCACTAATTTTTTTATATATATATATATATATAAAAAAAATATGCACAGAGGCAGACTCAGTGAAAGTAGTTACTAAACACCAATACAACCGATCTTCTCCCTGCGATACTGGGTGTTAAGCCATCCCCTTGTTCAGCATGGCCCTCGTCATACAATTAATTCCCCTCCTGCTTTCTGCAGCTTCTTTCGTTCCCTCATAATTTATACAGTGTTTTGGGGTTTAATGTTACAATCTCTAATGACAACTGCTGTACATCTCTGAATCTTGAAGGTAAGTTGCTTCCAGCAGAAAATTAAAGGCTGAACTCTTACCAGTAAGTAACTCTGGGCATGCTTAACTAACACTAAGCCACATAACATAGGGTAATTAGTCCAACAGGGCCTGTAAAAAAAAATCCATATGACCTCACTGTCAGTTCTTACACTGAGTCATTTTGGAGACCAGTTGAAACAGAGCCCTGCATAATTCTCTAACATCAACAGCGCGCTGTGTCAACTGAAGTAGACTGGATCCTAACTATAATAACCAGGTAACCCCCACCCTCTCCGCACTGTCTTTTTTTCCCCTTCTGTTTTTAAGACAAGACACAATCTAGCAGCCTCCAGAAACCATCCAGTCTTACCTACGTGGCCTCCTACAGCAACATTTCCCAGACCTACTTTGTCTGCATACAGATTAGTTATAACACACACTATATGCACATGGAATGCTCTACTGCTAATGCAAATTATTTTGCATGCAAACACAAAATGCAATGGCCAAGCCACTAACTACCCAATTCACAAGCACAAACAGACAGTGCTCTCAAGCTTTTACATGTATATTAACTTGAATGCAATGAAACGTACCTGTAACTTTGAAAGTCCTGTTAAAACACCTTTAAAAAACATGACTCAAATCTTAAGTGTTCACATTCCTGAGTCACTGAAAAGTGAAATCAAATTTCCATCCAATAATACTCTTATTTTCTAGGTAGTTATTAATCCCATGTTTCACTCTGAAATCACAGTCACTTAACTTTGCTAAAGCTATGCCTGTCCGACGTATCTTTTCCTGCACAGCAATGTCAATCTGGAGTGTAAAGAAATACGACCTCCATCCACCATAGCTGCACCGCCAAATTTCCTTAGAGAGGATGCAAAACTGCAGTATTACCAGCTCAGTGTGTTTTCATCAAGAGAGGAGCTAGTTTCATCACATCTGTGCGAAAGTCACTATGTCTACAAAAAGAAATGCTTTGCTGGGTTTGTATCCCGTTAAAATACCTCCGAAACCAGGACAATGGAGATATGAAAATGCAATTTCACTATGAAAATAAATACAGTGCAGTTATTAATTTCTTGCACTGGGCACACCGCCACCTATTTTCATTGCTTCTAAACATCCACCGCGCTCTTAAGACCTAGGAAGCCGACAATGTATGGACTGCAGGACCCCGATTCTCTAGCTCTTTCTGATTTGCACCAGCTTTCCTGGGGAGAGCAAGGGTTGCAAGATGGTGTTTGTGCCTCCCAGATGCCAAGCACCCTTTCTTAACAGGTAAGGGCAGGTGGATGCTAAGTTTGCCTTCCTCTACTGGTGTAGAGGGCCGTGCAATTGCAACTGAGGCACAGTGGAAGAGGGACTTTTGAACTGTGATGAAGGAACAGCTAAATCACAAATGGCATGCATCCTCAAAGTGGCAGAGAGACCTATATGGATTCAGGAGGTGCAGCACACCTACTAGTCTCTCCCTTTGCTATAACAGAACTATTTTGCACCAGCTTTTCACAGGAAAGACATTCACAGGAAGAAATTTTGCCAATACCTGGAGTTTTGTGCTTTACCAAGCTAGAAAATCCAGCCAAAAGCACTATTCTAATCAAATTTATTTACATTATGTACTTCTGAAACAAAATACCAGGTACCAAATACATCACCCAATAATTCAAAGTAACCTAATAAGCAGTTTGAGATTCCAAGCAATCTCCTGAAACTGCTACTCCCACAAACCTTTCTTCTAGCTTTTTGGTTGTAGAACGTAAGGTGCCAGCAATCTATCTTAGAACAGGAGCTGATGAAATGGGGACATTTACAAAAAAAGTAATACAATACAGCTCACAAACTGTGAACATGTTTAGCAGTTTCCTTTTATGTAGCACTAAAGAACTGCAACTTGTATTTCTTTTGCTTATGATTTTTGCAGTAGCCTAAGATGTTTTCTTCTTCAGCTAATGCCTAGGTGACTCCCGGTTTTCACTTTCAGCTCCAGAGTCTAAACGCATGTATCCTGACACTCGAGAATAACCCCCACTTCCCACATGCACCACAACCAAAGCATAGTTCTCTTTTCAGATGAAGCTGATCTTCAAAAACTTTAAAGATGTATTAAAATAAGGCCAGCAATGAATGCAGGAGTGTCCTGAGGAGGAACAGTAATGCTCAATCCTCTTTGTAATCATCTCAAAACACTGAAAGTTTGGTGGTGTTTGGTTCTTTTTGCTTTTGCAGTAAAGCTCAGCTCGTTTAAAAAATTCCCCGTGTTCACCAACATGGGAGAAAAGAGGAAGAGCTGATGCAAGATGCTGTTCCTTTCGGGTAGTTCAGTGCTTTCAGTGCTCTGGCTTCCAGGTTTCTGCCCGCTCAGGAGGCTCCGAATGGAGAGCACCGATGGGATTCACTGGAGGTCACAAAGCACTGCCAGGAATCAGATGCAGACAAGGAAGATGCACTAAAGAAGTAAAACAAACAAAACCCCAAACTAACTGCTCCCTTCTCTCACCTTTTTTTTTTCTTCTTCTTCTTGCCTGCACATCGGTGGCAAAATCAGAAAAGTGGCAAGAACAGAAAATAAAATGTTAATGTGGTCATAGAGGTAGTTATTTAACCCACAGTTTCCCAATAGCTTTTAAAAGTACTGTCAAGGATTTTCCTCTCTTGCAAGAGACACATTTATTTAACACAGAAGCTCAGCATTTCTGTCATGTGTGACATTACTGAAACATTCAAAGATAGTTTCAATCCACCTAGATGACTGCATGTGTTTCTCGCGTCCTCTCCACTGCAAAAGCAAGCCATGCTGAAACAAAACAGGATCTGCACATTACCCTCTTTGATCTGATTTGCAAAAGGGAGAAGCCGATACATCTCAAGAGTATGCAGCATACCACACCAGCAACTTCAGACCCTCTGAAAGCAGTCGTTGGCTTTTGCTCAGACCCGTGCATCATGAACGAAATGGAGAAGAGAAGCTCCCGAAGCGTGATGCAGGGACAGCTAAACAACAGGCAGGCCAGGCCGCTCAAAGACGTGCACGGCACACTTCAGAGCTAGGAGCTGCCACCACCTGTGGTACTAACTAATATTAAAAAAAAAAAAACCAAACTAGCGAACTAACAGAAAAATAATTGGGCATGGCTACCCAATACCCTAGACTAGTTTTAAATCAATACAACTGCGCTGTAGTTAAAAAAGGATAAGCAAGGGCAAGAAACTGGAGGATCAAGCTGTTTATGTACCACCAGAATACAAGGCAGAATAACTTGCAAAAAGTTACTGCCAAGTTGCTAAAAGCCTCTCTTTCATAAAAGTAAATTTTCATAAATCACTGATTGTCACTAGCTTTTTTTTTTTTTTTGGTAAGTCAAAAATATCCTTTTTATTTTTCCCTCCATATATACATGTGTGAGTGTACATACAAAACTTTTTCTTCAGCCATTTTCTTTTCTTATTTTGCCACTAAGAGAAATATAGCAGAAAGAGGGTGAGAGAAGGGAGCAGACAAGAAGAATCTTTTTACATTTTGCTTTTAAATGAAAAAACGGGTAAAATACATTTTTTCACGGAAATTTTTGGTGTTTTGGAAAAGGCGTTTTCCATTTGAACTAATTCAATCAGCTGAACATGTGACAAATACTGAGAATAAATAGTTTCGGACCAAAGAGCCTGGCCCTTTGATTTCACCTATTAAAAAAAAAAAAGGATATTTCTATATAAAGGAAGCCAATCATCAGTTCTAAACTGACATTCAGAGGATATGAAAATCAGATCCCTCTGCACTCTTCCTACACTGGCCCTGCAGCACGCTGCTGATCCGCAGTGACACCAGCACTGAGGAGCATCCGAGCCTCTGTGGAAAGCATGCAATGGCCACCTTTGTTTCCACTTGAGAGTGTACGACACAATTAGTATTTCCCAGCTTCCCTTCCCCACTGCCAGTGTTAATGGAGGTTTGAGCAGCAGGCCCCAAATTACACACACACACACACACACACACAAATCCTTTCTGTTTGATCCCAGTTTTCCACAGGTCTCTAATGAGAATCACAAACACCATCAACTAATCATCTCATCAGTAATGCAAATAACCATCTTGGCCTCTCATCAAGTGTCTCTCCGGCTTAAACAATGTGCCCTTAAGATTGCTCAGCCCTGGCTGCAAAAGCTGCCATGTCCCTCTGAAATAACCTCAGCATGACAACGCTACGTATGTCACACTTCGCGGCAGCAGGCAGCAGCCTGCTGAGCACAGCCACGTATCGGGAGCCTAAACTGTCCCCCAGCTACCATGACGGCTCATGAGCACTTCTGTCCCTAGCTCTGCACACATGAAACAGCCATAGACTGCAAATGCAGGGATCTCATGGAGGAGGCGTTGTTTGGCTACAGCAACGTACCTTCAGGCCTCCTAAAGTGAAACACTGAGTAAGCAACGCAGCAGAATGGCTACCGCTCTGGATGGGCACTTAAGAAAATAGAAACAGGACCCCGGTTCAGCCCCCCCAGGCCATCCGTCCCTGCCCCAGGGATGCCGCCATGGTGGTGCCTGTCTCCAGCCCTGTCCCTGGCTGGACCTCAGGCTCACGCTTGCAGCCATGTCCCCAGTCCTATCTCTGCCCCCATCTCCTGCTGTTGGATGGACCCTAGCCCTGGTGCATCGCTTGCCCTGCCTAGGGCTGTCGATGGACCCCGTTAGGAGCACCCTGAAATCAAATTATGAGAAAGGCATTCTTCTGTGAAACATCATTACCGCCCTGCCAGCGAAGTGTGGACGCAAGAGCTTCCAAAATAAAAAATGTATCTGTGTTAGCCCCTTACCCTTGGCATCAGGCCCGTATTGCCAGTTCTCGTAACATTTACAGGGAAACTGGCATACAGAACAGTGCAGCAAACAAAGGAAATCCTGCAAGAATCAAGTCGAAAAATACCAAACAGGCCTTGATCCCACAAAAGCAAAGACAAGCTATACCTGGACAAGCAACTTGTAGCTGTAGTCACCGGTGCTAACAGATCTACCGTGGCAGAAGGAAGAAAACAGGCTCCCAAGCATCTGCAAAATAGCATAATTCAGGTTTACTTTTAAATAATTATATTTGGGAAGTATTGCTAGGAAAAAAAAGCTTAAGGAATTCAAATATTCCAAAAAACAACACCAGCACTTCAGTCCTGCTGTGACCACACACGCACGCATTGCCGAGCACAGCGCAGACACCAGCAGTTCCCTTCCTTGCTGGAGAAAGAATTGCTGGGCTTCCAGTGCCACTCTCAGCGAATTTTTACCTTCTAAGCAGCAAGTGTTTGTGTAATAGAAATCCTCCTATCGGCATTACCAGCTGTGCCCAAAGCACAACAACCGCAAGCATGTACGCTGCAAAATCTCAACGTTTGTGCATGTGTAAACAGTGCACTTCTGGAAAGGCAGAGAGAATATTTTCAGAGTAAACACCGCAAAGATTTCAGGTCCTTTAGGATGTCAAAAGGCCGTTATAATCTGCCACTCACCTTCAGCACTTACTGCTTGCCCAGCTAAGACACCTCTGTAACTCACAAGGATCGCAACCACATCTCACAAGCCTGTTTTACCACCTGCGAGGACACCACCTTTGAGAACGTAAGAAACTTTTCCTCTTGCAGCAGTCCTGAAGCTCTTTGGTACGCTACCCTCCCTAATGTTAGCTTGAAGCCATTAAAATACCAACCAACACCAGAGCAGGAAATGCAGCAAGAGGAACTAATTTCTAAACCTCACCACGCAGATTGCAGCTGCTGCCCCAGGGAGATAAGCAGGGGAAAAGGGGGGAGCTCGTCACAGCCCAATCGGACCCCAGAAATCCTCTGGAGGTATGAGAGGTGGAGGGCACCAAGCTTGAAAATAGGCATGCTAAAGCACTCAGGCAGAAGACCGCCTCCACCCCATATTACTCACTTTTAGAAACAGCAGCTCTCCAAGCCCCTGAGCATACCTCCTCTTATGCAACTTCACATGCAGCTGATGGGAGCAGAAGGCTTGTCTGCTGAAGATGCCAGGACTTCGTAAGACTGGGACTTAATTAAGAGCCCACTCCTGAACAGGAACATCTTGAAAGGTATCTCCTTCTCAGCTTTTGACTTGGGAGAAAGCAGAAGGACGCAAGAGAAAAGGCTGATGCTTTCTCCTCTTAACTAAACCACCTACACATGTTTTTTTTCAAAATATGCCCAGTTAGGGCAAGTCATGTTTGGGTTAAGGAGACTGTGGAGAGAAGTTCTCAATCCCAGAGGAAAGAAAGGCTAGGGAAAAATACTACAAAGAAAAACAAAACTGACTAGAGAGTATTTTGGTCCAACCCTCGATGAAACATACTCCAGCAAAATACCTGTCCATGAGAAAACCTCACGCAGCAGACAAACATCTGGGCCATATTTTCAAGATGGCACTCATTAGAAGTAAGCTATCCACTGCCTCCAGTTCTCCTACATCCATTATGACTAAAATCATTATCACTATTTTCCTGCTGTCATAGCCTTCCCTTTTATTTTGCAGACCACCTAAATATACTACTTCTGCTTAGAGGAAAGCGTTTGACCACAGTGGCTATCAGGACTGCACAAAGTATGGCACAAAGACACTCTAGCCATGCAAGCCAGCCTACCAAAGTTATTGAACAACATTTCAGAAAGCCATCAAATAAAAAATGAACCACTGTCACATGAAGAGCCTACAAGCACACTTCACTGCATACTTGCTGGACCTTCACTGCATACTGCAGGGTTCAAAAGCCAGACCCATGAGGCAAAGGGAGCTGTACCAGTGACAACAGCCCAGCAACAGACTCAACTGGGGCAGAAGCAGCCCCAATGAGTGCAGGCACATGTGCAGCCTCCACCCCAATCATGAACGATGTGTGTCTGCACCTGAAGTTCAGTGCAGACACTCCGCAGGGCCAGGAAGGCGTTCCTCCTAGCAGTGACAACAGTAATAACAAGGAAAACGAGAAGGCAGGGTATAAACTGAAGTGCAAGAAAGCTCCCATTGCATGGCAGGCCATCCATTTAGGAGTGCTACTCACAAGACTGGGCAGGGGGCTTCATCAGCTGAAAAAGGATCTTCCCCAGGTTAAAGGCAAGTGGGCATCAGTGCTAGATGGCTGGCATACAGCGTGGAGGAAACACAGACCCACGCTGCCAGTCACCGCAAGCCAAACAGTTCCAGCATCCTCAGTCCTCTCCACGGGGATGAAGGGCACACAGGGGAAATTGCAAGTCCAGCACCTAGGTACCCCTCACAAGCTTGGGCGTCTCAACACTACAGGTAAATCTGGAGCTGTCTGCAAGACTCTTTTTTCTCTAGCTGCATTGGGACAGTATTTCAGATCTGATTTACCATCTAGACACAGCATGCTACCACACAGTGCAACTGAAGAAGACTGAGAGCACCAGAGTGTGGAAAACAGACTGGCCCAAGCTTTTTCTTTTTCTTTCCTTAAAAACAATACATTGTGCAGTCTACATCAACATCCTCACAAAAAATGCTCGCTCTGTCCTGCACCTCAGAAGCTGGCTGCTGAAAAAAATCCAGAATGCAATTAAAACATGGATTCCGCTAAGTTTCACTTCCCTCTGCAATTTTATAATCATCTCATCCATCAATTCTGAAAGAATATTAAGACTGGCATCAGCTGGCTCTCCACCTCTTCTGCTGAGCCAGCTTTTTCAAAGCCCTGTCCCTGCCTCTCAGCATCCAACCACAGACGCTGCGAGGAAGAGGAGAGGGGGAGGAAGAATGGGGGGTGGAGAGAGGCCAGCGGGGCACACCCAGCACCGGAGCCACCTCACAGAGGAGCCACTTCTTTCCCAGGGGAGCTACAGCAACTTATGGTGCCTGAAGATCTGCCCAAATATGCTGACCTCAAAAGAAACACACACACAAAAATTATAAAGAACAAGGCTGTGTCAGGGATTAATTGTGGTCTACCCAAACTCAGACCAAATCCTAGGCATGCAGGCTCACTGCCACCTTCCAGGCAGGAGATGGCTAGGCCAGTGATGTGCAATCTTTTTTTTGATTCGCAATCTTTTTTTGATTTGCAAAACCTTTTTTTCCCCTCCTCTGAAATATGTGTGGATCTCTCCATTTACACAAGCCATTTCTCTGTTACCTTTCACAGACTCACTTCTTTGGCCCCGCTGAAAACCAGTCCTGTGTTCCTTTTAGTAGTTCTCTCCTTTTCAAATATATGAAGTTCAGTACTCAAATACCAGCTCTTGGACTTACACACAGTGGTGATGCAGGGAGAATTGGTTGGTGCAAGTTTTTAGCATCTGGCTTATTAATTATTTTGCAAAGGTGTACAAGCCGTTGAGTCATCCAAAACTTTTTAAGACACTCTGTTCTGTCATTATTTTATGAACCTAGTTTGACATGGTTTCTATCTATCATGGCAATGATTTATATTGCAAACTCCCAAGAACACAAGTATGATTTTAAAATCATTCTCATCCCAACTGCTTCATTGCAGGTCAGCCTGGTCTGTTCCAAGACCAGATTTTGTTGGCAACTGTATTTTCTTTGCTGGTATCGTCCTCTTTTCCTCCTCTAGTTTAACGAAACAAAAAAAGCCCAAAGTACATAAAGAAAGCCAATTGTTACGCTCATTTGAGCATTATCAGAAATTTCCGCTTCCCCTCTTACTTCAGCATGAGGTTTATACTAACCACCCTCCCCTCCTCTGAACAAAACTGTAGGAAGAAACTCACTGTAAATTGGTCAGAAGACTGACATGCAGGCCAAAAGCATCTAATGGCTTGCTGGGACTACAGACATCACTTCTCCGGGAAGCGGCTGAGTTGCACCAACTTGCATTTCAGCTGGAAGCCCAGCCTCTGGAACCTGCACACTCTTGCTTGCACTATCATGTTTCTGTTAATTCCAAAAAAACAAAAAAGCATGAGCAGCCAGTCTTCCTCACTCTTCTGTGAACTGATATGATTTCAGCCTCATATTCAGCCCCATAAAATGGCACGTCCACCTAGGCTTAATTGTAGAAGATAGGTGGGATCAAGCAAGACTGCATACAACAAAACACTGAGAAACAGGGCAGAACGCAGCATATTCTTTAGGTGTAAACTATTTTTATAGAGTTGGCCTAAAGCAGCTGTTTACCTATTGCCTGATCTCAGAGGATGCCCACAGTAATGGCTCTAGATCGAAAGTAAGGAAGATGTATCCCCTAAAATGCTTCATTCAAAGGTATTGGGCTGGCCTTTATCTACAGTTTGAACATGCAAAAATTACAGATCTAAACTGGAATCAAGATTGCACACAACCCTACCTGGGTATCTAGATCTGCGACCTCTGGAAAATTATAGGTGGCACCAGTAGTAACAAAAGATGGGCATGGGCTAGAGCAATGGTACCAGAAAGCAAGGGGAGAAGTCGGTGGCATGTGTTAGGGATGCACAGGAACAGATGGGAAGGAGGGGGAACTGGGGAGGGTGAGTTTAAGGGGATGAGAAACTAGGCTGCCACAGAGGGAAGAGCAGGACAGACACAGGCAAGTCAGAGAGGACTCGGCAAGCACCAGAGCTCTACCCACCCCATCCTTAAAATGGGATCTGAGGGTATCCTGGCTCTGGGCTGCAAAACACCCTCAACACAGCAGCAGATGACCTGCTGAGCATGTCACCCCACTCTGGCAACTACCACCATCCATAACCAAATAGTGCTTTTAAAGCAGGCCGTTATCTCATGGGTTAGAAATTAATGCTACAGCCCAAAGGTCTACGCCCTCTGGATGACCCGGGTCACTGCAGATTCATGTGACAGGACTAAGTTTTATTTATCTCCCCCTTTTCCCTTTGTATGTTTATAAAATTATGTTTAAACCCAGCTATGTTAAATTTTTAATACGAAGACTGCAAACTTGAGCACTCCAAAATTAAGAGGTATCATAATGAAGACTGCCCATACAACCTCCATCCAGCTCCTGTATACATCTGCACTGATTCTGTCTCCAATTCAATGTTCACAAATCATTTGAGCCTTGGAAATCAACTGCTTTGGGAAAAAGATAGGGTTGTGTGACAAAAGCGATGGCTGTCTCTCAGACCCTGCCTCACTCAGTAGAGGTCAGGAAGATTAGTGAACGAGGCAACACAGGAAGAAAGACAGACAGCCGCCTTGCTTGAGGAAGTTGGACATACCACCTGCAGGCAGGAATTGCCTCTTTCTCAGCTCCACAGTCTTCATAAGATGCTCAGCTAGTCCCTGAAACCAGTTTTTCTTCAGGTGACCCCTAATGGGCCAGGCTCCACCCTCTGCAAAGCCAAGACATCTAGGGCTAACCTGCAAGAGTGCGGAGACTTACAGCTGAGGTCAATCGTCCTTGTGCTTCCAGCAGTTGAACTGCTACATCATGCCAGGTATTCTGGGGCGAGTGAAAAATAAAATCATCCCTAAATATCTCTTTGAGGCAGCCGAAATTGAAGACATTTCCATCATTTGAGCTTTATTTGCTCTTTGCCTCCATTCCTCAGCTATGAAAACGAAGACAGTGCCTGCACCTGAGATCTGGCAAGAATAAGAACTTCCCCGCCTGTGAAGCCCCCGGGAAGGAATCAGCAGCACTGCTCAGTTCAAGGTTTGGGTGGGGTGTAAAATAAATAGATGTGGAGGCACATGCAGAAAGTAAATGTGGGGAAGAGAAAATGAATTATGCAGTAATTACCCATCCACTGAAAGAGGAACTCTGTGAAAGGGAAAAAATGGTGCGATTATAGAATTAAAGATTGTATCATAATGCAGATGCAAAGGGGAGCTATGCAACATTAGTCCTGGCACTTCCTTGCTTTTGTCCTGATTTTGTAACCCCATTGTTCTCCTAATGTCATTATTTTGTAAGTAATTTAAATGCAACATAATTATGAGCTCATATGTTTATATCTTTTCATCATTAATAACGTGTGGAACAACTGGCAGACTCTGCTCCCAGCATGATTGATGCCTCCAGCAGATGGCTGTGAACGATTCTTTCTTCCACCTTTATCCGAGGTAAAGAGCAGGGAGGAGAGAGGGAGACTTTATATTTAAACTTCAATTCCATGCACAAACATTTGGGGATTTTGGGGTTGCTTCAGAGGAAGAAACCAAGACCAGTATCAATCAATTGCTCTGAAACGAATTGTAACGGATCAGATTTAAAGAGCAGAGGCACTGAGCAGCTGATGTGCTTTGCCCAAGGTCAGAAGGAAAGCTCCCAAGGCCTGGATCCCAAATGACCCCACTGACAGCCTTCTGCCCAAGCCGCCGAATCCCTCCTACCTCCCAAATTAAAACTCATTTAAGTATAATTATTGCTGTTAACTGCAGGTCAGGGAAGAAGCTGACCACCTCCAGGCTGTGTTTGCTGGTGAATGCAGCCAACGAGCAACTTCTGAGAGCGTGTCGTAGAAAATACAACTGCAAGCAAACATTATGGTTGTATGTGTTCATCCTGGATGATAATCGTTATATTGGGTTTTTTAAGTGAATTACCCTGCGCGCCTCGGACTTCAGGCAAACTGCCAACGCGTTTCTCAGAGTCAGACGAGTCTGGCTCACCCTGCTTCATGAGGGAAAGCAGCTGCAACAGCAACAACCTAACTTGTTTTATTTGCGGACGATATAGCTGGCAAGAGGCAGTGTGTCTGACAGCATGCTCGCTATGTAGGCGTCACACTTTTTAAAAAGTCTTATTTGTCTTTGTATGCCCCCATTTGTAAACGCACACACCCCCTTTCTTTTAAGTAGTATTTTTACCTTGCCTAACAGGCACTGGCAGCTGCTACCACAAGATTTAAACGCCTTTTTGTTCCTAACAAAGCAAGCTTCACTTCCATCTTTCCCCATCCTCAGAGACCAGAGCCTGCAAAACCCGGAGCTATCAAGTCCCTGAGGTGCAGCCAGTCAGAGCCTGCAGTGTCCCAGGCACTCGGGCCACACCAGCTCTCTCCAGTGCACATCTTTTGGAAAAGCTCCACCGTGGACAAGTCCGTCGTGGTGGTGGAAGTATTGCAGTCCTTCCCTCTTGGCATGCAACCCGCTCAGTTTGGTTTAAAACCTGACAGAGAAAGCACTACACCATCACTAAATGTATATAGTTACCACGATACAGTTAACAAGAACAGGCAGAAATGTTACAGCAGCAACGTTTTACCCCACGACTGCCTGTTTCAGGATTTCTCGCACCGAAGCTGAGGTGGCCAGCACCGTCAGCGGAGGGACCTGCACAAGATGTCTGGTCCGAGCCCAAGAGCCCGTTCTTAGCTACCACAGTCATCTACTGTGCCATGCTGCCAGTGGTACGAGTTGGTGCTCGTGGAGGGGAAAGGAAAGTGAAGCAAGAGACGTCCACCTTCACTAAGTGCCACATCTCTAACAGTGTAGAGACTTACGCTCGGATGCCAGAGGTGCCCAGCCCCATCTCCAGCAGGCAGAGTTTGTGTGGGGGGAGAGGGAACGGCATCCCCCTTTGCCCTGTTGGCATGGCTTGGTGCTCTACATCCTCCGTAACCCATGATGGTGAGCCAGCTACACAGTTCCTCCCTTCATCTCACCTTGACAGATGCATCTGATCTTAGCTGCATCACAGGCTATCTGAAAAGGAGCGGCATACGGGTGTTTGAGATTCAGCTCGGCCCTCTAGGGTGACACAATATTTTGACATTAGAGAGTAACAGTGGCAATCAAAAAAACACGCTCTAGGCCCCAAGACAACAGGCGTGTATTGTCTGAAGACCAGCAGCGACAGAGAGGGTAGCAAAACATGCACTGGCTGAGGAATTGCATGTGCATCCCACATATGCTCCTTGACATGCTGACGCTCCTATTTCTTATGCCGCAGCCTGAACAGATGCCTGTCTTTTCCTTCAGTCCAGGTCTGGAAGAAATGTGCCCATTGCCCACAGCACAGCTATACTGAAAAGCTGTCTAGCACAGGCACAGCCTGGGTGAGGGTAAGACTACTTTTCCTAGTATAGTTTTGCCCAGATTTCCAAGGCAGAGCACCCAAGACACCCATGCCAGACCAGCTGCATCTACACCGGGGCACTTAGCAATACAGAAGCATGTCCCTGATATCTCACAGCACTGCATCAGCCCTAGTACACACCTGCCTAAAGTAACCGTGGGGGTGGGGGCTGCGTGGGAATCAGAGACTGTATTCGCTCACGGTAGCTATTTTGGGAGAAACGTACAGCGGTGAATGTCATCTTTTCATCGCTGTCAAATTATCATTGAATTCAACAGGATGACACCAGTGAACACCCAGATAATCACGCTGCCATTGCACACGTGCAGTTTGCATGCACACACACACCTCTGCCTAAGTCCTCTCCAGGCTGCACGTTCCCGTCTGCTCCGATGCTCACCTCCGTTCAGCCCAAGGTGTCCTGGAGGTCAAGGAAAGTAGGCTCCAAGCTATGGCTGTCAGCCTGCCAGCCTTCCTAAATCTCGAGTGGCTTTAGCTTGACAAACAAAAGGGTAGCCACACTGCGAGGAGGCGTAACAAACAGGCCCTGTCTCCTGGAGATACGTGTCCTCTGCCCTCCTGCCCCTCCGTCACAGCCACTGCAGCTCCTTCCTACGTTACCCCACACCCAGCCCTGCCCTGGAGACCACACACACCTCGCAAGGTGGCCAGGGCTACAAAGGGGCTGCATGTTTGACCACCACACATGCAATGCCTGGCCGGGCAGCTGCAACCGGGCAGAATGGAGAATAGCTGAAAACAAGTCTCCTTTTCTTCAGAGAGAGCACTGCTTCAAAGATTTCCCAGCCAGCCACTAATCTTAACAAAAACAAGTGGGAAATTAATGATCTTCAAGACTGCCAACCATTGGTGCAATCTGGTTGAAACTGCCCAAACGCAAAGGGCAGGATACAGACAGCACTCGTTTCCTGGGGAAACTAAGTTAAAATGAAATAAAATAAAACCAGATTAAAACTATGGTGCGTTTGATTAGTGGTGTTTCCACGTTCTGCTACGTCCCAGGAAACGACGTCTTGCTCAATCAAGCGTGTGAGCTGCACAGCACACACTGCAGTTAAGCTCGGTAACTGCCCAGCTTTTATGCATCTGGAGCAGGAAGGGGCAAATTACAAACTCATTTACATCTGAAGGTTACTCTGAAGGGGTAATTTCTGCAGCAGGAAGGCAAGGAAGGCAAAGTCATTTGCATCTGAAAGGGGTGAAACGCCTTGTCAGGGCTGAAGGACTGTTGCTCAGCTCTAAGTGTGGAAGCTGCTGGGGTTCCTCTCTCCTTCACAAGCCCCAGCCCTGGAGGTGATCTCATCCCAGATTTCAGCATCTCTGCCCTCGCCATCCCCAGCCTCCCTCAGCCCATGCTGCTGGAGCTCGGCCACCTGCACCAAGAGGGTGCCTTTGAGGCAGGGGTTGACTCTGCTGCGGTCGGACCAGCAAATGCTGAGCCCTTGCCAGTCCAGGACATGGGGAGATGCTGCACAATTAGCTTGTGCTGATGAGGGCTGGAAGGGTTTCCTCCAGCGCCGCTCGGTTTGACAGACTGTGCTACAGAGCTACATCGATTCCAAGGGCTCCTCTGCTCCCTTCGCAGAGGCCAGCACAGCAGCAGAAAACCTGTATGTGTAGAAAATAGCATCGGCAAAGCAAGCGGGCAACTCTGGACAGACTCAGAAACAGCTGTGGAATGTCTTCAGAAGAGCCGCTTACTGTAAAGGGGAGGAAAGTCCAGCCTCCCACCTCACTTCCAGTCCCCCCACCCACCGGATAGGGGCAAAGCATAAGAAGAGGAGAGAATTTAAGGCATGCCAGGATCCCAGGCTCTGGGAATTAGTTTCCCACATTCTCCACAAAAAGAGAGCACTCACGCCCAAAATCTACCGCCTTGAGCTCAGATTGCACACCATTTACTCAGCTGAATAACCACGCTCAAGCCAGTGGAATTACTTGCCTGAATAACTGCTACTTGACGCATGGAAGGGCTGCAGAACTGGCTGACAAATAAATACAGGTATACAGAAGGCAATGCAAGACCGCCCTTTTAAAACGCTGGTGCCCTAGGCCAGGTCCCAAAGTCAACAGCCACGTGGTCAAAACTGCAAATCACTGGGTCTTTGGTAGAGTCACACCAACTGATCAGGGCATCATCTAGGTCACACACATCACTCTAGACCTGTATCCTCCAGGCACCATCAACTGATTGGAGTCACAGTCTGAAAAATATTTCACAGACTTAGAAAACTAAATTCTGCTCAAAAGGATGGCTTGAGCATTTAAAAGTATAAGCTTCATTAGCTTCCAGCAAGACGTCAGGTCCCAAGCGCAAACTAATCCTCCATAAAACTCCATCAGAGAAGCACCACTGCTCCTACTCCACAGGTATGGCTCCTAAGTAAAGTCAGCTCTTCTGTACTGAACCCAAACACGATACAGCATTTGTTCTCAGCACCATGCCAGTAAAAAAGATGCATGGTTCACACCTGGGAAAGCTTACGAGAGGCAGCCCTGAGCTTAAAACCCTTGCATGCAAGCTTGCCTGTGTGTATCCCTCTTCAATTTCACTGGGGCAACATGCACAACTAAAGTTAAAACTGTGCTGAAGCCTCTGTCAGACTGTGGCTGATGGAGCTCATGCTCCAGTTCATCGAGGGGTCAAGGTGAGAACCCTGAACTGGAGCCAGAAACAGGTACGAGAAAAACACCCAGGGATTTTGGCAAAGCTGGAGGCCCAAGTGAGTCAGTTGGGGAACAGTGACCAGCGCCCAGAAGCACCTACCTGCCCGTTCCCTGCGCGTTCTGCCAAGCCATAGCATACCTTTGGATGAGCAGCTCGTTCTGAGTTACTGTATTTGCATGTATAATTTAAACACACTGTTTAAGGCCAAAATAATATTTATTGTCCTGCTGGCATTTCTAATCTGTCTATTCCACAGCACTGCCCGGTGCTCCCAAGAAGACTTCATAACATGCGTATAAAACTTCCCATGAGGTGTGGCCCAACCAACTTTCCTCCCCCCCCAGACAAGCAGCAGAAAACAAACGTCTTTTTCATTTGTCTTCACATACCTGGCAAGCTGTCCAAACCCTCTGACAGACCTTACAGGTTTGAACCAGAGGTTTGGGCTTTTTAACTATACTGCCAACAGAAGCGTGTGCGCGGCGGGGATTTTCCACAGAGCCCCGTCCTGAGAGCCACGGACACACCAGTGCCACCGACAGCAGCACCACAGGGCTGTCCCAGCTCCGTAGTCCTCGGCCAGGGCTACTTTTACGTTTCGCCTTTCATGCAGTTAACAAGAAGCTGAAATCCAGTCGCCCACCGTTACATGGCCAACCAAGAATAGCGATTCCAGCAGAAGGGTTTTTTTTTCCCGAATTGCTATTAGCGCCATCCCATAAGCTCTGCATCAGTTCAGACTCATTTCAAAAAGGCCTGTGACCCCAGCCTGGATACAGAAAGGCTAAAAACAGGACCTTCATATACATCAGAAGTTGGAAGGTTACAAATATTTCCCAGCGGCCTCAATCTGACCCAAAACCCAAACAAATCTGTATCAAGAGAAAATATCTCCGAAACGTACCATTAAAAACAAAAAACCCGAAACAAACCACGGGCCGTATCGGTGGGAAGGAGGAAAAGAGTTTCAGCGAGGAAACAGGAACAGAGGAATTACTATGTTTAGAGTTCAATTAATGGGACCTTATCAAAAGCCTGCTCGCCGCCTTCCCCCCCCCCCCCGCACGACACCAACACACACGCTGAATGCCTCCCCAGCTAACAGCCTGGTGCGCACGTCTTAAGCGTATCCACAATTCAGAAGAGGCAGAGAGCTGCTTCCGAAGAAGTCCCTCCACCGGACGGCATGTCGGAACAAAGCGCTCGGGTGATGGATGTCGGCAGCATTCGTAAATCGCATTTTTGCAGCTCGACCTCAGCCGGGAGGCAGCGTCTAACGCTGTAACGAACTCTGAATGCTGCCACTCCGCGGAGCCGGGATCCCACCTGGGCAGGGGGCTTCACGCCTCTCCTCTCGTCTGCTTAAAAAAATTAAAGCCGTTTTCCAAAAACCCAGCGAGATGCCTAGCACTTAATGACAACACCGAGTTACCGCGTATCTTCTCCGCTAACTGCCAGCACAAGGAAAGGGGGGGGATCAACAACAACAACAAAAAAAGTGAACTCAAAACCAACACCAAACCTCCAACAAAAACAAAGGACCCCCACCAAAACCCCCGTCTATAAGTTATCCGGATTTACTTGCTCACGAAGCACAAGGATAACCCTCCTCCGCTTGAAACAACGCTGATGCGATGCAGGCGCAACCCTGCCGGCTTTCAAAGTAACCTTCGCGCCCCGCCGCCCCCCCGGGACGCGGCGGGGAGCGGGCAGCCCCGCGCACGTTTCGGCGGATCACCTGGACCGCGCATCGCGCCTGGCTTCGCCCTCCCCGCAGGGGGA
>NW_008795259.1:5669440-5692558 GCF_000699145.1 Aptenodytes forsteri | reverse complement strand
AGCCGCGGGCACTCCCGGCCCTCCCCGGCCCCGCCAGCGGGGACAGGGAAGGTGCGGCGCTCGGGGGGCTCCTCAGTGCGTGGGAAGGGCTCTGCGGTTCTAAAATGCCGCTTGTTCTGCCTCTCGGCACTGGGTGACGGATAACTGCACCCGAGCGTGTCCTCCTTGGTGCGGCTGGCAGAGCAGCGCACGTCCCACCAAAGCTGCCTCAACGAGGTACACGGGGCTGTTAAAGACCCCATGCAAGGCAGGTTCTCGGGCTCAGGTAACTGGTGCCTTGCGCCTTGACGACCTCCAATCCCAGCTGGAGGCTTAGAGCTGTGTTACTGGTGCACGTTAAAGTAAGTAAGAGGTACATGTGGCAGGCTGTCATCGTAGCAGACCCAGGGCTGGGCTAGGGAATAAGGCCTCCCTTTTGTTCATTGCACCAAGGCCTACATCTGCTACAGAGCGCAGGACCACGGACTCATCTCTGTGCTGCCTGCAGAGAAAACAATCCTGTTTACACCAGCGGTAGAAGGAAAAATGCATATGTACGTCCTAGTGTCTCACATGGGATCAGTAATGGCAAGCAGCAAGAGCTACAGATGGCAAGGGCAGACAGGCATCTTTCCACTCCTCACTGCCTTGTCTTTCTGCAGAGCCGGTGTTGGTTTTGGGCAAACAGTTGCAAGTGGTGTGAAAGCAGGCCTGCAGGTTATCTGGGTGCTGGCTTTGGTTAGAACAGCCCTTTCCTCCCCAGCTCCTACAGCTCCACGCTGAAGGCACTGACTGTGGAGGAGTAAAGCCTCAGTAATCAGCAAAATAAATCATTTTCACAGAAGTCTACTTGGTTTCCTCCCCTTCCTTCTCCCCCTCTCCTCTGCAACGGGGCTAATTGCAGAGCAGGGTCTCCAGCAAGCCGGGCCTACCACTGGGGAGAGTCTATAGTGCGTTCACTAGTACAACTCCAGGTTCTGCCATAAATATTTAAAACTCAATTACCACTCTCGGAATGAACGTTCAAAGCAGATTTTCACATCCCACAGTGTTTCTTGGTTCAAACCTTCCTAATCAAATAACGGAGGTAAGACAGGAGAAGTTGAATAGGCCAAATTCAGCCACCAGTTTGGGTCTGGTTCCCCCCTCGTGTCTGCCTCCAAAGTATTAGTCACTACCATCCCTGACTTCTCAAGACATGTTTTACACCACAAACATAATTTTAGCCCATGCAGCTGACTTTCGCTTTGCCGCTGAGAGGCTAGAAGTCACATCCCACAGTGTTTCTTGGTTCAAACCTTCCTAATCAAATAACGGAGGTAAGACGTTGAATATTGAATAGGCCAAATTCAGCCACCAGTTTGGGTCTGGTTCGTGTCTGCCTTCTGCCTCCAAAGTATTAGTCACTACCCCCCCCCCCCCCCCCCCCCCCACTGCCCGGCTGACTCATCTGAAGAGCAGACGCCCAAGTTGATTCTCTCCAGGCTTCCCTTAGCTGGGCAGGGGTTGGGGGCCACCTGCCGTCTCCCCCTCCGCTCTCGGGGACGGGCCATGACCCATGCCTTCCCACCCCGGCCACTCAAGGTTCTCCAGGCTTTGTTCAGAAAAAGCCTTTGAGATGCTGGGGAGGGGGGGTGCACGGTTGTTTTTACAATCTGAGGAGATCCTTACGCCAAATTCACATTGAGTATTTGTGTAACATCCTGTTTTTGAAGAGATGCGCCAAGTTTGGGAGGAACAGCTCCTTACACGCCTCTGTGCGCCAAGTCCCTACCATTCCCTAGATCAGCTCCCCCCTTTCCTCCTTAGAAAACAAGTGGCAGCTAATGCCTACAAGCAATGCTACAGTACCAGATCTCCATGGACACAAGAGAGGAAAATTCATTACAAAATGGAAACAAACGTCCCTCCGACTAAGCGCCGGCCAGCACTACTGCAAACGATGTCCGTCAAGGAGGCCAGGGGACTACACAGTTGTAGAGAAAGATAACCTGCTCGCTGAGACGGATCCCGCAAGGCAGTGTTGAAGAGCATTGGCACGACGACTTTGGTAATTATATTGCTATTGTTGCTGCTGTGGTTTTATCACTGCAGCAGAGTTTAGACAGCCCAGCTGAGAGTAAGACACCCCCATCCACCCCCATCCGGGTTAAGTGGGCAGCAAAGAATTAAGTATTTCTGCTCCTGCATGCAAATACAAGGTCCTGATCCTGGAGGGGCTGGCGCACACACTTAGATTTTAGCATCTGACTCCTTCTCTGAATGGATTGAAGTTAACGTATGCGCACAGCTGCTGGCAGAAGCACTGCCAGAGAGATGCTACAGAGAAGGGGAAGGGGAAAGGAAGCATAATTACTCCCAGGAGGATTCGTGCATTGCCGACGCTGTCCCCCAGGCTGCACCTGTTATGAGAAGAAGAGTCTTCAAATCTCTAGGGAAGAAATCTTGAAAAGTTCCCAGCAATAGGCTTGAAATAAAGGACGGGAAATAGATTTCAGCTTCAGATCGCTCCATACGGTTTATTTCGATAAAACTCCTTTCACCAGGACGCAGATTTGTAAAAGGCAGCAAGTTCTTTGGCACTGCCCTTCTCAGTGCCTACCTGATAAAAACAGCGTAAAAAGGCTCATCCAGCACCAGGGGCGTGGAAGGGCAGACAGGACAGCCCCGCGCTCTGCCCTGCAAAGGCAGCTGTGCTCTGCTGCCCTTTGCTATTCTCTCACCAGTTTGGTTGGATCAAGGGGCCTTTTTTTCTTCCATCTGGATTTTCTAACAGTTTTTACAAGCACATCATATGTAACAGTCAATTAAAGCAAATGGCCCTCGGACACGTTCACTCAAGCACAGCTCGTACTGGGGAGGTGGGGTCCCCCATCATTCACAGGGATAATAGGAGTAATCCCTACAAGTGCTGGGATAGCACTGGGATACCGTAACAAAGGTAACTAACTCCTGGTTTCTCCGTTACAATCACCTAAGGGACCTCTAATAGGCAATATATTTGTAAGACCTCAGTGTCAAACTTTCAGCTCTGGGAGCGAGTCACCAAATAATCATAAAACCGAATTGGAGCTTGCGAGCGTTTTAAAAATAATCAGCACATGGGGGATCCATTCCTTTTCGTTTCTGAGCCCACAGTGGAGAGTTAAATCATATTCCCAAGGTTTATTCTGTTACTAAGAGGCCTAGGAACTTTTTTTAGACTAGTTTCCTAGAGAAACAAAGTTTATATCATCACGCTGTCTGTGTATCTTCCTGTCTTCCTGTTTTCCTTCAGCTGCTTTTGAAACCGTTGGCCAAGCTGTCAGAGGAGGAGAAATCAGGGACAGTAATGTCCCTACTTTTTTTTTTTTCTTTTTTCAGTCACTAATGGGGCAGAGGAAATAAACTTCTTTGACCCCCTCCGAGCAAGAGACAGGGAGAGCTCAGCTCTTCTCCATTCAGGCCGGCAGCCAGCGAGCACACATGCACGAGACAGCAGTACCTAACCAAACTTCATAATATCCCCGGCTCACGTAACATCTTTCAATGGAAAAAAAATGAGGAGCAGTGGGAAAAGATTACATTCACCATTAAAATTGCTACTGAGTCAGGGCCTGTCAAACTTCACGCCTTGCACAAAAGCTTTGCCAAAGGCTGCCTAAACTGCGAGGCAAAAGTATAGCCCGTAGAGATTACAAAGGCATCTATCGGTGGAAACAGGTTCAAGCCCTGCTGATCACAGGTAATTGTCACTCCTCATATTGATACCCTGTGATAAAATTACGATGAACATTTTGGCTCATCGAAATCTGACAGGCTCGTACACATTCCCTTGTTCTCTTTCATAAAACACTGTTTTATTGCATGCTTTAAAATATTCAGCAGAGTGAGTATTTTCACAGATTGCTAACCTGAAAATGGGCACGTAAAAAGGCCGCATATTTGCAGTAACTCAGTTTAATAAATCGCTTCGAACACTCAGTCTCTCTCGCTCTCTAAAAAAAATAGTCTCTAGTTCGGAGGAGAGCCTTCGCCCCTGTGCTAACATTAAAGGCTTCAAGCAGGCAAAGATGGTCAATGCGCTTACCATAGAAGAGCAACAAATTCTGTATTCACCTGCATGCCATTCAGCCCACTTTTTGTCCTTGGGTTGGGGACAGAAATTTGACCAATAATTTTCTCCTGTGATAGTTTGTAAATGCTCATCTATTAACTATAACCTTAAAAACAAAGGTGCGTCAGCATCTTTAGGTACAAAACGAAGGGAAGTTGCTCCTTCAGTGTTGGCCAGCTGCCTTTGCAACCAAAGGGGAGATGTCCCAGGAGGTGATTCAGAGCAGGAATACGGCTCAGATACTCTGAGTCACCTTCTGCCTGGGCTAATCTCCCTCCACAGACAAGATAGGGGAAAAAGCTTCCTGCACTGAAGTTTAGTGCCCAAAGATAGGCAGCGCAAATAGCCCCCTGAGGCTCCCAATCCAGGAGACCACTTGGGCGGGCTGATAGTCCCTTTGCCTCCCTTAAAGTGGTGGCCCAACCTAAACCAGCCTCAGGGAGCCACCTTGGAGGAGCCACAAACCCTGTGTCCCACCAACCGAGGTCCCACCTATGGCACTGCCTCACCACCAGCCCCTGGGCAGCCTGTGTGGACGTGCCTGCGACATGCAGACCTGGCACACCGGGCGAGCTGCACCCCGGCCACCGGCCCACCTCGGCACAGCATGGCTGAGGTGAGAAGGGACCTCTGGAGGTCATCCTGTCCAACGCCCTGCTCAAAGCATGGTCACCAGCAGCAGGGCGCTCAGGGCCATCTCCTGCTGGGTTTTGAACGTTTACTGCGGTGCAGAGTGCTGGATAAACACACCCGGGGTGCTACCGCAGCGGTTACTCTCTGTACGGTCCTGGATATTGTCTCTGCTGCTGCAGTTGTCAAGAAATGAAAGAGGGAAAAAAAGTGTTTATGAGCTCTGGCAATTATCTGCAGAGCTGCATGCTTATCTCCCCTTGCCCCGTCACAAGGCGATGTTTAGAAAAATAAACTGATATGAATCAAATCTTGATCTTTTGTTTTTTACCGTACATCAGGACAGAGTCATACCTGTATCTTCTCAATAATTAATAGTTCACTGTATATTAAACAAAAGAGTAAACATCTATGTGAAAAATATTCTCACATCAGTGAATATCAGTTACCAAAACTTGATTATTTAAAAAAGAAAAACAACTCTTCTGCTATCCAAAGCAACGTTGAATTTGTTGCTGGGCATTAACTATATTGAAAGTCCATTAGTTAGACAGCCCCTCATTCATCCATGTTAATTCACTCTCCTCTGAAGTAGCTGAGGTTTAACAGAATTACAGTCCTCATATACAAACACAACACAAATAAATGACATGCAGCTATTTCATCATAATTTACTATGTGCAACAACTACTTCATTCACTGTTCAGGACTTGCATACTAGAGCATCACGATGGCCCTTTGGCATCAGCTCACTACAGAATTACTACAGATAGTCCTATCGCTGACAAAAACTCCATTAAAAAGAAAGTTGAGGTTGCGAATGCAAGCATTCAACATTAGAAAACGCCGAAATTAAGGCTGATTCTGCAAGTCCCTCCTGACATAATCAGACGCTTCAATTACATGAATGCATGCTGCTTTTCACAGCATCCTGGCCTTCCCTTCAGCTGTGTGGGATCTCGGCAGCATAACCCCGTCACCCTGCTCCCCACCGCCGACCTCCCCTGTCACCTCCCCCTGTGCCAACAACCCAGCTCCGTGTCCCAGGCTCCCTGTGCCTTCACCCCTGGTCTTCAGCCTTGGTGGGCCACTTTCCACTCTTCAGCACAAGCTCCCCAGATTTCCTTGCCAGGCACATTTCACTCCAGCAGTTTCCAGCCCCCGTTTCCCACCCCAACTCCCAGACCAGGTTTCTTACAGCGGGGCCCAAGTATCTTCTACACCCCAAGTCCCCAGCCTCAATCTTTCTCTCTAGGCTGCTTTAGTCCACCTATTTATGCCACCTCCACAAATAAAGCCCAGGCCCCTACCTCCTCACCGTTTGGGGTCCAGGAGGTGAATGACACAGAGCGCAGGTCTCCGTGGCTGCGCCAGAAGGCACCAAGAAGAGCATTACCAGAAACCTCCTGCTCAGCCCCTGCAGTCATAGACCACGGCACGGTCTCCGCAGACAGAAACATCAAAGAGTTCAGCAGCCAAACTTACAAGCCTCCACCGGGTGTGTGCAAATGGCAATTGTCCAAGGGCTTATAACTTGGCCGAATCTGGGTATTTTTCACAGGAGCCACAAAAGACACATGCATGAAACTAGATTTTCCATGTAACGTTATCACTGCCTGATCGTGGTTTCCCTTTCCAAAGTGCAATGGCACTACATCTTCCACAAGAAGCTGTTCTGGGAAAAAAATTCCTAGAAAGAGCTGAACAGCCAGAAACATCCCTCCAGAATCAGACTGAGTAGTCGTCTGGCACAGAAATTGTTAGCCCAAAAGGTTATGGTTTCAACAAGTTACAGAATATGCAAAAAAAGTAGTGCAACTCAACTCAGACGTTAATTAAAGTGAACTGAGTAGGAGAAAGGTTATTTTCTCTAGCCTAGCACAAGTACCACATATATTACCCTTAGGGTAGTATGAGTCCACAGTTCACGTTACAGGCCTTGAGAAGATGAAATCACGCTGTGTAAAACCCTCTAAACATAGTTCATTAGGACCGAACAACGCAGCCGGTTCAGGGTGTTTTACACCTCTTGATTGGTGTTATAAAACCTATGGTTACCACAGGCAGAGTGCCTGGCCCGTGTCCAACAATGAAAGTCCAGTGATCACCAGGACAGGTCCCGCCATGTACTTTAGCAGAGAAAATAAAGCAAGGCGTAGAAGTCTATGTTTATGCTGACTTGTTTGCTTGACTTGTTTATACTACACATTTGCAAACCACTGGCTTATCTTGCCAGCCCTTACCTGCACGAGAAGCTACACTGAAGCATCCTCAGCTGAGTAACTGTACTCACATAGTTAAGTGTTAACAGGATTAAGACCGAGGGCTGGAACTTCAGCATCAAATCTGAAGCACGCATGGAAAAACAAGCACGGTGGGATGTTTATGTGCTCAGTGTTAGCATGGCAGCGAACGTGCTTCATCCTGACGCTTCCTGAAAATGACATCATTTATAGTTAACGCTACAGCTGCAGATTCACCACCATTTAAAATGAATGAATTAACAAAGCTCTTTAGGAGATCCCATGGATTTCCTGGGATAGACAGTATGGCTAGTTAAGTACATGAATATGAAGTGAATATGAGTATTTTATTGGGGCTTCTGAAAATGAGAGCACCCTGTCTATGCCTCAGCAGAGGGGATGGCATTGCTGGTGGCTGGGAAGTACATAAAAACAACGCTCTCCCTGCGAGAGATGCCTGATGGGACTGCCCTGGCTGAGGCAATCCTTGCACTGCAGTCTGTCATTCAGGGCCTCATCCTGCAGTCCTCGCACCTCTGGAAGAAACTTGGGTGATTTCAGCAGCATCTAATTTGAAGACTATTCATGCAAGCAAATGTCTTCAGGACCAGACCCGCCAAGGCAAGGGCATTCAAACCTATGTCAGTGTGTATAGAGTCCGGTGGACTGCAGTTGCTGCTGTATGTCCTTATGGGCTTTCCTCCTCCTGCCCTGCTGAAAACAAGATGATGCTGAAAGCATCTCAGACCTTGCTGGCTAGAAAGCCATTGCGGCTGCAGCGGTGCAGACACCCTTGCTGGTAGGGGTCCTACTGCTGGGGCCCCCACTAATGTGGCAGAGCCGTATCCATTCTACTGCGGCGGTGGGAGAGCTCTCTAAAACACTGTCTTTTCCCAGCCTCGCTCAGTTAGTATGTGTTTTTCCAAACACCCTGCTTATGGTCCAAGAGGGAATAAGCTTCTTATTAAGCTGATAGATCCATCTCATTAATACTCACTCTCCTAGAGCTCCCGTCAAGTGTGTTCATGTTTTCTAGCACAACCCCACTTATATCACATTTAAGATTGCTGCCAGAAAATACGTGTGGAGGTTCTTAGTTCAGACCTCTGCGCACTAAGACTTGCCTGATCCATGTGTCTAATGTCAGTCCTGTGACATGTCAGCTCTTACACATGCCTCTGATTTAAAAAGAGTTGTTTAAAACCCCTTATTCACATCTCCCTTAAAGGAGCACAGACCTCCTTAGAGAACTGGCTGAAGAGCAGGAAGATGTGGCTGAAGGGCAAAAAATTGCCCAAGCCTCATTTCTGAAGTCAGATGGGACTTACACCTTAAATCACTAGGAAGCTTTCAAAAAATTTACTGTGTCACTGTCTGGACTGATAAAAATTACCTGTGAGAAAAGCTTTTCTTTCAAACACCTTTTTAGGCTTGGAAAAGGCCTCCCCTTGCCCAGGAGAAGAAAGAAAAGGTTTAAAGGCCTTCTCTTACCTTTCTCAACTTCCCAACTTTCCCACTGATTAAATTGCTCAGCAAATCAAATTCTCTGAAGAGGCCAAAGGGTACGGCTGGGCGTGAGTCTCACGGGTGGGAGCCTCGCAGGGCCACACCAATTCCCATTAAAACGAGTGGAGGAGTTTCCATTGACTACAGTAGGATTTGGATGGTCCCATAGAGAAGTTGCTAAATACCTCTTAGAGCTGACATCCCAGCCCATCTGTCTGCAAGGAGCCTGCACACACCGTGTGCGCCAATGGCAAGGAGAGACGTGGAGGAGGCAGTAGATTACGTCTCTCCGCTTTGCAAGGAAGGTTAGCCCGATTCTCACTTATTTCATCCCAATTGCAGCATTAATAATGGACCAGCCTGCAAAAGGAGCTCATGGGAGCCTACATGTGAGTTGTAACAAAGCTGCCAGGTTTCTGCCAGGGAGGCTGGGGGGAAGCTGCCCAAGGCAGAAGGGAGCTTTGGAGAGCACTTTCTTTAAAGTTGAAGTGCTCAAGACCGTTTTTGCGCATTCTTAGTCTCCAGGGTGGGAGCCTCACAGGGCCACACCAATTCCCATTAAAACGAGTGGAGGAGTTTCCATTGACTACAGTAGGATTTGGATGGTCCCATAGAGAAGTTGCTAAATACCTCTTAGAGCTGACATCCCAGCCCATCTGTCTGCAAGGAGCCTGCACACACCGTGTGCGCCAATGGCAAGGAGAGACGTGGAGGAGGCAGTAGATTACGTCTCTCCTCTTTGCAAGGAAGGTTAGCCTGATTCTCACTTATTTCATCCCAATTGCAGCATTAATAATGGACCAGCCTGCAAAAGGAGCTCATGGGAGCCTACATGTGAGTTGTAACAAAGCTGCCAGGTTTCTGCCAGGGAGGCTGGGGGGAAGCTGCCCAAGGCAGAAGGGAGCTTTGGAGAGCACTTTCTTTAAAGTTGAAGTGCTCAAGACCGTTTTTGCGCATTCTTCATCCTCAAAGAGAAGTGCTTGGCTGCCCTCCATGGAGGAAGGGGAGTGCACAGCAACTGGACCCTCAGCGGCTGCCAGGGAAAAATAATCCAGAAGGAACACGAATAAATAAAATACATTTTGCTAGTCCTAATATTACACTGCTTTCTTCATGCTCTCCCTTCATGCTCTCCCTCTAACGTTTTAATTCCCTTCTAATCATTTTGTTTCTCTGCCAGCCTATTGTTTTCCATGTTTTTTATTATTTTTTTCTTCTTCATATTTCTTTCCTCATTTTTTCTTTGAAGAGCAGCATCCTTTGCCTTCTCATTCTCTCTTTCCTATGGTGTCTTCATATGTTCTCTCCATATTCTGTATCGCCTTGTCCATTTTTCTGTTTTTCTCATGGGTTGTTCTCTCCCTGTCTCTCTCCCTTTAAATCCTACGCTGCTATTTTCACCTTATCTGCATGTCTTTCCCCTCCATTGCTTAATTTTCTACTCATTTGCCTCTTTCAGTCTTCTTTTAAAACCATTCTGACATAGGTCCACAATACTTTGCAGACCTCCGAGCCTCTTTTATCTTACTCTTTTCTCCGCAAATGTTTTCTTTCATCGCCATCTTCCCAACTTCTAACAAAGAAAAACCTTCGACTCCAAACCATTGCTTATGCTTAAACGGCAGAGGTGCAACTACCGTTTTCTGCAAGTCCCTCCCCAGCTGCTTGCCACTGACCCAAGGGCAGGAACCCAGCTAAGGAGACATGGATCCACGCAGGGAAAGGTCCTCTATGGGAGAAGTGACAGCAGCATACCTCCATGCTTACATCACATGTGCCCAAACCTTACAGTGAATAAGGATATTACTGGGTAAGTTACAACTATAGCAGTCAACACACGCTAGGAAATTCATTGCTAAGGACTATGAGTTTGGCTGAAAGCTGCAGATTCTGCCTTTTTCAAATTACGTGATGCTGGTGCCTAAAGAAAAATGTGGCAAATGAACATGAAGAAAATATTTATAGGCAGAGCTTTCCAAAGCAGGATTCACCTATGTGTGGCAGAGCTCAATTGCATCTGAAAGTCAGAAGGGTTTTGCTTTCTCTGAATGTGTTTTTACACTGATTTTTGTGTTGCTAGTGACAGATGACAGAAGACAGATTTTCTACTCCACGTGACAGACTATAGCAGGAGTGGAAAAATCCAGTGGTCTACAGGCTCTGAACTCGGGATCAGCATCTTTTAGGCAAATGCCCAAATATAATCACGAGAGACCAACTTCATCGAACCCTTCCACTGCTTGGGATTTCACCTTTGCTACCCATCATAGCTGTCTTAAGCAAATCAGGCTGCTCTCAGGGTGGTCTCAGGGGAGACTCATTGGCCCAGGTAGTTTTATCTTGTTCGCTGTGGCTTTATCGCAGTCAGATCAAGCAGCATCATTCTCAATGCTAGGATTTTATTTTTTGCTTTTCACCTCATGCCCCCTAATTCCTTCCCTGCTGCTATGAAGTATATTATTTGGCCTGAACTCTTGTAACCACCTTCCTCATCTTTGACGTGTTATAAATACAGCACCCTGCTCCAGCCAGATCCAGTCACAGCTGGCTTGCTCTACCCTTTATTTTACAAGGAAAACTTCTCTGACGTGCGACAGTGGCTCCAGGAGACTGCCAGGCGGCTTCAGGGGAAACGCTCAAATGAATGAGGAGGACCAAGCTGTAAATCTGAGGAGGGAGCCCGCCTCTGGTCCTTCGCTCCTGCTGCTCTCAGCGTAGCCAATCTTTGCCTCGCATTGGATTATTTTCGAGCTGTGAAAACAGCTGCAGTTGCAAGTTGCTGCTTGCCAGAGCCTAATATTTCTCCTACCTGTCCAGGCATCCCATATAACAAGAAAGTGCTGATGGCAGCATGACAAACCTCTCTCTGGAGCTGATGCTATGTAGTCATGTCTGCAACTGAAGCACCATCACAGCCTCACCAGCGGGTTGGTTCTTGTTGACACTATGTTTTAAGGCATGGCGGGGGGGTGCAATGGTGTTGCCACGGCACGAAAAATGAAAGTAAAAAGAGTGAATATTTAAAAAGCGCGGTTATTCTGGCTGTGACATGTGGTCTTTTTCTGCTGAGTACATGTAGTGCACCATCCAATTTCATTCAGCCACCTGTAGCTTTATTAGGTAAGAAAAGTGTGCTATGGCACACGGCTCTCCATATGGACCCACCAGTATTTTCTACAGGTCTCTCACACACTGCTAACCACTTCTGGGATGTAGGGGGGGGTTGTTGAGTGATATCAGAGGGAGACTCTCAGTTTATGGTCCTGATGATAAGAGCCCTGACTGCTATTTATCCACAGAAGTTTCTGTATACTTACCGAGATCGATAAACAGTGGCAGTCACTCCCCAGTAATGCACCCACACCTCCAGAGACTGCTCAGGATGTGGAAGCTGACAAATCTCTGTTTACCTGCTGATGGCTTAACTACCCTTATCCCGAGTGTGCCTCTTTCGGGAAACATCCAGCAGTGTAGTCACACTGGCCAGAGATTTAATTGCTTCTAAACTTTCATCTGTAATGTTCCAACACTGTAGCAGCCGCAGATGATTTTATTTTCAAACAAAACCGATTTCATTTGCTCTCATCAGCATTGTCTTCTCTAGGTAATGTCCCAGCAGTCTGGCCAGGTTTCTCTCTGACTACAAAGAGAGTTAAGTTCCAGTCACTAGCCAGTCCTCAGCATCTCTCCTAGCCTCCTCCCTCGGGGCAACCATCTGATAGCCTGGGATGTGGCTGGGATGTTCCCTCTAGGCGCTGATAGCAATCACGGTCTTTGTCTCCCTATCCTCTCCCACCTCTGTGAGTCATTAGGATTTACCCCCGGTCCTTTGTCTCCTTACTTGGGTGTCATTTGACTGTAATCCTGTTCCTTGTCTTTCCGCTCTCAACTCTTAATGGCCTCGGTCTTTGTTTGGCCCGTTGTTCTAACTTGTCCTTTGTTTGCCCAGTCGGGTCCCTGAGGAGCTGCATGCAGATGGTGATGGTGACGACCTGCTAAGCTGAGGATTTTCTCTGGCCTTAGACACAAGTGGGCAGCACTGCAGCAAAGACAAACACTCCCCATTGCCATACTCTGCTTTACCCCATTTCTCGCCTTCCCTCCACTCGGGAGCTTCCCGACCACAGCAGCAGGTTGTGGGCCAGAATGGGTGTTTCTCTCCAAAACTGAAGCCAAGCCCACCTACCCTGGAGGGCGACCATCAAACCAGAAATGTCAGTAGTTAACACTCCCATTTCTACCAAAATCCAAGAATTTGGATGGAAGAAAAAAACCCCAAACAACAAAACGGGGTTGTATTCTGCACATAAACAAAGGGCATACTATGCGATTGCCTCCCTACAAAGCAGGTTTAAATAACCACATTTTTGAGGGAATTTTGGTATCGGCATTGGCTTGCACTAGAAGAACTGCAGGCCAGCGCACATTCATCACTCTAATTTTATACAGCTGCATTATTTTCACAGTTTATGGTGGCACCATCTCGTCTATGAAGTACACACAGCAGTTACACATACGGCTGTATTATTTTCAGCACTTCAAGTGCAATTAGTAATTTCACCGAGCTAACACTGTCAAAACTACAGCAGCAGTACACACCGTATTGCAGCTGTCCAAAATTTAGAGTGCCCTATATATGTTTGGGCAATAAGTACATAGCAGTTTGTGTGCTTGAGTTTGGGCCACTGGTTCTAAAATGTTACCAGATACGTCAGGTGAAATTCCCTATCACCGGCTCCTTTTCAGTGACGGTGGCTCCAGCTCTTCACTTACACCCGGGATGATTATAGCATGCTCATGGGTCAAAGAAACATTGCTTCTTCCCTGACCAGAGCCATCATGAGACAAAACACCAACCTGAGCAACCAGGTCTCCTATTCATAGACCAAGGGATGAAACTGGCCTTTTGAGACGTCTCTGTCCATAATGCTTCTTTTCAGTCATTTGCCGGTACTGTAAATGACTCTCCAAATTAAGGATCAGTTTCCTAGGGAAAAGAGGAATGCTGCTAAGTGGGCAGGCTGGGCAGGAGAAAAATGATACAAATTTCATGGGCGATTGTGCTTACCGAAAAACGTGCCAGTTTGCATGTCACTGATTTATTCCTAGTGCAGTAGTCATTAGGGAGGGTAAAACCACAGGGATAATGAGAGGCATTATCTAGCGCTGAGAGGACAGATTCAAAACTCTGCTGTAGTCAACTTCAGTGCTGACTTTCACCAGCATTTGCATGCTAGCAAATTCAGCAAAGAAGTGTCTGCTATTCAAAGTTATGAGAAAGAGCAGTTGCCCTCCGTTCCTTCCAAGCGCCTGAAGCACTTCTAAAACCCTGACCTTTCATGCAGGTGTCTAGCAGTAGGAAACTGTGAAAATCAACTTTTCAGTGCTCCAGTTTCACAATATGCAAACCAGAGAGAATAAAAGCTGCCTCGTGGGGCATTCGAAAACTTGTTTATAGTCTTCTAAGCTTTCTTCAACCCCCGCCTGGAAGGTACCGCTGGGGTGTGAAGCGCAGTGAGGTTTCCCTCAGCTCCCGTGGCTGGTTCGGGGACCATGAGAAGACGAAGTGGCCTCCAGGCCCCAAATCCAAATTAACAGATGTTTCTAGCAGTCCTGTCTTCCCCGTTGCTCCACGAGAATGGATCTATCCTTATCACCGTCCCCCTACGCTTGGCCAAATACAAATGTGGTAAAATACTAAGAGGAGGAAATGAAGGCCTGTTGGGGGACTCTGCTGCCTTTGGGCATGTTTCCATTCACATCCTGACAGAGCCTGGCACGGAGTCAGCCTCTGACACATAGGGGAAAGTATACCTTTTTTGTTCTACTTTTTTGGCAGTTGTTGTTAGTTTGGCTTACTTTCCCCTGCAATAATGTCGACACATTGCTCATGGTACTCGGGCAGTAGCACTTCAGCCAGCCCATTCGGGCAATTTATGTTTCAATATTTACAGGCAGCAACAGGCTGAGCAGGAATTTGTATTTAAAACCTTCCAGGACACACTATCCTCTTTTTATAACTTCAGGTGGAAACTTCCAGCATAGGGCTAAACCCCTTCCCTGTTCCTTCTGCCACGTGGTCTCTGCACAGGGTTGGCATTTCACTCTCTTGGTCCTGATTTCATCTTCCCTTCTCTGGCCTTTCCTGAGTGTTTTCAGGACAGTTTTCACCAGGCTTTCTTTCAGTGGTGTTTTAACATTTGTCTTACCTCATCAAAAGCAATTGCCTTGTGCCAATTTGATTTTTTTATAATTAATATGTTTTGACTTGAGACAGAGTAAGAACATTGCCCCTCACAGACATTGCACCTGAAAGTTCATGTCCACAGTTTTACAGTAAAAAGAAAGGTATTAAACCCCAGCACTACACTATGGTATGTGGTTTTCTAGGCTTAAATTGGTCTGTTTCCTTCCTGTTCTGCTTATTGCCTCATTTCCTTAAATCTAATTTGAGCTTGTTATTGAGTTTTAGCCTCAGACAATACATCAGTAGTGTCCGTAATACCCATCGATCCAGCAAGAAAAGAGGTGGCAGCAAAAGAGGAAAGATTTTCATTACTTTCACAAGAGAGAAGTACAAATTATTATTTTCTGATGGGAGACAAGGAGGAACAACAGTGGATAGGACAGCCACGGAGCAGACCGCATATTTCTTCCAGAGGGAACCTTACCTGTTGCTCCAGCCTCCAAGGACGTCTCCTATAAACACCATAGAAACAATGACCTGGATTCTTGGAGTTTTCATCAATTCTCTCTTGTAGTTGAGCATGCTTAAAGATCCCTTATAATAGAAGAACAGAAGCTGAGAGTGCTTTTTCAGAAGTTGGGGAAATTAGAGAACAGCTACTTTTCTCCTCTACCTTAACAAATATTTGAAGAGGTTTCTGGTATTCATCCTGTCTGGATCCCACTGGACAGGTTACTTAAACGGAGTTCCTTTACTTGTTTTTTTTTTTTTAAAGAGTGAATTAAACATTTCTGTTTCTAATCCACCAGAGCACAGATTTCAAAGGCAAATGTGATCTTGCCTTTCCACACTCAGGCAGATATTTGCTCTGAGAGAAGCCTTTGAGTGTAAATACCAAGGATACTGCAAATGTTCTTGATTCAAAACCACTTTAAAGCCAGCAGCTTTCTGGCTCCTTTATACCTGGTCCACAATTAAAGACATTTTTTGTCGAATGCTTGCCCCTGGCTCCCTCTTAGCAAGTTAAGAGACTTATATCCAATGAAAAACAATGTTATAAGAGTGGCAGGCTATTCAGTGTTAGCTGGGCTTTGCCCAAGCCTCCAATGACTTGAGCACAGTTTTCTGTGTCTGCAAGTGCACGCATTTAGATATCTAACTACGTGATCTGCAAGAAGGTGCTGTGGCTCTAGTTTTATGCCCACACTTGAGCATAGATTTAATATTAAACTGCAGGCACCCTACTTGATACTCGCATTTAATTGCACCTGAACTGTCAAAATGCAGCCTTTGATCATGGGTGAGTTTCAAGCCCTTGCTTGCAATTAAGGAAGATGTTAGAGGAAGCATCGGGCTACATTTGGAGTGGGAGTAAAGGAAATCAAAGAACACAGGTGCTCTAGCAGCAAAAAACATCTGGGCTCCACCCTTCCAACTTCAATAAACTGTGGATACACGTTGCCATGAAATGATGCTGGTTCAGTGTAGCCTACAATCAGATGTGGCGCGTTATAGGATACCACCTTATTCAGTATCAGACTCAGCCAAACGACACTCCCTGAGACGCAATTTGGTAGAAGCATTTCATAATTCAAATGTCAATTTAGCATAGAGCAAGCTTTTCCTCTCCCTAGCTCTTTCAGCCTTTCACTACAACCAAAATACCCCAGAAGCAGAGGTGGGGCCTGGCTGCGTGCAGCTGATGGGTCCCTGCAGAGTGATCCAGCCGGCTGGGGCAGGGGGCTCCTTCCCCTCGCCCTGCCTGACCCAGTGCCACCCTCCCCAAAAGCAGAGAGCTGATAGCCTCAAAAGTCAAGCCGCCTTATCCTGCTGACAGAGGGTCTTCCCGTTTTCTTAGTTCCCTTGTGGGGATGGCCCTGGCCATCATGCCTGGCATAACTGCACCTCAACCTATACAGTGGTCCATTGCCAGATGATTACTAGACCAGCGAGCCCAGGTCGCCCCAGCCTCACAGGGCTTCTCTGGGGCTTGTTTCTGCATGCTGGTGCTGGTTCATCTGAGGAGTTTGGGTTAGACGCAGGTGGCTCCCAGCCACTTTTGTATCGCCTGCCCCAAGGTGATGCCTGCTGCACTGCAGAACCTGGTGAGTTGCCTCTGTCTGCAAATACCCAGCCAACACAAGCCAAAGCCCGCTGGCTTCAGCAAGAGCAGTACCAGGTCCTCGGTAGCCGATTTAAAAAAAGAAGTAGCAACAAAATAAAATAAACATGGGGCTTCTGTGCCAGCAGGGGCCAGAGAGCTTGCCAGAGGAGCTGCCTCAAGGAGCTCTGCACAGACAGATCAATCACGGTACTTTACACCTACAGCCAAATCTTCCTTCGGGTTTCCCTGGCCCAGCCTCAATTCACTTCAATAGCGGCTGGGCTGGTATAAAAAAGAGAATTTGGCCCTTGCTGTCAACTACATTTTCCATCTACAAGGTATTTTATGGACACTAAGTAATGAGCTCACACTAAGGCCTGTGAGGTGTTATCACGCTCTCTTTAGAGGAGCCAAAAAGGCTAAATGACTTGCCCAAGGCCAAAGACTGTCAAGGCCTGAGTATTTATGAGTCCTGGGCTCATAACGTTTTGTCCCAATGACAGGGTCTCAGCTCATTCTCATAGTGTGTTTACCCACAAATTCTGCATGAAGAGACAGCATTTCCACTGTTATTTGGCCCCGTTTTCTGTGCATGGTTCCTTCTGGAATGCTCTGAATGCAGAGCTCCAGGTCCAAATAACTGGTAGGAGAAAGCTTTAAAAAAAAGCCAAAAACCTATTATCATGTCTTTAAAAGTCAGAGCTTGCTGAAGAGATTGATAAAATGCCTAGCAGCAATAAAACAATTTATTATTATTATTCTTGTTAGAAGAGACAGCATTATCTCAGGGCCTTGGTAAGATGGTTAGGAAAATATGCATAGCAGTTTTGTCTAGCCTAGACTGTACTACAAAAAGACACAACTCACTGTCCCTCCTGCCTGTTTAGCAAGAAAGGAATGTCCTCCTGCTTTGTTCTTCAAGGAAGGGGGGGGAAATATTCTTGATACTTTTTATTATTACTGTTTGGCCTGGCTCACTTATACCTCAGGAAATCAGTGGAGGCACCACTAAGGAATGTAAAGCTTGCCACACACCCAACTGTGAATACACCAGTGGGGTAAAGGACTGTTTCCCCCTTCTCTCCCAACCCCGCAGTCCCCACCTGCCTGGTCCCTGCCTCATGCTGGCAATAAACATGTTCCCAGACCCGATGGAAACCGTGGGGTTTAACAGCTCCCCCAAAACTGGCGTGATGCCCCGGCTGACTGCCCTTTCCCACAGGAGCCCCAGAGCACAAAACACACATACAAGCAAAGGCATGGTACGTATCATACTAAAACATGTTCAGACTCGGGCATCTTCCCGAGTCACGTGGATGCACATGACTCTTGGGGTCCAGGGGCCTCATCCTTGGCACGTGCCTCCCGGGCCATGCAGCCACCATTGCACAAATGCAGCAGACAAGGATCAAAGTGCTAGCAGCAGCCAACAACAGCATCATTAGCTTATATGCCTTGATAAATGGAGAGGAACAGCTTTTTATGGCAGGTAAAGTATGTAATAGTAGCCATGTCGTGTTTTGTGGTGATAAATGATATCTCCGATACCAATATTATGGCTTTCCAGGGGCAACCTGCGTCAATCGAGAATAAATGTGCCTTTCTGTTGCGGCAGGGTCAGTCCTCTGGGAAGGGAGCCTGCTCAGCTGTGCTCGGCTCCCCTCCTGCCAGACCTTCGCACGCCGGCAATCGGGACGATAGCAGTAATTCACCTCTAGCCCGAGATCCAAGAGCATAAAAGTCACGAGTAACATTGTCATCACCTAACGTGCCTCGCTAACAGCAGTAGCACCTCAGAGGAGGGGAGGGGAGCAGAGGTGAGGTCGCATCGAGAAGAGCAGGGAGGGATGCGTGGGGAGAGCAGCGGTCACAGGGTGGTGTCCATGCCAGGCAGCGCTCAGCCATGCTCAGTGCGGCAAGCCAGCAGGGTGCTGGCACCGCTGCTGCTCCAGAGAGAACCAGCATCCCAACTACACTGCTTTCTGGGAAGCCGGCACACGGGAAAGAATCCCCTGTGGGAAGCCGGCACACGGGAAAGAATCCCCGTGGACTCACGTGCCCGGTGGGGCAGTGGGACAAGGTTTCCTTTTTCTAGTGATCCCAAGAAACTCTTCCCTTTCAGGGAGGCTGGGGCAAGGTGGTCTCAGGAGCCACTGTGTGCTAGCAAAACACCTTCGTGATGCAGGGTTTCCCACGGTGGATTTGGTTAAAGGCCCTTGCACTCTTCTGTTGCCCTAAGGGAGAAACACTACCTAAAAGTCTGGCGCTTTATATCTCAAAGGATGTCAGGGGATTTTTTTTCCTTAAACTGCTCTGAGTAAAATTAAGCTAGACAGTTTCATAAAAGAGTATCAATTTAAAATCCACTTTGGAGTTGTTGAGTGAAGAAGCTAGGATCCAAAGAGAGGCTTAAACAAAAGCTCCACTGAAAAAAAAGAAAAAAAAGAAAAAAAAGATATATACAGAGTATTTGCTCCTCAGGGCATTTGTTTTCCCTTCCGAGATCCTTCATGACCTACTCTGATGTTCAGCTTCCTACTCATGTGGTCATTCTCAGGAAATTAAACACCATATCCCCAAATTTTTCTTTACACAGACATAAGGCATGCCTGTAAATGTCTTCACATTTCTTAGTGAGCATATTGTATCTCCTACAATTATCTAAATAAAATGCACATATCTGTAAGCTAAACTGGCTCTTGCACCATTAACTTGGGTTTTATCTGCCTGTTGTTAGGGACAGCCACATGTCACGGATGGAAAGCCAGGGGTTTTGAGATGTACAGCGTGAAGGATTCATTAGTTCCTGAGCATCTGATCGGACCTGTCTTTAAATAAAAGGCCAGTTTTTCAAAGGGAGCATCCTCAGCACTTCCTAAAATTGCTTAAGCCTCTTTTACAGTGTCTTAGACTGAGCCCATCAATGCAGAACTACCTATGGCATGTGAAATCGTAGTGTATGTGTCTAGCTAAAGAACTCATTTTTTCAACGATCAGACCACACACACTTATACGATCACAAGAAGAATCCAGAAAAAAACAGGTTTGACTGAATAGGATGAAAGAGACTCCAGAGGGACAAACTTGGTTGAAAATACAAATTCTACACAAACAAAAAATGTCTACACAAATATACATAAAAACAAATATACCCCTAATGCTTGTGATTCTTTTCTCAAACCCAAGAAACACTACAAAGGAAAATATTTTAAAATTTGCCTTTTTTTCCCTAGGGCCTGAAAGTAAAACTAGCTAGACAGTGGGTAGAAAATTAAGCCAAATTTCATTGAATAACCCCCAAATTAATTAAAAGCAAACATGCAAAAAGATGAGCAAATACATATGCATCACATTCAACTCTCTCACATTTTCTTCATTCGCAATAAGTCACGTCGTTACTAAAAACACCGGAAAAAGATTTTTAAAAAATCTTTTCAGCCAGTGGTGCCTGCTCAAAAATAATGTGTATTGTGGTGTTTACATAGTGGCTGCACAAGGCCGTTTCCTGAGAGAACAGCTTTGAGTTGCCTCCTGTCCCCAGCAGGACAGGATATAGTGTATTACTGTCAGGATGCACCAGGCTACGTACAACTGGTCGAGACTGCTCCCCAATCTCTGGGTCAGCTCAGGCAGAAAACAAAAGCTAGTTTAAAGCGGCTTTAAACTAGTTGCTCCCAGGTCCCACTCTGGTAGTCATCAGTCTGCTGGGCCCACCTTGATCCCGTAAGCAAGCAGGTCACCAGCCTCCACTTCGTCACCACAGAGGGTCACCTTGTTCCAATAACCTGGGAGGGAAACCTGGAGAGCAGAGCTTTGTAAGGTATGTGGGTTTGCATACAGCAAAAGTGCCCATCAGGCTCTATGAAAGGACATTTTGAGGTAGCAAATAATATGTATGCATGCATCATACATGCTAAATTACTGCAGGTTTAAGTCCTGAATTTCTATCTATACAAGGGAACTAACGTGGACTGAAGAGATGAACTGCAGAGGCATGCGATAAAGTGCATCTGCATTCATGCCATTTTTCACACTCCTTTCTGCACAGCCTTTACGTTCATCTCTCCTCTCCAAGAAAACCTCCTTTTAACACACCCAAAACTCCAGGAGTTTCAAAGAAGCACGTTCAGCCCAGCAGAGAAATGCGAGGGTGAGAATCGAGATCTGAGCCTGAAACTCCCCGAGCTCAGGCTGTAGCAGGGCTTTGATCCAGAAACACCTCTGGTAAATATCTGAGTAGCAATTCTTTCAATTCTCATATTGTTTCGGGGCCAAGGAAGGGACGCTGCTTTCTGTCAGGAAACCAATCCACGGAGCCCTCTTTTGGGATGGGATTTCTTCTATCTCACATGGTGATAAATAGCCAGTCCCCACGTACAGCTGCCCTACCTCTTTCTCTGCCTAGGCTTTCTGAAATAGAAATTCTTGTTTTGGAGGGGTGGTTCTATAAAAATGTCAAACCAAGGAACCAACTCCTTCCCCATGCAGGTGAGGCAAGTTTTCTGGTACTTGGATGTTACTTAATTCAGCTCACAGTTAGTGATGGGCATGTTCTGTAACACAATTCACTTCTTCAAAGTATGGTTGCATAATGCAGCATGTACTCCAGGGGGTCCCAGATACTTCTGGAAGTCTCTGTAGCTTGGAATTGGCTTGAGAGAGACGTTAGACTTAATTTGGAAAGCCAAATTTAGTCCAACATCCTAAATACAACTACCTTGTCCTAAGCTGTGGCTTTAGTGGACTTGAAACACATTATTATAGAAGACAGCAGTGACAAACTAAACAGCCATTTTTTCCCCCTGACAAAGCAGAAATCAGCCTTAAGCTGAACCTTGCCAATCATGGTATACTATTAAGACAGGCAATTACAGATAATCACAGCAATTGCTAATAAAACATTATCAAGGGTAATGGAAGGGGTAATTGCTACCTTTCATTTAAGAAGGTCCAAGATCATGGCAAGACAGGATCAAGAAGGACAGCACTGCAACGATTCCCAGCTCCCCTCCCTATGTGACCGTGCCCCTTAGGAGACCCCACAACTACAGCTCAGGAAGAGAAACAAGAGGTGTGTCAACCCTCTTCCCTGCAAGCAGCTTTCAGGGCGAGACTAGGAACACAGCTGCAGTAAAAAGTACCAACAAATTTGCTACTTCTTAAGCACTGTGAACCTGAGTGGGACACCCTAAAAAAACTGCTGCTTGGTGCTTTGCAAGAGAAGCCAACGCACCAACAGGGTGCTGCGTCCCCGTGCCACGGTTTCTGTGGACCCGACCCTGGGGCCTGCATGGCAGAGCTGCAGCTGGGGACTGTGACTGCAGGCTCTCAGCGAGCCTCTGGCTCAGGATGGGGACACAGCAGCTCTGCAGCTGGCCTTGACCCTTAGCACTGATCTTTGGTGTCTGTTAAGCAGGAGGCCACGCAGCCCCCAAAACTGCCAGGCTGTTTGGCCACAGGGGCTTAATACAGAAAGCTGTGGGAATCGAGTGAATCCTCACCTCCAACCTAATGCACATTTGCACAGGCAAAAGGTTAGTGCGGTGAAGTTGCCGGCCATCTGCCTTCCCGGCTGTGGGTCACCTCTTTACATGGCCATCGGGATGTAGGAGAAGCTCTGCAGCTGGCCTTGACCCTTAGCACTGATCTTTGGTGTCTGTTAAGCAGGAGGCCACGCAGCCCCCAAAACTGCCAGGCTGTTTGGCCACAGGGGCTTAATACAGAAAGCTGTGGGAATCGAGTGAATCCTCACCTCCAACCTAATGCACATTTGCACAGGCAAAAGGTTAGTGCGGTGAAGTTGCCGGCCATCTGCCTTCCCGGCTGTGGGTCACCTCTTTACATGGCCATCGGGGAATGTAGGAGAAAGGGGTTTTTCCAGTTGACCTGCTGCCTTCAGAGGTTTGCATTTTACCTCAGTCTCTGACCGATTTCCCACATCCCACATTAAAATATATATGAGCAAGTGGTGGTTTGTGCACAGGGTGACATAGATCATCATCAGCAGTTTCCACGCGAAGGAACAGCTCATACGCACGCTTGCTTCTTCTGTCAGAGTGGCTATATTAAGACAGATGTTTCTCTCCTGTGCAAGGAAAACAACGCTTCTGTAACCTGGTGTACAGCGCTTAGTTAACTGACATGCATCTAAAGTGCTGGCTCCCATTGCCTTGGGTATTATTCAGTGAGGAGCCCCTCTGAAGCCATTTACGCTAGCACAAAGGGTAGGCAAAGAGCATGCAGCGTGGCCCCACTTTGTGGGAACAGTATTTACATAGAGTGCAGCAGTGGAGGCTAGCGTGACTGTCGTGGTTTAACCTCAGCTGGCAACTGAGCACCACACAGCCGCTTGCTCACTCTCCCCGCCCCCCCC